>NC_088408.1:3750853-3855853 GCF_034236695.1 Oncorhynchus nerka | reverse complement strand
AGATAGAGAGAGAGAGGATAGATAGAGAGAGGATAGATAGATAGAGAGAGGATAGATAGAGAGAGAGAGAGAGAGGATAGATAGAGAGAGAGAGAGATAGATAGATAGAGAGAGAGAGAGAGGATAGATAGAGAGAGAGAGAGAGAGAGAGAGAGATAGATAGAGAGAGAGAGGATAGATAGAGAGAGGATAGATAGATAGAGAGAGGATAGAGAGAGAGAGAGAGAGGATAGATAGAGAGAGAGAGAGAGGATAGATAGAGAGAGAGAGAGAGAGAGAGAGGATAGATAGAGAGAGAGAGAGAGGATAGATAGAGAGAGAGAGAGAGGATAGATAGAGAGAGAGAGAGAGAGAGGATAGATAGAGAGAGATAGATAGAGAGAGGATAGATAGATAGAGAGAGGATAGAGAGAGAGAGGATAGATAGAGAGAGAGAGAGAGATAGATAGAGAGAGAGAGAGAGGATAGAGAGAGAGAGAGGATAGATAGAGAGAGAGAGAGATAGAGAGAGAGATAGATAGAGAGGGATAGATAGAGAGAGATAGATAGAGAGAGAGAGGATAGAGAGAGAGAGAGAGGATAGATAGAGAGAGAGGATAGATAGAGAGAGAGAGAGAGGATAGATAGAGAGAGAGAGGATAGATAGAGAGAGAGAGAGATAGATAGAGAGAGGATAGATAGAGAGAGAGAGGATAGATAGAGAGAGAGAGGATAGAGAGAGAGAGATAGATAGAGAGAGGATAGATAGAGAGAGAGAGGATAGATAGAGAGAGGATAGATAGAGAGAGATAGATAGAGAGAGAGAGATAGATAGAGAGAGATAGAGGATAGAGAGAGAGAGAGATAGAGAGAGGATAGATAGAGAGAGAGGGATAGAGAGAGGATAGATAGATAGATAGAGAGGATAGAGAGAGGAGAGATAGATAGATAGAGAGAGGATAGAGAGAGATAGATAGAGAGAGAGAGGAGATAGAGAGAGAGAGGATAGAGAGAGAGAGAGGATAGAGAGAGATAGATAGATAGAGAGAGAGGATAGATAGAGAGAGAGATAGAGAGAGAGAGAGGATAGAGAGAGAGAGAGGATAGATAGAGAGAGAGGGATAGATAGAGAGAGGATAGATAGAGAGAGAGATAGAGAGAGATAGATAGAGAGAGGATAGATAGAGAGAGGATAGATAGAGAGAGAGATAGAGAGATAGAGAGAGAGAGATAGAGAGAGAGAGGATAGATAGAGAGAGAGAGGAGAGATAGAGAGAGAGGATAGATAGAGAGAGAGAGGAGAGATAGAGAGAGGATAGATAGAGAGAGAGAGGAGAGATAGAGAGAGAGAGGATAGATAGATAGAGAGAGGATAGAGAGAGAGAGAGGAGAGATAGAGAGAGAGAGGATAGATAGAGAGAGAGAGGAGAGAGAGAGAGAGAGGATAGATAGAGAGAGAGAGGAGAGATAGAGAGAGAGAGGATAGATAGATAGAGAGAGGATAGAGAGAGAGAGAGGAGAGATAGAGAAAATTAACCCCTTGGTTTCGCCTGGCCCTGCTCTTAGTCATTTCATTTGAGAAGCATATTTGTGCTACTTCCAGAAAACCCCTGCTGCTGAGAAAAGACAGAGAACAAAGGGTTAATATTCACACAACACTGTGTGTGTCAGAGAGAGAGAGATATGAGAAAAATGACTAAAACAGGGAGTACAGTATGATTAACTCTTTCAGCTCTGGTCTGGACTCCTCTCTCTTTCTCTGGTCTGAGTCAAGACAACCAGAGACACTTATGAGCACACACACACACACACACACGCACGCACGCACGCACACACACGCACACAGTAAGTATCAGAGAAGAAGAGTAGGTCATCCTTGGGTTTGAGTCTCAAAACACTTAAGGTGTGTGTGTGTGTGTGTGTGTGTGACTGCCAATAATTTGGTGGGGCTTTGTTTAGTGTGTCAATATTTCCAGTGTTGATGTGTGTGTGTGTGTGTGTGTGTTCATGCTCTGATGAGTAGATTAGGTTCTACATAAACCTGATCTGCTGATTTTTCACCTGCAGCTCCATCAGGTCATATTGTATGTCTGGGGGGTGTGTGTGTCCGGGGTGTGTGTGTCCTGGGGGTGTGTGTGTCCTGGGGTGTGTTTGTGTGTGTCCTGGGGGGTGTGTGTGTCCGGCGTTGTGTGTGTGTGTCCTGGGGTGTGTTTGTTTGTCTGAAGGAGTGTGTGTGTAGGGGGGGGGGGTGTTTGTCTGTAGGAGTGGGGGGTATCCAATCTGTTTAATTGTAAAGTCCCCAAACTTTCACACCATATTCCCTACTTAGTACACTATACACCATATTCCCTACTTAGTGCACTACTTCTGACCAGGTCCTATACACCATATTCCCTACTTAGTACACTACTTCTGACCAGGTACTACACACCATATTCCCTACTTAGTACACTACTTCTGACCAGGTTCTATACACCATATTCCCTACTTAGTACACTACTTCTGACCAGGTACTACACACCATATTCCCTACTTAGTACACTACATCTGACCAGGTTCTATACACCATATTCCCTACTTAGTACACTACATCTGACCAGGTTCTATACACCATATTCCCTACTTAGTACACTACTTCTGACCAGGTACTACACACCATATTCCCTACTTAGTACACTACTTCTGACCAGGCTCTGCACAGGGAATAGGGTGCCTTTCTCGGACACAGTCAGACAGCACCGTGGAAAGTGAAAAGGTTAATGATTACATCATCAGGTGATTTGAGGGCCAGCCAATCAGAGGAGAGGTCCCCCACTTCTGTCTTCAGGGCAGAAAGCCTTGTTTGACTTGCAAATGACTGATACGCAAACTTTCAGCTCTGGAATTCTCTCTGCCTTTGTCTCCTCTCCTTCTCTCCATCTGTCTCTCTTTCTCTCTCCCTTTGTCGCCTCTCCTTCTCTCCATCTGTCTCTCTTTCTCTCTGCCTTTGTCTCCTCTCCTTCTCTCCATCTGTCTCTCTTTCTCTCTGCCTTTGTCTCCTCTCCATCTGTCTCTCTTTCTCTCTGCCTTTGTCTCCTCTCCATCTGTCTCTCTTTGTCTCCTCTCCATCTCTCCATCTGTCTCTCTTTCTCTCTCCCTTTGTCGCCTCTCCTTCTCTCCATCTGTCTCTCTTTGTCTCCTCTCCTTCTCTCCATCTGTCTCTCTCCCTTTGTCTCCTCTCCTTCTCTCCATCTGTCTCTCTCCCTTTGTCTCCTCTCCTTCTCTCCATGTCTCTCTCTCTTTGTCTCCTCTCCTTCTCTCCATCTGTCTCTCTTTCTCTCTCCCTTTGTCTCCTCTCCTTCTCTCCATCTGTCTCTCTTTCTCTCTCCCTTTGTCTCCTCTCCTTCTCTCCATCTGTCTCTCTTTCTCTCTGCCTTTGTCTCCTCTCCATCTGTCTCTCTTTGTCTCCTCTCCTTCTCTCCATCTGTCTCTCTTTCTCTCTGCCTTTGTCTCCTCTCCATCTGTCTCTCTTTGTCTCCTCTCCTTCTCTCCATCTGTCTCTCTTTGTCTCCTCTCCTTCTCTCCATCTGTCTCTCTTTCTCTCTCCCTTTGTCTCCTCTCCTTCTCTCTCCCTTTGTCTCCTCTCCTTCTCTCTCCCTTTGTCTCCTCTCCTTCTCTCTCCCTTTGTCTCCTCTCCTTCTCTCCCTTTGTCTCCTCTCCTTCTCTCCCTTTGTCTCCTCTCCTTCTCTCCCTTTGTCTCCTCTCCTTCTCTCTCCCTTTGTCTCCTCTCCTTCTCTCTCCCTTTGTCTCCTCTCCTTCTGTCTCCCTTTGTCTCCTCTCCTTCTCTCCCTTTGTCTCCTCTCCTTCTCTCCATCTGTCTCTCTTTGTCTCCTCTCCTTCTCTCCATCTGTCTCTCTTTCTCTCTCCCTTTGTCTCCTCTCCTTCTCTCTCCCTTTGTCTCCTCTCCTTCTCTCTCCCTTTGTCTCCTCTCCTTCTCTCTCCCTTTGTCTCCTCTCCTTCTCTCCCTTTGTCCTCTCCTTCTCTCCCTTTGTCTCCTCTCCTTCTCTCCCTTTGTCTCCTCTCCTTCTCTCTCCCTTTGTCTCCTCTCCTTCTCTCTCCCTTTGTCTCCTCTCCTTCTGTCTCCCTTTGTCTCCTCTCCTTCTCTCCCTTTGTCTCCTCTCCTTCTCTCCATCTGTCTCTCTTTGTCTCCTCTCCTTCTCTCCATCTGTCTCTCTTTCTCTCTCCCTTTGCCTCCTCTCCTTCCTTCTCCCTTTGTCTCCTCTCCTTCTCTCTCCCTTTGTCTCCTCTCCTTCTCTCCCTTTGTCTCCTCTCCTTCTCTCCCTTTGTCTCCTCTCCTTCTCTCCCTTTGTCTTCTCTCCTTCTCTCTCCCTTTGTCTCCTCTCCTTCTCTCTCCCTTTGTCTACTCTCCTTCTGTCTCCCTTTGTCTCCTCTCCTTCTCTCCCTTTGTCTCCTCTCCTTCTCTCCATCTGTCTCTCTTTCTCTCTGCCTTTGTCTCCTCTCCATCTGTCTCTCTTTGTCTCCATCTGTCTCTCTTTCTCTCTGCCTTTGTCTCCTCTCCTTCTGTCTCTCTTTGTCTCCTCTCCATCTCTCCATCTGTCTCCCTTTGTCGCCTTTACTTCTCTCCATCTGTCTCTCTTTCTCTCTCCCTTTGTCTCTCCTTCTCTCTCCCTTTGTCTCCTCTCCTTCTCTCCCTTTGTCTCCTCTCCTACTCTCCCTTTGTCTCCTCTCCTCTCTCCCTTTGTCTCCTCTCCATCTGTCTCTCTTTCTCTCTCCCTTTGTCTCCTCTCCTTCTGTCTCCCTTTGTCTCCTCTCTTTCTCTCTCCCTTTGTCTCCTCTCCTTCTGTCTCCCTTTGTCTCCTCTCCTTCTCTCCCTTTGTCTCCTCTCCTTCTCTCTCCCTTTGTCTCCTCTCTTTCTCTCTCCCTTTGTCTCCTCTCCTTCTGTCTCCCTTTGTCTCCTCTCCTTCTCTCCATCCGTCTCTCTTTTTCTCCTGTCTCTATACTTCCCTGTCTTTCTCTCCCTATTTCCCCTTTTCCATTCTGTCTCCCTTTCTATCACTAGATTTCCCCTTTTCCCTCCCCATCCTTCTACCCCTTACTCCTAGACTAACAGTGGAATGCTTGGTAACAACAGGTGTAGACTAACAGTGAAATGCTTGGTAACAACAGGTGTAGACTAACAGGGAAATGCTTGATAAACAACAGGTGTAGACTAACAGTGAAATGCTTGGTAAACAACAGGTGTAGACTAACAACAACAGGTGTAGACTAACAGTGAAATGCTTGGTAAACAACAGGTGTAGACTAACAACAACAGGTGTAGACTAACAGTGAAATGCTTGGTAAACAACAGGTGTAGACTAACAACAACAGGTGTAGACTAACAGTGAAATGCTTGGTAACAACAGGTGTAGACTAACAGTGAAATGCTTGGTAACAACAGGTGTAGACTAACAGGGAAATGCTTGGTAACAACAGGTGTAGACTAACAGGGAAATGCTTGATAAACAACAGGTGTAGACTAACAGTGAAATGCTTGGTAAACAACAGGTGTAGACTAACAGTGAAATGCTTGGTAAACAACAGGTATAGACTAACAACAACAGGTGTAGACTAACAACAACAGGTGTAGACTAACAGTGAAATGCTTGGTAAACAACAGGTGTAGACTAACAACAACAGGTGTAGACTAACAGTGAAATGCTTGGTAAACAACAGGTGTAGACTAACAGTGAAATGCTTGGTAAACAACAGGTGTAGACTAACAGTGGAATGCTTGGTAAACAACAGGTGTAGACTAACAGGGAAATGCTTGGTAAACAACAGGTGTAGACTAACAACAACAGGTGTAGACTAACAGTGAAATGCTTGGTAAACAACAGGTGTAGACTAACAACAACAGGTGTAGACTAACAACAACAGGTGTAGACTAACAACAACAGGTGTAGACTAACAACAACAGGTGTAGACTAACAGTGAAATGCTTGGTAAACAACAGGTGTAGACTAACAGTGATATGCTTGGTAAACAACAGGTGTAGACTAACAACAACAGGTGTAGACTAACAACAACAGGTGTAGACTAACAGTAAGAAACCTATTAACACGAAGAATAAATACACAATGAGTAACTATAACATGGCTATATACACTGGGTACCAGTACTGAGTCCATGATAACTGGGCTATATACACAGGGTACCAGTACTGAGTCAATGAGTAATGATAACTAGGCTATATACACAGGGTACCAGTACTGAGTCAATGATAACTTGGCTATATACACTGGGTACCAGTACAGAGTCAATGATAACTAGGCTATATACACTGGGTACCAGTACTGAGTCAATGATAACTTGGCTATATACACTGGGTACCAGTACTGAGTCAATGATAACTTGGTTATTTACACTGGGTACCAGTACACTGTCAATGTGTAGGGGTACGTGGTAAAGGAGGTAGGTATGTACATATAGGTAAAGATAAAATGACAAGGCACCAGGATAGATAATAAAACAGTAGCAGCAGTGTACTGTATGTGATGAGTCAAAAGAGTTAGTGCATAAAGGGGCAGATAGTTAAATAGTTAACCAATAGTTACACGGACTAACTATTTATCAGTCTTATGTCACGGGGGTAGAAGCTGTTCAGGGTCCTGTTGGTTCCAGACTTGGTGCATTGGTACCACTTGCTGTGCTGTAGCAGAAAGAACAGTCTATGACTTGGGTGGCTGGAGTCTTTGACAGTTTCTAAGGCCTTCCTCTGACACCGCCTGGTATGGAGATCCTGGTTGGCAGGGAGCTCGGCCCCAGTGATAGACTTGGCCGTATACACACTACCCTCTGTAGCGCCTTGCGGTCGGGAAGCCAAGCAGTTGCCGTACCAAGCGGTGATGTAGCCAAACACGGTGCAGCTCTTAATGGTGCAGCTGTAGAGCGTTTTGTGAATCTGAGGGGCCCCGTGCCAAACCTTTTCAGCCTCCTTCTTCACGACCATGTTCATTCCTTAGTGATGTGGACACCGAGGAACTTGAAGCTCTCGACCCGCTCCACTACAGCCCCCTATTCGACGTGGATGGGGGCGTGGCTCGGCCCTCCGATTCCTGTCGTCCCCGATCCTTTGTCTTGCTGATGTTGAGGGAGAGGTTGTTGTCCTGGTACCACACTGCCACATCTCTGACCACCTCGCTGTCTCATCGTTGAGGGAGAGGTTGTTGTCCTGGTACCACCAGGTCTCTGACCTCCTCCCTATAGGCTGTCTCATCGTTGAGGGAGAGGTTGTTGTCCTGGTACCACCAGGTCTCTGACCTCCTCCCTATAGGCTGTCTCATCGTTGAGGGAGAGGTTGTTGTCCTGGCACCACCAGGTCTCTGACCTCCTCCCTATAGGCTGTCTCATCGTTGAGGGGGAGGTTGTTGTCCTGGCACCACCAGGTCTCTGACATCCTCCCTATTGGCTGCCTCGTCGTTGTGGGAGAGGTTGTTGTCCTGGTACCACCAGGTCTCTGACCTCCTCCCTATTGGATGCCTCGTCGTTGAGGGAGAGGTTGTTGTCACACCACCAGGTCTCTGACCTCCTCCCTATTGGCTGCCTCGTCGTTGAGGGAGAGGTTGTTGTCACACCACCAGGTCTCTGACCTCCTCCCTATAGGCTGTCTCATCGTTGAGGGAGAGGTTGTTGTCCTGGTACCACCAGGTCTCTGACCTCCTCCCTATAGGCTGTCTCATCGTTGAGGGAGAGGTTGTTGTCCTGGTACCACCAGGTCTCTGACCTCCTCCCTATAGGCTGCCTCATGGTCCTCGGTGATCAGGCCCTACCTCCAGGTCTCTGTCCTCCTCCCTATAGGCTGCCTCATGGTCCTCGGTGATCAGGCCCTACCTCCAGGTCTCTGTCCTCCTCCCTATAGGCTGCCTCATGGTCCTCGGTGATCAGGCCCTACCTCCAGGTCTCTGTCCTCCTCCCTATAGGCTGCCTTATGGTCCTCGGTGATCAGGCCCTACCTCCAGGTCTCTGTCCTCCCCCCTATAGGCTGCCTCATGGTCGTAGGTGATCAGGCCCTACCTCCAGGTCTCTGTCCTCCTCCCGATAGGCTGCCTCATGGCCGTCGGTGATCAGGCCTGTCGTGTCATCAGCAAACTTGATGGTGGTGTTGGAGTCGTACGAGGTGCCGGTCCGAGAGGAAGCTCAGGATCCAGTTGCAGAGGGAGGTGTTCAGTCCCAGAATCCTGAGCTAAGTGATGGTGTGGAACGCTGAGCTGTAGTGAATGAACAGCATTCTCCCATAGGTGTTCTTTTAGTCCAGGTGAGTGAGGGCAATAGAGATTGCGTCATCTGTGGATCTGTTGGGGCGGTATTCAAATTGGGTGTCTGGGATGATAGTGTTGATGTGAGCCATGGCCTGCCTTTCAAAGCATTTCGTGGCTACAGATGTGAGTGCTACGATAGTCGTGTAGACAGGTTGCCTTGGTGTTTTTTGGGCACAGAGGTAGTCTGCTTGAAATATGTACAATGTGTTACAGCCTGACATCTAAATGGATTAATACAAATATATAATAATTACCCACAATACCCCATAAGAACAAAGTGAAAACATGTTTGTTTTTTGTACATTTATTGAAAATGAAATACAGAACTAGCTTATTTACCTAAGTATTCACAACCCTGAGTCAATACTTTGTAGAAGCACCTTTGGACAGCGATTAAAGCTGTGTCTTTCTGGGTAAGTCGAAGAACTGTGAGTCTTTCTGGGTAAGTCTCTAAGAGCTGTGAGTCTTTCTGGGTAAGTCTCTAAGAGCTGTGAGTCTTTCTGGGTAAGTCTCTAAGAGCTGTGAGTCTTTCTGGGTAAGTCTCTAAGAGCTGTGAGTCTTTCTGGGTAAGTCTCTAAGAACTGTGAGTCTTTCTGGGTAAGTATCTAAGAACTGTGAGTCTTTCTGGGTAAGTCTCTAAGAACTGTGAGTCTTTCTGGGTAAGTCTCTAAGAGCTGTGAGTCTTTCTGGGTAAGTCTAAGCGCTGTGAGTCTTTCTGGATAAGTATCTAAGAGCTGTGAGTCTTTCTGGGTAAGTCTCTAAGAGCTGTGAGTCTTTCTGGGTAAGTCTCTAAGAGCTGTGAGTCTTTCTGTGTCAGTCTCTAAGAGCTGTGAGTCTTTCTGGGTAAGTCTCTAAGAGCTGTGAATCTTTCTGGGTCAGTCTCTAAGAGCTGTGAGTCTTTCTGGGTAAGTCTCTAAGAGCTGTGAGTCTTTCTGGGTAAGTCTCTAAGAGCTGTGAGTCTTTCTGGGTAAGTCTCTAAGAGCTGTGAGTCTTTCTGGGTAAGTCTCTAAGAACTGTGAGTCTTTCTGGGTAAGTCTCTAAGAACTGTGAGTCTTTCTGGGTAAGTCTCTAAGAGCTGTGAGTCTTTCTGGGTAAGTCTCTAAGAACTGTGAGTCTTTCTGGGTAAGTCTCTAAGAGCTGTGAGTCTTTCTGGGTAAGTCTTTCTGGGTAAGAACTGTGAGTCTTTCTGGGTAAGTCTCTAAGAACTGTGAGTCTTTCTGGGTAAGTCTCTAAGAACTGTGAGTCTTTCTGGGTAAGTCTCTAAGAACTGTGAGTCTTTCTGGGTAAGTCTCTAAGAGCTGTGAGTCTTTCTGGGTAAGTCTCTAAGAGCTGTCAGTCTTTCTGGGTAAGTCTCTAAGAACTGTGAGTCTTTCTGGGTAAGTCTCTAAGAACTGTGAGTCTTTCTGGGTAAGTCTCTAAGAACTGTGAGTCTTTCTGGGTAAGTCTCTAAGAGCTGTGAGTCTTTCTGGGTAAGTCTCTAAGAGCTGTCAGTCTTTCTGGGTAAGTCTCTAAGAACTGTGAGTCTTTCTGGGTAAGTCTAAGCGTTTTCCACACCTGCAACATTTGCCCATTATTCTTTTCAAAATTCTTCAAATCCTGTCTAATTGGTTGTTGATCAATGCTAGACAACGTTTTTCAGGTCTTGACATAGTTTAGACTTAAATGTACTTTTAAATCTAACTCGGCCACTCAGGAACATTCACTGTCTTCTTGGTAAGCAACTCCAGTGTATATTTGTCCTTGTGTTTTAGGTTATTGTCGTGCTGAAAGGTGAATTCATCTCCCAGTGTCTGGTGGAAAGCAGACTGAACCAGGTTATTGTCCTGCTGAAAGGTGAATTCATCTCCCAGTGTCTGGTGGAAAGCAGACTGAACCAGGTTATTGTCCTGTTGAAAGGTGAATTATTCTCCCAGTGTCTGGTGGAAAGCAGACTGAACCAGGTTATTGTCCTGCTGAAAGGTGACTTCATCTCCCAGTGTCTGGTGGAAAGCAGACTGAACCAGGTTATTGTCCTGCTGAAAGGTGACTTCATCTCCCAGTGTCTGATGGAAAGCAGACTGAACCAGGTTATTGTCCTGCTGAAAGGTGAATTCATCTCCCAGTGTCTGGTGGAAAGCAGACTGAACCAGGTTATTGTCCTGTTGAAAGGTGAATTCATCTCCCAGTGTCTGGTGGAAAACAGACTGAACCAGGTTTTCCTCTATGCCTGGGCTTAGCTCCATTCCATTTCTTTTTTGGTCCTGAAAAACTCCTCAGACCTTAAGGATTACAAGCATACCCATAACATGAAGTAGCCACAACTATGCTTGAAAATATGGAAAGTGGTACTCAGTAATGTGTTGTATTTGCCCCAAACAGAACACTTTCTATTGATGCCTCACTTCGTTGCAGTTTGACTTTAGTACCTTGTTGCAAACAGCATGTTTTCTGTTTCTATTCTGTACAAGCTGAACACCTCCAAGTACTGAACACCTCCCTCTTCTTTTCACTCTGTAATATAGGTTAGTATTGTGGAGTAACTACAGTGTTGTTGATCCATCCTCAGTGTTCTCCTATCACAGCCATTAAACTCTGTCCTTTAGGTTAGTATTGTGGAGTAACTACAATGTTGTTGATCCATCCTCATCCTCAGTGTTCTCCTTTAACAGCCATTAAACTCTGTCATTTAGGTTGGTATTGTGGAGTAACTACAATGTTGTTGATCCATCCTCAGTGTTCTCCTATCACAGTCATTAAACTCTGTCATTTAGGTTAGTATTGTGGAGTAACTACAGTGTTGTTGATCCATCCTCAGTTTTCTTCTATCACAGCCATTCAACTCTAACAGTTTTAAAGTCCCCATTGGCCTCATGGTGAAATCCCTGAGCGGTTTCCTTCCTCTCCGGCAACTTGGTTAGGAAGGACGCCCGTATCTTTGTTGTGACTAGGTGTGTTGATACACCATCCAAAGTGTAATTAATAACTTCACCATGCTTAAAGGGATATTCAACGTCTGCTTTAAAAAAAAACCATCTACCAATAGGAGCCCTTCTTTGCGAGGCATTGAAAAAACCTCCCTGGTTTTTGTGCTTGAATCTGTGTTTGAAATTCACTGATCGACTGAGAGACCACGCCGTACAATTATCTGTATGTGTTGGGTACAGAGATGAGGTAGTCATTCAAAAAATAACGTTAAACACTGCTATTGCACACAAAAAGTGAGTCCATGCAATTTATGGGGCAAATGTTTATATAACAAAAGGAGTGGAATACATATTGACTCAAGACATTTCAGCTGAATTTTTCTATTTACATGAATTCCACTTTGAAATGATTGTGTGTAGAACAGTGACACAAAAAAAAATCTAAATATAATCCAATTTCAGGCTGTGGGAAATGGTTGTGAATACTTTCTGTCGACTGGGAGAGGTTGAAAATGTCAGGGAAGACACTGGCCAGCCGGTCAGCGCATTATCTGAGTACACGTCCTGGTAATCCGTCTGGCCCCTGCGGCCTTGTGAATGTTAACCTGTTTAAAAGATCTTACATAGGCTACGGAGAGCAAGTTCAGTCGTCTGGAACAGCTGGTGCTCTCATGTATGGTTCAGTTTTGTTTGCCTCGAAGCGAGCATAGTAGGTGTTTAGCTCATCTGGTAGACTTGTGTCACTGGGCAGCTCTTGGCTGGGTTTCCCTTTGTAATCCGTGATGGTTTGGAAGCACAGCCTCGTCTGACGAGCGTCAATCTTAACCCTGCATTGACATCGGGCCCGATTGATGTCGGAGGTGGTAGCGGCATTTAATGGTCCGGATTAGCGGCTTCTGGTTGGGATTAGCGGACATGGCTTCTGGTTGGGATTAGCGGACATGGCTTCTGGTTGGGATTAGCGGACATGGCTTCTGGTTGGGATATGTACGGTTCACGGTGGGGACGGGACATCATCGACGCACTTATTAATGAAGCCAGTGACTGATGTCGTAAACTCCCGAATGTTAATCGAATCGATCCCTGAACATATTCCAGTCTGTGCAAAACAGTCTCTATCCCATCTTCCTTTCCTTTCCTTTCTTTCCTTTCCTTCCTTTCCTTTCCTTTCCTTCTTCCTCTTTATCTGATTAAAGGTTCAACTCTGAACGGGGGGGGGGGGGGGGGGGGAGATTACACAATACACAGCCGTGGTTTTGTTTTTACCGCAAACAGAGTAGTGCTGGAATACCCCCATAACATCCCAGACCCCAAGAAGAGTAGCTGCTGCCTTCGCTAATGGGGGATCCAAAATAAATACAAAACTCAGTGTTATGATTCAACATAATGACTCATCTACAATTTCATACGTTCATCATCGTTTATATGTTTGTCATCTAAACTAGAACATTAAAGCCAAAACTATCTCTGCTCAATTACCACCTGAAATCTGTTTACAGGCAACAAGTGAAGATAGATAGATAAGCGCTGGGTTTGAGAGAGAGAGAGAGAGAGAGAGAGAGACAGAGAGACAGAGAGAGAAAGAGGAGAGAGGAGAGAGAGAGAGAGAGAGACAGAGAGAGACAGAGAGAGAGAGAGAGAGAGAGAGAGAGAGAGAGAGACAGAGAGAGAGAAAGAGAGAGAGACAGAGAGAGAGAGAGAAAGAGAGAGAGAGAGACAGAGAGAGAGACAGAGACAGAGAGAGAGAGAGACAGAGAGAGAGACAGAGACAGAGAGAGAGAGAGAGAGACAGAGAGGAAAGAGGAGAGAGAAAGGTGGTGGAGAGATTATGATCGGAAGGTGTATTGTTGTCACCTCAAACAGAGGAGTGTTGAAATACCCCCCAAAACATCCTACTGACCCCATAACATCCTACTGACCCCATAACATCCTACTGACCCCATAACATCCTACTGACCCCAAAACATCCTACTGACCCCAAAACATCCTACTGACCCCATAACATCCTACTGACCCCATAACATCCTACTGACCCCATAACATCCTACTGACCCCATAACATCCTACTGACCCCATAACATCCTACTGACCCCATAACATCCTACTAACCCTAACTGCAAAACATCCTAACCCCATAGCATCCTACCAACCCCACAACATCCTACCGACCCCACAACATCCTACCGACCCCACAACATCCTACTGACCCCATAACATCCTACTGACCCCATAACATCCTACTGACCCCATAACATCCTACTAACCCTAACTGCAAAACATCCTAACCCCATAGCATCCTACCAACCCCACAACATCCTATCCTACCAACCCCACAACATCCTACCAACCCCACAACATCCTACCGACCCCACAACATCCTACTGACCCCATAACATCCTACTAAACCTAACTGCAAAACATCCTACTAACCCCATAACATCCTACTAAAGCCCCATAACATCCTACTGACCCCATAAAATCCTACTAAAGCCCCATTACATCCTACTAAAGCCCCATAACATCCTACTAACCCCATAACATCTTACTAACCCCACAACATCCTACTAACCCCCATAACATCCTACTAACCCTAATCCCACAACATCCTACTAACCCCACAACATCCTACTAAAGCCCCATAACATCCTACTAGCCCCATAACATCCTACTAGCCCCATAACATCCTACTAACCCCACAACATCCTACTAACCCCACAACATCCTACTAACCCCACAACATCCTACTAACCCTAACCCCATAACATCCTACTAACCCCATAACATCCTACTAACCCCATAACATCTTACTAACCCCACAACATCCTACTAACCCCACAACATCCTACTAACCCCACAACAACCTACTAACCCCACAACAACCTACTAACCCCATAACATCCTACCAACCCCACAACATCCTACCAACCTACTAACCCCACAACATCCTACTAACCCCACAACATCCTACTAACCCCACAACATCCTACTAACCCCACAACATCCTACTAACCCCACAACATCCTACCAACCCAACATCCTACCAACACAACATCCTACCAACCCCACAACATCCTACTAACCCCATAACATCCTACTAACCCCATAACATCCTACTAACCCCAACATCCTACTAACCCTAATCCCACAACATCCTACTAACCCCACAACATCCTACTAAAGCCCCATAACATCCTACTAGCCCCATAACATCCTACTAGCCCCATAACATCCTACTAACCCCACAACATCCTACTAACCCCACAACATCCTACTAACCCCACAACATCCTACTAACCCTAACCCCATAACATCCTACTGACCCCATAACATCCTACTGACCCCATAACATCCTACTAACCCTAACTGCAAAACATCCTAACCCCATAGCATCCTACCAACCCCACAACATCCTACCGACCCCACAACATCCTACCGACCCCACAACATCCTACTGACCCCATAACATCCTACTGACCCCATAACATCCTACTGACCCCATAACATCCTACTAACCCTAACTGCAAAACATCCTAACCCCATAGCATCCTACCAACCCCACAACATCCTACCAACCCCACAACATCCTACCAACCCCACAACATCCTACCAACCCCACAACATCCTACCGACCCCACAACATCCTACTGACCCCACAACATCCTACTAAACCTAACTGCAAAACATCCTACTAACCCCATAACATCCTACTAAAGCCCCATAACATCCTACTGACCCCATAAAATCCTACTAAAGCCCCATTACATCCTACTAAAGCCCCATAACATCCTACTAACCCCATAACATCTTACTAACCCCACAACATCCTACTAACCCCCATAACATCCTACTAACCCTAATCCCACAACATCCTACTAACCCCACAACATCCTACTAAAGCCCCATAACATCCTACTAGCCCCATAACATCCTACTAGCCCCATAACATCCTACTAACCCCACAACATCCTACTAACCCCACAACATCCTACTAACCCCACAACATCCTACTAACCCTAACCCCATAACATCCTACTAACCCCATAACATCCTACTAACCCCATAACATCTTACTAACCCCACAACATCCTACTAACCCCACAACATCCTACTAACCCCACAACAACCTACTAACCCCACAACAACCTACTAACCCCATAACATCCTACCAACCCCACAACATCCTACCAACCTACTAACCCCACAACATCCTACTAACCCCACAACATCCTACTAACCCCACAACATCCTACTAACCCCACAACATCCTACCAACCCCACAACATCCTACCAACCCATCCTACAACATCCTACTAACCCCATAACATCCTACTAACCCCATAACATCCTACTAACCCCATAACATCCTACTAACCCTAATCCCACAACATCCTACTAACCCCACAACATCCTACTAAAGCCCCATAACATCCTACTAGCCCCATAACATCCTACTAGCCCCATAACATCCTACTAACCCCACAACATCCTACTAACCCCACAACATCCTACTAACCCCACAACATCCTACTAACCCTAACCCCATAACATCCTACTGACCCCATAACATCCTACTGACCCCATAACATCCTACTGACCCCATAACATCCTACTAACCCTAACTGCAAAACATCCTAACCCCATAGCATCCTACCAACCCCACAACATCCTACCGACCCCACAACATCCTACCGACCCCACAACATCCTACTGACCCCATAACATCCTACTGACCCCATAACATCCTACTGACCCCATAACATCCTACTAACCCTAACTGCAAAACATCCTAACCCCATAGCATCCTACCAACCCCACAACATCCTACCAACCCCACAACATCCTACCAACCCCACAACATCCTACCGACCCCACAACATCCTACTGACCCCATAACATCCTACTAAACCTAACTGCAAAACATCCTACTAACCCCATAACATCCTACTAAAGCCCCATAACATCCTACTGACCCCATAAAATCCTACTAAAGCCCCATTACATCCTACTAAAGCCCCATAACATCTTACTAACCCCACAACATCCTACTAACCCCCATAACATCCTACTAACCCTAATCCCACAACATCCTACTAACCCCACAACATCCTACTAAAGCCCCATAACATCCTAAAAACATCTAGCCCCATAACATCCTACTAGCCCCATAACATCCTACTAGCCCCATAACATCCTACTAACCCCACAACATCCTACTAACCCCACAACATCCTACTAACCCTAACCCCATAACATCCTACTAACCCCATAACATCCTACTAACCCCATAACATCTTACTAACCCCACAACATCCTACTAACCCCACAACATCCTACTAACCCCACAACAACCTACTAACCCCACAACAACCTACTAACCCCATAACATCCTACCAACCCCACAACATCCTACCAACCTACTAACCCCACAACATCCTACTAACCCCACAACATCCTACTAACCCCACAACATCCTACTAACCCCACAACATCCTACCAACCCCACAACATCCTACCAACCCCACAACATCCTACTAACCCCACAACATCCTACTAACCCCATAACATCCTACTAACCCCATAACATCCTACTAACCCCATAACATCCTACTAACCCTAATCCCACAACATCCTACTAACCCCACAACATCCTACTAAAGCCCCATAACATCCTACTAGCCCCATAACATCCTACTAGCCCCATAACATCCTACTAACCCCACAACATCCTACTAACCCCACAACATCCTACTAACCCTAACCCCATAACATCCTACTGACCCCATAACATCCTACTGACCCCATAACATCCTACTAACCCCATAACATCCTAAACCCTAACTGCAAAACATCCTAACCCCATAGCATCCTACCAACCCCACAACATCCTACCGACCCCACAACATCCTACCGACCCCACAACATCCTACTGACCCCATAACATCCTACTGACCCCATAACATCCTACTGACCCCATAACATCCTACTAACCCTAACTGCAAAACATCCTAACCCCATAGCATCCTACCAACCCCACAACATCCTACCAACCCCACAACATCCTACCAACCCCACAACATCCTACCGACCCCACAACATCCTACTGACCCCATAACATCCTACTAAACCTAACTGCAAAACATCCTACTAACCCCATAACATCCTACTAAAGCCCCATAACATCCTACTGACCCCATAAAATCCTACTAAAGCCCCATTACATCCTACTAAAGCCCCATAACATCCTACCAACCCCATAACATCTTACTAACCCCACAACATCCTACTAACCCCCATAACATCCTACTAACCCTAATCCCACAACATCCTACTAACCCCACAACATCCTACTAAAGCCCCACAACATCCTACTAACCCCCATAACATCCTACTAGCCCCCCATAACATCCTACTAACCCCACAACATCCTACTAACCCCACAACATCCTACTAACCCCACAACATCCTACTAACCCCATAACATCCTACTAACCCCAAACCCCTATAACATCCTACATACTAACCCCATAACATCCTACTAACCCCATAACATCTTACTAACCCCACAACATCCTACTAACCCCACAACATCCTACTAACCCCACAACAACCTACTAACCCCACAACAACCTACTAACCCCACAACAACCTACTAACCCCATAACATCCTACCAACCCCACAACATCCTACCAACCTACTAACCCCACAACATCCTACTAACCCCACAACATCCTACTAACCCCACAACATCCTACTAACCCCACAACATCCTACCAACCCCACAACATCCTACCAACCCCACAACATCCTACCAACCCCACAACATCCTACTAACCCCATAACATCCTACTAACCCCATAACATCCTACTAACCCCATAACATCCTACTAACCCTAATCCCACAACATCCTACTAACCCCACAACATCCTACTAAAGCCCCATAACATCCTACTAGCCCCATAACATCCTACTAACCCCACAACATCCTACTAACCCCACAACATCCTACTAACCCCACAACATCCTACTAACCCCACAACATCCTACTAACCCTAACCCCATAACATCCTACTGACCCCATAACATCCTACTGACCCCATAACATCCTACTGACCCCATAACATCCTACTAACCCTAACTGCAAAACATCCTAACCCCATAGCATCCTACCAACCCCACAACATCCTACCGACCCCACAACATCCTACCGACCCCACAACATCCTACTGACCCCATAACATCCTACTGACCCCATAACATCCTACTGACCCCATAACATCCTACTAACCCTAACTGCAAAACATCCTAACCCCATAGCATCCTACCAACCCCACAACATCCTACCAACCCCACAACATCCTACCAACCCCACAACATCCTACCGACCCCACAACATCCTACTGACCCCATAACATCCTACTAAACCTAACTGCAAAACATCCTACTAACCCCATAACATCCTACTAAAGCCCCATAACATCCTACTGACCCCATAAAATCCTACTAAAGCCCCATTACATCCTACTAAAGCCCCATAACATCCTACTAACCCCATAACATCTTACTAACCCCACAACATCCTACTAACCCCCATAACATCCTACTAACCCTAATCCCACAACATCCTACTAACCCCACAACATCCTACTAAAGCCCCATAACATCCTACTAGCCCCATAACATCCTACTAGCCCCATAACATCCTACTAACCCCACAACATCCTACTAACCCCACAACATCCTACTAACCCCACAACATCCTACTAACCCTAACCCCATAACATCCTACTAACCCCATAACATCCTACTAACCCCATAACATCTTACTAACCCCACAACATCCTACTAACCCCACAACATCCTACTAACCCCACAACATCCTACTAACCCCACAACATCCTACTAACCCCACAACATCCTACTAACCCCACAACATCCTACTAACCCCACAACAACCTACTAACCCCACAACATCCTACTAACCCCACAACATCCTACCAACCCCACAACATCCTACCAACCTACAACATCCTAAACCCCACAACATCCTACTAACCCCACAACATCCTACTAACCCCACAACATCCTACTAACCCCAACATCCTACCAACCCCACAACATCCTACCAACCCCACAACATCCTACTAACCCCATAACATCCTACTAATAACATCCTACTAGCCCCAACATCCTACTAACCCCACAACATCCTACTAACCCCCACAACATCCTACTAACCCCAAACATCCTACTAAAGCCCCATAACATCCTACTAGCCCCATAACATCCTACTGAGCCCCATAACATCCTACTAACCCCAAACATCCTACTAACCCCACAACATCCTACTAACCCCACAACATCCTACTAACCCCACAACATCCTACTAACCCCAACCCCATAACATCCTACTGACCCCATAACATCCTACTGACCCCATAACATCCTACTGACCCCATAACATCCTACTAACCCTAACTGCAAAACATCCTAACCCCATAGCATCCTACCAACCCCACAACATCCTACCAACCCCACAACATCCTACCACCCCACAACATCCTACCGACCCCACAACATCCTACTGACCCCATAACATCCTACTGACCCCATAACATCCTACTGCCCCAAACATCCTACTAACCCCATAACATCCTACTAACCCCATCCTACTAAAGCCCCATAACATCCTACCAACCCCATAACATCCTACCAACCCCACAACATCCTACCAACCCCACAACATCCTACCAACCCCACAACATCCTACTAACCCCACAACATCCTACTAAAGCCCCATAACATCCTACTAGCCCCATAACATCCTACTAACCCCACAACATCCTACTAACCCCACAACATCCTACTAACCCCACAACATCCTACTAACCCCATAACATCCTACTAACCCCATAACATCCTACTAACCCCATAACATCTTACTAACCCCACAACATCCTACTAACCCCACAACATCCTACTAACCCCACAACATCCTACTAACCCCACAACAACCTACTAACCCCACAACAACCTACTAACCCCATAACATCCTACCAACCCCACAACATCCTACCAACCTACTAACCCCACAACATCCTACTAACCCCACAACATCCTACTAACCCCACAACATCCTACTAACCCCACAACATCCTACCAACCCCACAACATCCTACCAACCCCACAACATCCTACCAACCCCATAACATCCTACTAACCCCATAACATCCTACTAACCCCATAACATCCTACTAACCCTAATCCCACAACATCCTACTAACCCCACAACATCCTACTAAAGCCCCATAACATCCTACTAGCCCCATAACATCCTACTAGCCCCATAACATCCTACTAACCCCACAACATCCTACTAACCCCACAACATCCTACTAACCCCACAACATCCTACTAACCCTAACCCCATAACATCCTACTGACCCCATAACATCCTACTGACCCCATAACATCCTACTGACCCCATAACATCCTACTAACCCTAACTGCAAAACATCCTAACCCCATAGCATCCTACCAACCCCACAACATCCTACCGACCCCACAACATCCTACCGACCCCACAACATCCTACTGACCCCATAACATCCTACTGACCCCATAACATCCTACTGACCCCATAACATCCTACTAACCCTAACTGCAAAACATCCTAACCCCATAGCATCCTACCAACCCCACAACATCCTACCAACCCCACAACATCCTACCAACCCCACAACATCCTACCGACCCCACAACATCCTACTGACCCCATAACATCCTACTAAACCTAACTGCAAAACATCCTACTAAAGCCCCATAACATCCTACTGACCCCATAAAATCCTACTAAAGCCCCATTACATCCTACTAAAGCCCCATAACATCCTACTAACCCCATAACATCTTACTAACCCCACAACATCCTACTAACCCCCATAACATCCTACTAACCCTAATCCCACAACATCCTACTAACCCCACAACATCCTACTAAAGCCCCATAACATCCTACTAGCCCCATAACATCCTACTAGCCCCATAACATCCTACTAACCCCACAACATCCTACTAACCCCACAACATCCTACTAACCCCACAACATCCTACTAACCCTAACCCCATAACATCCTACTAACCCCATAACATCTTACTAACCCCACAACATCCTACTAACCCCACAACATCCTACTAACCCCACAACAACCTACTAACCCCACAACAACCTACTAACCCCATAACATCCTACCAACCCCACAACATCCTACCAACCTACTAACCCCACAACATCCTACTAACCCCACAACATCCTACTAACCCCACAACATCCTACCAACCCCACAACATCCTACCAACCCCACAACATCCTACCAACCCCACAACATCCTACTAACCCCATAACATCCTACTAACCCCATAACATCCTACTAACCCCATAACATCATACTAACCCTAATCCCACAACATCCTACTAACCCCACAACATCCTACTAAAGCCCCATAACATCCTACTAGCCCCATAACATCCTACTAGCCCCATAACATCCTACTAACCCCACAACATCCTACTAACCCCACAACATCCTACTAACCCCACAACATCCTACTAACCCCACAACATCCTACTAACCCTAACCCCATAACATCCTACTAACCCCATAACATCCTACTAACCCCATAACATCCTACTAAAGCCCCATAACATCCTACTAACCCCACAACATCCTACCAACCCCACAACATCCTACCAACCCCACAACATCCTACCAACCCCACAACATCCTACTAAAGCCCCATAACATCCTACTAACCCCACAACATCCTACTAACCCCACAACATCCTACCAACCCCACAACATCCTACTAAAGCCCCATAACATCTTACTAACCCCACAACATCCTACTAACCCCACAACATCCTACTAACCCCACAACATCCTACTAACCCTAACCCCATAACATCCTACTAACCCCCATAACATCCTACTAACCCCATAACATCCTACTAACCCCATAACATCCTACTAAAGCCCCATAACATCCTACTGACCCCATAAAATCCTACTAAAGCCCCATTACATCCTACTAAAGCCCCATAACATCCTACTAACCCCATAACATCTTACTAACCCCACAACATCCTACTAACCCCCATAACATCCTACTAACCCTAATCCCACAACATCCTACTAACCCCACAACATCCTACTAAAGCCCCATAACATCCTACTAGCCCCATAACATCCTACTAGCCCCATAACATCCTACTAACCCCACAACATCCTACTAACCCCACAACATCCTACTAACCCCACAACATCCTACTAACCCTAACCCCATAACATCCTACTAACCCCATAACATCCTACTAACCCCATAACATCTTACTAACCCCATAACATCCTACTAACCCCACAACATCCTACTAACCCCACAACAACCTACTAACCCCACAACAACCTACTAACCCCATAACATCCTACCAACCCCACAACATCCTACCAACCCCACAACATCCTACCAACCTACTAACCCCACAACATCCTACTAACCCCACAACATCCTACTAACCCTAACACAACATCCTACTAACCCCACAACATCCTACTAACCCCACAACATCCTACCAACCCCACAACATCCTACCAACCCCACAACATCCTACCAACCCCACAACATCCTACTAACCCCATAACATCCTACTAACCCCATAACATCCTACTAACCCCATAACATCCTACTAACCCTAATCCCACAACATCCTACTAACCCCACAACATCCTACTAAAGCCCCATAACATCCTACTAGCCCCATAACATCCTACTAACCCCACAACATCCTACTAACCCCACAACATCCTACTAACCCCACAACATCCTACTAACACTAACCCCACAACATCCTACTAACCCTAACCCCATAACATCCTACTAACCCCATAACATCCTACTAACCCCATAACATCCTACTAAAGCCCCATAACATCCTACTAACCCCACAACATCCTACCAACCCCACAACATCCTACCAACCCCACAACATCCTACCAACCCCACAACATCCTACCAACCCCACAACATCCTACCAACCCCACAACATCCTACTAAAGCCCCATAACATCCTACTAACCCCACAACATCCTACTAACCCCACAACATCCTACCAACCCCACAACATCCTACTAAAGCCCCATTACATCCTACTAAAGCCCCATAACATCCTACTAACCCCACAACATCCTACCAACCCCACAACATCCTACTAAAGCCCCATAACATCTTACTAACCCCACAACATCCTACTAACCCCACAACATCCTACTAACCCCACAACATCCTACTAACCCCACAACATCCTACTAACCCCACAACATCCTACTAACCCTAACCCCATAACATCCTACTAACCCCCATAACATCCTACTAACCCCATAACATCCTACTAACCCCATAACATCCTACTAACCCCATAACATCCTACTAACCCCACAACATCCTACTAACCCCACAACATCCTACCAACCTACTAACCCCATAACATCCTACTAACCCCACAACATCCTACTAACCCCATAACATCCTACTAACCCCACAACATCCTACTAATCCCACAACATCCTACTAACCCCACAACATCCTACTAAAGCCCCATAACATCCTACTAACCCCATAACATCCTACTAACCCCACAACATCCTACTAACCCCACAACATCCTAAAGCCCCATAACATCCTACTAATCCCACAACATCCTACTAACCCCACAACATCCTACTAACCCCACAACATCCTACTAACCCCATAACATCCTACTAACCCCATAACATCCTACTACAGCCAGTCTACACACAGCAGTAGAGTAGACCTAGCAGCCAGTCTACACACAGCAGTAGAGGACCTAAGCAGCCAGTCTACACACAGCAGTAGAGGACCTAAGCAGCCAGTCTACACACAGCAGTAGAGGACCTAAGCAGCCAGTCTACACACAGCAGTAGTAGACCTAGCAGCCAGTCTACACACAGCAGTAGTAGACCTAGCAGCCAGTCTACACACAGCAGTAGAGGACCTAAGCAGCCAGTCTACACACAGCAGTAGAGGACCTAGCAGCCAGTCTACACACAGCAGTAGAGGACCTAAGCAGCCAGTCTACACACAGCAGTAGAGGACCTAAGCAGCCAGTCTACACACAGCAGTAGTAGACCTAGCAGCCAGTCTACACACAGCAGTAGTAGACCTAGCAGCCAGTCTACACACAGCAGTAGTAGACCTAGCAGCCAGTCTACACACAGCAGTAGAGGACCTAGCAGCCAGTCTACACACAGCAGTAGAAGACCTAAGCAGCCAGTCTACACACAGCAGTAGAGGACCTAAGCAGCCAGTCTACACACAGCAGTAGAGGACCTAAGCAGCCAGTCTACACACAGCAGTAGAGGACCTAAGCAGCCAGTCTACACACAGCAGTAGAGGACCTAGCAGCCAGTCTACACACAGCAGTAGTAGACCTAGCAGCCAGTCTACACACAGCAGTAGTAGACCTAGCAGCCAGTCTACACACAGCAGTAGAAGACCTAAGCAGCCAGTCTACACACAGCAGTAGTAGACCTAAGCAGCCAGTCTACACACAGCAGTAGAGGACCTAAGCAGCCAGTCTACACACAGCAGTAGTAGACCTAAGCAGCCAGACTACACACAGCAGTAGTAGACCTAAGCAGCCAGTCTACACACAGCAGTAGAGTAGACCTAGCAGCCAGTCTACACACAGCAGTAGAGTAGACCTAGCAGCCAGTCTACACACAGCAGTAGTAGACCTAAGCAGCCAGTCTACACACAGCAGTAGTAGACCTAAGCAGCCAGTCTACACACAGCAGTAGTAGACCTAAGCAGCCAGTCTACACACAGCAGTAGTAGACCTAAGCAGCCAGTCTACACACAGCAGTAGAGTAGACCTAGCAGCCAGTCTACACACAGCAGTAGAGGACCTAAGCAGCCAGTCTACACACAGCAGTAGTAGACCTAAGCAGCCAGTCTACACACAGCAGTAGAGTAGACCTAAGCAGCCAGACTGTGTTTGACTTCTCTCTCTGATCATAGTGAGACTCTACCGCCATCTAGTGGACAGTCATGGCTCAGTGTTCTACCTAAGTGTTGACTGACTCGTTATAAATTAAACTGATTCCTCCCCGACTGCGTTTGACCACCTTTCAGGTAAACTTGTTTATTTTGTTTGAAAAATGACAGTTGAACCCATCAGAACATTACTACCTGTAGAACAACCAATCAGAACACTAACATTACTACCTGTAGAACAACCAATCAGAACACTAACATTACTACCTGTAGAACAACCAATCAGAACACTAACATTACTACCTGTAGAACAACCAATCAGAACACTAACATTACTACCTGTAGAACAACCAATCAGAACACTAACATTACTACCTGTAGAACAACCAATCAGAACATTACTACAGTGCCTTGCGAAAGTATTCGGCCCCCTTGAACTTTGCAACCTTTTGCCACATTTCAGGCTTCAAACATAAAGATATAAAACTGTATTTTTTTGTGAAGAATCAACAACAAGTGGGACACAATCATGAAGTGGAACGACATTTATTGGATATTTCAAACTTTTTTTAACAAATCAAAAACTGAAAAATTGGGTGGGCGTGCAAAATTTTGGTGTGACTAGTACCTCACTGCACAGACAAAGAGTTTAGGCATTTGTTTTGGTGGGGTCAGGGGTCAACAGAGCAGTAAATAAGAACACATAAAAGTATTTTGATAAGAGTAGAGTCTGTCCATATTATAATAATAGATCGTTACTTTCAAATCGTACGAGGGAGGTAGGTAGGTAGAAGCTAAGGTTGTCCATTAAGATCGTTTTTGTTATCCGTGGCAAAAGGTTTTGCTACAGTGTGCACTAATGAATATGACCCAGAAATCCTAGATAATAGAAATCATTCAACTGGACCAAATATACAAAAGTATGTGGACACCCCATGATTGAATTCAGCCATTTAATGTATTTATAGTGTACGAGGACACTTTTCAAATGAGTGGATTCGGCTATTTCAGCCACACCCGTTGCTGACAGGTATATAAAACCGAGCACACTGCCATGCAATCTCCATAGCCTAACATTGGTAGTAGATGGTCCTTACTGAAGAGCTCAGTGACTTTCAACGTGGCACCGTCACAGGATGCCACCTTTCCAACAAATCAGTTCGTCAAATTTCTGCCCTGCTAGAGCTGCCCCGGTGAAGTGGAAACATCTAGGAGCAACAACGGCTCAGCCGTGAAGTGGTAGGCCACACAAGCTCACAGAACAAGACCACCGAGTCTAAGATCACCAAAATGCCAAGCGTCAGCTGGAGTGGTGTAAAGCTCGCCGCCATTGGACTCTGGAGCAGTGGAAACGTGTTCTCTGGAGAGATGAATCACACTCCACCATCTGGCAGTCCGATGGATGAATCTGGGTTTGGCGGAGGCCAGGAGAACGATACCTGCCCTAATGCATGGTGCTAACTGTAAAGTTTGGTGGAGGATGAATCATGGTCTGGGGCTGTTTTTCATGGTTCGGGCCTCTTAGTTCCAGTGAAAGGAAATCTTAACGCTACAACATACAATGACATTCTAGACGATTCTGTGCTTCCAACTTAGTGGCAACAGTTTGGGAAAGGCCCTTTCCTGTTTCAGCATGATAATGCCACCATGCACAAAGCGAGGTCCATACAGAAATGGTTTGTTGAGATCGGTGTGGAAGAACTTAACTGGCCGGCACAGAGCCCTGACCTCAACCCCATCAAACACCTTTGGGATGAATTGGAACGCAGACTGCGAGCCTGAAGGCCCAATCGCCCAACATCAGTGGCCAACCTCACTAATGCTCTTGTGGCTGAGTGGAAGCAAGTCCCCACAGCAATGTTCCTACATCTAGAGGAAAGCCTTCCCAGAAGAGTGGAGGCTGTTATAGCAGCAATGTTCCAACATCTAGTGGAAAGCCTTCCCAGAAGAGTGGAGGCTGTTATAGCAGCAATGTCCCAACATCTAGTGGAAATCCTTCCCAGAAGAGTGGAGGCTGTTATAGCAGCAATGTCCCAACATCTAGTGGAAAGCCTTCCCAGAAGAGTGGAGGCTGTTATAGCAGCAATGTCCCAACATCTAGTGGAAAGCCTTCCCAGAAGAGTGGAGGCTGTTATAGCAGCAATGTTCCAACATCTAGTGGAAAGCCTTCCCAGAAGAGTGGAGGCTGTTATAGCAGCAATGTCCCAACATCTAGTGGAAAGCCTTCCCAGAAGAGTGGAGGCTGTTATAGCAGCAATGTTCCAACATCTAGTGGAAAGCCTTCCCAGAAGAGTGGAGGCTGTTATAGCAGCAATGTTCCAACATCTAGTGGAAAACCTTCCCAGAAGAGTGGAGGCTGTTATAGCAGCAATGTCCCAACATCTAGTGGAAAGCCTTCCCAGAAGAGTGGAGGCTGTTATATAACAGTAAAGGGGGAGGGACCAACTCCATATTAAATGACCATGATTTTAGAATGAGATGTTGGATTTGAAGGTGTCCACATACTTTTTGGTCATATAGTGTATTTAACATTTAAATATATACACAATTAAAAAGACAGCTCGATATCAATGGTCCCTTTTATATAAACAATACCTGATGGGACGCATCATAGAACAACAGAAACACGGTGAAAAACGGACAAACAGACAAAATAAAACAGACCTGGCCTGTATCCCAATTATCTCTCCTTCCTCCTAAAAAACGTACACTTGTTCACTTCCCTAATCTAAAAGTAGCGAACGAGTGTACACTTCCCGAGAGAAAAGGAGGTTTTATTGGGACGCACGCTCAGTCAGCAGTTGCCATAGTAGTCGGCGGGGAGGCATCGGCGTTTCCGGTTGGCGAAGCGACAGGCTGCTGGTTTGGTTGACCTTGGAGGTCAGAGGTCACAGGTGGAGTCGTCCCTGGCTGCGCTTGGAATGCTGGGGGATCTAAAACAAAATACGGGTCACGTGACCAGATAAGAGGAAGAGAACAAAAAGGTGCCCTGTTCCAAAAGTAGTGCACTATGTCTCCCTGTTCCCTACATAGGGCTCTAGTCAAAAGTAGTGCACTATGTCTCCCTGTTCCCTACATAGGGTTCTAGTCAAAAGTAGTGCACTATGTCTCCCTGTTCCCTACATAGGGTTCTAGTCAAAAGTAGTGCACTATGTCTCCCTGTTCCCTACATAGGGTTCTAGTCAAAAGTAGTGCACTATGTCTCCCTGTTCCCTACATAGGGTTCTAGTCAAAAGTAGTGCACTATGTCTCCTGTTCCCTACATAGGGCTCTAGTCAAAAGTAGTGCACTATGTCTCCCTGTTCCCTACATAGGGTTCTAGTCAAAAGTAGTGCACTATGTCTCCCTGTTCCCTACATAGGGCTCTAGTCAAAAGTAGTGCACTATGTCTCCCTGTTCCCTACATAGGGTTCTAGTCAAAAGTAGTGCACTATGTCTCCCTGTTCCCTACATAGGGTTCTAGTCAAAAGTAGTGCAATATGTCTCCCTGTTCCCTACATAGGGTTCTAGTCAAAAGTAGTGCACTATGTCTCCCTGTTCCCTACATAGGGTTCTAGTCAAAAGTAGTGCACTATGTCTCCCTGTTCCCTACATAGGGCTCTAGTCAAAAGTAGTGCACTGTGTCTCCCTGTTCCCTACATAGGGTTCTAATCAAAAGTAGTGCACTATGTCTCCCTGTTCCCTACATAGGGCTCTAGTCAAAAGTAGTGCACTGTGTCTCCCTGTTCCCTACATAGGGTTCTAGTCAAAAGTAGTGCACTGTGTCTCCCTGTTCCCTACATAGGGTTCTAGTCAAAAGTAGTGCACTATGTCTCCCTGTTCCCTACATAGGGTTCTAGTCAAAAGTAGTGCACTATGTCTCCCTGTTCCCTACATAGGGCTCTAGTCAAAAGTAGTGCACTATGTCTCCCTGTTCCCTACATAGGGCTCTAGTCAAAAGTAGTGCACTGTGTCTCCCTGTTCCCTACATAGGGCTCTAGTCAAAAGTAGTGCACTATGTCTCCCTGTTCCCTACATAGGGCTCTAGTCAAAAGTAGTGCACTATGTCTCCCTGTTCCCTACATAGGGCTCTAGTCAAAAGTAGTGCACTATGTCTCCCTGTTCCCTACATAGGGCTCTAGTCAAAAGTAGTGCACTATGTCTCCCTGTTCCCTACATAGGGCTCTAGTCAAAAGTAGTGCACTATGTCTCCCTGTTCCCTACATAGGGCTCTAGTCAAAAGTAGTGCACTATGTCTCCCTGTTCCCTACATAGGGCTCTAGTCAAAAGTAGTGCACTATGTCTCCCTGTTCCTTACATAGGGCTCTAGTCAAAAGTAGTGCACTATGTCTCCCTGTTCCTACATAGGGCTCTAGTCAAAAGTAGTGCACTATGTCTCCTGTTCCCTACATAGGGCTCTAGTCAAAAGTAGTGCACTATGTCTCCCTGTTCCCTACATAGGGCTCTAGTCAAAAGTAGTGCACTATGTCTCCCTGTTCCCTACATAGGGTTCTAGTCAAAAGTAGTGCACTATGTCTCCCTGTTCCCTACATAGGGCTCTAGTCAAAAGTAGTGCACTGTGTCTCCCTGTTCCCTACATAGGGTTCTAGTCAAAAGTAGTGCACTATGTCTCCCTGTTCCCTACATAGGGTTCTAGTCAAAAGTAGTGCACTATGTCTCCCTGTTCCCTACATAGGGTTCTAGTCAAAAGTAGTGCACTATGTCTCCCTGTTCCCTACATAGGGCTCTAGTCAAAAGTAGTGCACTATGTCTCCCTGTTCCCTACATAGGGCTCTAGTCAAAAGTAGTGCACTGTGTCTCCCTGTTCCCTACATAGGGTTCTAGTCAAAAGTAGTGCACTATGTCTCCCTGTTCCCTACATAGGGCTCTAGTCAAAAGTAGTGCACTATGTCTCCCTGTTCCCTACATAGGGCTCTAGTCAAAAGTAGTGCACTATGTCTCCCTGTTCCCTACATAGGGTTCTAGTCAAAAGTAGTGCACTATGTCTCCCTGTTCCCTACATAGGGCTCTAGTCAAAAGTAGTGCACTGTGTCTCCCTGTTCCCTACATAGGGTTCTAGTCAAAAGTAGTGCACTATGTCTCCCTGTTCCCTACATAGGGTTCTAGTCAAAAGTAGTGCACTATGTCTCCCTGTTCCCTACATAGGGTTCTAGTCAAAAGTAGTGCACTATGTCTCCCTGTTCCCTACATAGGGCTCTAGTCAAAAGTAGTGCACTATGTCTCCCTGTTCCCTACATAGGGCTCTAGTCAAAAGTAGTGCACTATGTCTCCCTGTTCCCTACATAGTGCACTACTTTTGGCCAGAGCACTATGTCTCCCTGTTCCCTACATAGTGCACTACTTTTGGCCAGAGCACTATGTCTCCCTGTTCCCTACATAGTGCACTACTTTTGGCCAGAGCACTATGTTTCCCTGTTCCCTACATAGTGCACTACTTTTGGCCAGAGCACTATGTCTCCCTGTTCCCTACATAGTGCACTACTATAAGGTTGTAAAGTCCCAGGAACTTTACCCACATTTTACCATCTCAACTACAAAATGACCAGACACTTTACAGACCGAGAAACAGCACCACCTGCTGGCAGATTACAGACTGACACTGACTGGGGGACCACCACAGATAGGAGAGACTATTGGGACACATCCTAACAGCCTGGGACCGTCTCTCCCAACAGCCTGGGACCGTCTCTCCTAACAGCCTGGGACCGTCTCTCCCAACAGCCTGGGACCGTCTCTCCCAACAGCCTGGGACCGTCTCTCCCAACAGCCTGGGACCGTCTCTCCCAACAGCCTGGGACCGTCTCTCCCAACAGCCTGGGACCGTCTCTCCCAACAGCCTGGGACCGTCTCTCCCAACAGCCTGGGACCGTCTCTCCCAACAGCCTGGGACCGTCTCTCCCAACAGCCTGGGACCGTCTCTCCCAACAGCCTGGGACCGTCTCTCCCAACAGCCTGGGACCGTCTCTCCCAACAGCCTGGGACCGTCTCTCCCAACAGCCTGGGACCGTCTCTCCTAACAGCCTGGGACCGTCTCTCCTAACAGCCTGGGACCGTCTCTCCTAACAGCCTGGGACCGTCTCTCCTAACAGCCTGGGACCGTCTCTCCTAACAGCCTGGGACCGTCTCTCCTAACAGCCTGGGACCGTCTCTCCTAACAGCCTGGGACCGTCTCTCCTAACAGCCTGGGACCGTCTCTCCTAACAGCCTGGGACCGTCTCTCCTAACAGCCTGGGACCGTCTCTCCTAACAGCCTGGGACCGTCTCTCCTAACAGCCTGGGACCGTCTCTCCTAACAGCCTGGGACCGTCTCTCCTAACAGCCTGGGACCGTCTCTCCTAACAGCCTGGGACCGTCTCTCCTAACAGCCTGGGACAGTCTCTCCTAACAGCCTGGGACAGTCTCTCCCAACAGCCTGGGACAGTCTCTCCTAACAGCCTGGGACCGTCTCTCCTAACAGCCTGGGACCGTCTCTCCTAACAGCCTGGGACCGTCTCTCCTAACAGCCTGGGACCGTCTCTCCTAACAGCCTGGGACCGTCTCTCCTAACAGCCTGGGACCGTCTCTCCTAACAGCCTGGGACCGTCTCTCCTAACAGCCTGGGACCGTCTCTCCTAACAGCCTGGGACCGTCTCTCCTAACAGCCTGGGACCGTCTCTCCTAACAGCCTGGGACCGTCTCTCCTAACAGCCTGTCACAGTCTCTCCTAACAGCCTGGGTTACAGTTTGTAAACGTGGTTCTGTACTTACACAAGGCGATATATCGGGGCTGCCGAACGGCGAGAGCTCTACCGAGCGGTTCTCTTTGTCGTACGAGTCGTCGAGGCGACGGTGGGCGAACTTCCTCCTCAGGGCCTCGGCAATCATGGAGGCCGGGTCGCTTAGCAACGCCGCGCCCTTGCTCCGCCTCCTCCGCACCGGCGTTCCCCCGGGCGACCTGAGGGGTTGGGGCAAACGCAAGACATTAAAAGAACAACTACATAACATTCAGTGCCAGTCAGAGAGTGGGTTTGTTCCACACACACACCCTTCGCATCGTAAATAACTACTCATTATTATTTCTAGATCAGTCAGTCACAATTTACCCATGATGCATCATGGTTTTGATGCTCTCGAACGCGGCCATTGTGACAGACTTTCTTGCCAGACAGGCAAAATTGGCAAATGGCACCCCCTCCTTAATTAGTGCACAACTTATTAACAAGTCCCTACTCCAGGGCCCGGAAGAGCTGTGCTTTAAAACCAGGACATGCGTCAGACCTTGGATAATTTATTATGAGAACTGGCTGAGGTCAACTTCCCCCTCAAGCCTTAGGTTGGCTAGGGGGGGGGGGTCAGTCAACTTCCCCCTCAGGCCTGAGGTTGGCTAGGGGGAGGTCAGTCAACTTCCCCCTCAGGCCTGAGGTTGGCTAGGGGGAGGTGTCAGTCAACTTCCCCCTCAGGTCTGAGGTTGGGGAGGGGTCAGTCAACTTCCCCCTCAGGCCTGAGGTTGGCTAGGGGGAGGTCAGTCAACTTCCCCCTCAGGCCAGAGGTTGGCTAGGGGGAGGGGTCAGTCAACATCCCCCTCAGGCCTGAGGTTGGCTAGGGGAGGGGTCAGTCAACTTCCCCTCAGGCCTGAGGTTGGCTAGGGGAGGGGTCAGTCAACTTCCCCCTCAGGCCTGAGGTTGGCTAGGGGAGGGGTCAGTCAACTTCCCCCTCAGGCCTGAGGTTGGCTAGGGAGGGGTCAGTCAACTTCCCCCTCAGGCCTGAGGTTGGCTAGGGGAGGGGTCAGTCAACTTCCCCTCAGGCCTGAGGTTGGCTAGGGGAGGTCAGTCAACTTCCCCTCAGGCCTGAGGTTGGCTAGGGGAGGTCAGTCAACTTCCCCTCAGGCCTGAGGTTGGCTAGGGGAGGTCAGTCAACTTCCCCCTCAGGCCTGAGGTTGGCTAGGGGAGGTCAGTCAACTTCCCCTCAGGCCTGAGGTTGGCTAGGGGAGGGGTCAGTCAACTTCCCCCTCAGGCCTGAGGTTGGCTAGGGGGAGGGGTCAGCCAACTTCCCCCTCAGGCCTGAGGTTGGCTAGGGGGAGGTCAGTCAACTTCCCCCTCAGGCCTGAGGTTGGCTAGGGGGAGGTCAGTCAACTTCCCCCTCAGGCCTGAGGTTGGCTAGGGGGAGGTCAGTCAACTTCCCCCTCAGGCCTGAGGTTGGCTAGGGGGAGGTCAGTTATTTTATTCTAAAAAGAAAATAAACCTGTAACTGCCATTTCCTGAAACCAAGAGTCTTAAAATGATATCAAACACAGTACCAAAATGTCTCATTTTTCAATTCTTGCAACCAATAGAATATATATATATATATATATATATATATATATATATATATATATACACACACACACACACACACATACATACACAGCTTAACTTAACTTGGGTCAAATGTTTCAGGTAGCCGAGTTTCCCACAATAAGTTGGCTAAATTTTGGCCCATTCCTCCTGACAGAGCTGATGTAACTGAGTCAGGTTTGTAGGCCTCCTTGCTTACACACACCTTTTCAGTTCTTCCCACAAATGTTCTATGGGATTGAGGCTTTGTGATGGCCACTCCAATATCTTGACTTTGTTGTCCTTAAGCCATTTTGCCGCAACTTTGGAAGTATGCTTGGGGTCATTGTTCATTTGGAAGACCCATTTGCCACCAAGCTTTAACTTCCTGACTGATGTCTTGAGATGTTCCTTCAATATATCCACATCGTTTCCCCTCCTGATGATGCCATCTATTTTATGAAGTGCACCAGTCCCTCCTGCAGCAAAGCACCCCCACAACATGATGCTGCCACCCCCATGCTTCACGGTTGGGATGGTGTTCTTCGGCTTGCAAGACTCCCCCTTTTTCCTCCAAACATAACGATGGTCATTATGACCAAACAGTTCTATTGATGTTTCATCAGACCAGAGGACATTTCTCCAGAAAGTACGATCTTTGTCCCCATGTGCAGTTTCAAACTGTAGTCTAGCTTTTTTATGGAGGTTTTAGATATAGATACTTTTACCTGTTTCCTCCAGCATCTTCACAAGGTCCTTTGCTGTTGTTCTAGGATTGATTTGCACTTTTCACACCAAAGTACGTTCATCTCTAGGAGACAGAACGTGTCTCCTTCCTGAGCGGTATGACGGCTGTGTGGTCCCATGGTGTTTATACATGCATACTATTGTTTGTACAGATGAACGTGGTACCTTCAGGCGTTTGGAAATTGCTCCCAAGGATGAACCAGACTTGTGGAGGTTTACAATTATTTTTCTGAGGTCTTGGCTGATTTTCCCATGATGCCAAGCAGTTACTGACTCCAACCTAGGTATGTAAACTTCCGACTTCAACTATATACCCCATAATTTGCAAATAAATTCATAAAAGAATCCTACAAATGTGATTTTCTGGATTTTTTTGGTCTCATTTTGTCTGTCATAGTTGAAGTGTACCTATGATGAAAATTACAGGCCTCTCATCTTTTTAAGTGGGAGAACTTGCACAATTGGTGGCTGACTAAATAAAATCCATTAAATCCATTATTTAAAAAAATGGAAAGAACCTGCCAAGAGAGGGCCGCCCACCAAAACTCACGGACCAGGCAAGGAGGGCATTAATCAGAGGCAACAAAGGGACCAAAATTACCCTGAAGGAGATGCAAAGTATCTGTCCATAGGACCACTTTAAGCCGTACACTCCACAGAGCTGGGTTTACATAAGAGTGGCCAGAAAAAAAGCCATTGCTTAAAGAAAAAAATAAGCAAACACATTTGGTGAACGGAGGTTCACCTTCCAGCAGGACAATGACCCTAAACATACTGCTAAAGCAACACTCGGGTGGTTTAAGGGGAAACATTTAAATGTCTTGGAATGGCCTAGTCAAAGCCCAGACCTCAATCCAATTGAGAATCTGTGGTATGACTTAAAGATTGCTGTACACCAGCGGAACCCATCCAACTTGAAGGAGCTGGAGCAGTTTTGCCTTGAAGAATGGGCAAATATCCCAGTGTGCTTGACGTGCCAAGCTGATAGAGACATACCCCTAGAGACCTGCAGCTGTAACATCTGTTAAATATGGACCAATAACATCTGTTAAATATGGACCAATAACATCTGTTAAATATGGACCAATAACATCTGTTAAATATGGACCAATAACATCTGTTAAATATGGACCAATAACATCTGTTAAATATGGACCAATAACATCTGTTAAATATGGACCAATAACATCTGTTAAATATGGACCAATAACATCTGTTAAATATGGACCAATAACATCTGTTAAATGTGTGTATGGACCAATAACATCTGTTAAATATGGACCAATAACATCTGTTAAATGTGTGTATGGACCAATAACATTGTTAAATATGGACCAATAACATCTGTTAAATATGGACCAATAACATCTGTTAAATATGGACCAATAACATCTGTTAAATATGGACCAATAACATCTGTTAAATATGGACCAATAACATCTGTTAAATGTGGACCAATAACATCTGTTAAATATGGACCAATAACATCTGTTAAATATGGACCAATAACATCTGTTAAATATGGACCAATAACATCTGTTAAATATGGACCAATAACATCTGTTAAATGTGTGTATGGACCAATAACATCTGTTAAATATGGACCAATAACATCTGTTAAATGTGGACCAATAACATCTGTTAAATATGGACCAATAACATCTGTTAAATATGGACCAATAACATCTGTTAAATATGGACCAATAACATCTGATAAATATGGACCAATAACATCTGATAAATATGGACCAATAACATCTGTTAAATATGGACCAATAACATCTGTTAAATATGGACCAATAACATCTGTTAAATATGGGCATGTGACCAATAACATCTGCTGAATATGGGCATGTGACCAATAACATCTGCTGAATATGGGCATGTGACCAATAACATCTGATTTCACCGCAAAAGGCTTGCAGCTTGGCAGATGTGCTGCTATAGACAGACAGGCTCTCAGAGTTGTAGACTTGACTCCAGCACAGTGACATGCCTTCGTGTCCATGCTTACCTCTGCACGGAGCGCAGTTTCACCTGGTTCAGTTCATTCAGTACATCCAGCATGGTGGGGACCGGGCCCTGTCCTACCGCCTTATCCTGGGACTGTAGTAGTCCAACCTGCCCAGCCTCATGGCTCTTCCCCTGGGAATGACCTTTACCGGCCTCCCTGCCCTGCTGGATTAGATTCTCCACCGCAGACAGACCAACAGAGAAGCTGGGTGGAGGAGGACAGGGAGGAGGTGGAGGAGGACAGGGAGGAGGTGGAGGGCGACAAGGGGTGGAGGTGAGGACAGAGGCAGGGGACATTCCAGGGGTACCCGGAAGGTTCTGGGAATGGGCTGGACCGGGACGACAGGAAAAGGAGGGAGAGAAAAGGGTGAACAAACGATAAGTCTGGTGTATCACTTTCATAATAGAGGAATGAATGGGTTTACCATGACTGGGATAGGTGTGTGTGTGTGTTTACCATGACTGGGATAGGTGTGTGTGTGTGTGTGTGTTTACCATGACTGGGATAGGTGTGTGTGTGTGTGTTTACCATGGCTGGGATAGGTGTGTGTGTGTGTGTGAGTGTGTTTACCATGGCTGGGATAGGTGTGTGTGTGTGTGTGTGTTTACCATGACTGGGATAGGTGTGTGTGTGTGTGTGTGTTTACCATGACTGGGATAGGTGTGTGTGTGTGTGTGTTTTACCATGACTGGGATAGGTGTGTGTGTGTGTGTGTGTTTACCATGACTGGGATAGGTGTGTGTGTGTGTGTGTGTTTACCATGACTGGGATAGGTGTGTGTGTGTGTGTGTGTTTACCATGACTGGGATAGGTGTGTGTGTGTGTGTGTGTTTACCATGACTGGGATAGGTGTGTGTGTGTGTGTGTGTTTACCATGACTGGGATAGGTGTGTGTGTGTGTGTGTGTTTACCATGACTGGGATAGGTGTGTGTGTGTGTGTGTGTTTACCATGACTGGGATAGGTGTGTGTGTGTGTGTGTGTTTACCATGACTGGGATAGGTGTGTGTGTGTGTGTGTGTTTACCATGACTGGGATAGGTGTGTGTGTGTGTGTGTGTGTTTTACCATGACTGGGATAGGTGTGTGTGTGTGTGTGTTTACCATGACTGGGATAGGTGTGTGTGTGTGTGTGTGTGTGTTTACCATGACTGGGATAGGTGTGTGTGTGTGAGTGTGTTTACCATGACTGGGATAGGTGTGTGTGTGTGTGTGTGTGTGAGTGTGTTTACCATGACTGGGATAGGTGTGAGTGTGATTACCATGACTGGGATAGGTGTGTGTGTGAGTGTGAGTGTGTGTGTGTGATTACCATGACTGGGATAGGTGTGTGTGTGTGTGTGTGTTTACCATGACTGGGATAGGTGTGTGTGTGTGTGTGTTTACCATGACTGGGATAGGTGTGTGTGTGTGTGTGTGTGTTTACCATGACTGGGATAGGTGTGTGTGTGTGTGTGTGTGTTTACCATGACTGGGATAGGTGTGTGTGTGAGTGTGTTTACCATGACTGGGATAGGTGTGTGTGTGTGTGTGTGTTTACCATGACTGGGATAGGTGTGTGTGTGTGAGTGTGTGTGTGTGAGTGTGTTTACCATGACTGGGATAGGTGTGTGAGTCTGTGTGTGTTTACCATGACTGGGATAGGTGTGTGTGTGTGTGTGTGTGTGTGTGTTTACCATGACTGGGATAGGTGTGTGTGTGTGAGTGTGTTTACCATGACTGGGATAGGTGTGTGTGTGTGTGTGTTTACCATGACTGGGATAGGTGTGTGTGTGTGTGTGTGTGTTTACCATGACTGGGATAGGTGTGTGTGTGTGTGTTTACCATGACTGGGATAGGTGTGTGTGTGTGAGTGTGTGTGTGTGAGTGTGTTTACCATGACTGGGATAGGTGTGTGAGTCTGTGTGTGTTTACCATGACTGGGATAGGTGTGTGTGTGTGTGTGTGTTTACCATGACTGGGATAGGTGTGTGTGTGTTTACCATGACTGGGATAGGTGTGTGTGTGTGTGTTTACCATGACTGGGATAGGTGTGTGTGTGTGTGTTTACCTTGACTGGGATAGGTGTGTGTGTGTGTGTGTGTTTACCATGACTGGGATAGGTGTGTGTGTGTGTGTTTACCATGACTGGGATAGGTGTGTGTGTGTGTGTGTGTTTACCATGACTGGGATAGGTGTGTGTGTGTGTGTGAGTGTGTGTGTGTGTTGTGTTTACCATGACTGGGATAGGTGTGAGTGTGTGTGTGTGTTTACCATGACTGGGATAGGTGTGTGTGAGTGTGTTTACCATGACTGGGATAGGTGTGAGTGTGTGTGTGTGTGTTTACCATGACTGGGATAGGTGTGAGTGTGTGTGTGTGTTTACCATGACTGGGATAGGTGTGTGTGTGTGTGAGTGTGTTTACCATGACTGGGATAGGTGTGAGTGTGTGTGTGTGTTTACCATGACTGGGATAGGTGTGTGTGTGTGTGAGTGTGTTTACCATGACTGGGATAGGTGTGAGTGTGTGTGTGTGTGTGTTTACCATGACTGGGATAGGTGTGTGTGTGTGTGTTTACCTTGACTGGGATAGGTGTGTGTGTGTGTGAGTGTGTTTACCATGACTGGGATAGGTGTGTGTGTGTGTGTTTACCATGACTGGGATAGGTGTGTGTGTGTGTGTGTGTTTACCATGACTGGGATAGGTGTGTGTGTGTGTGTTTACCATGACTGGGATAGGTGTGTGTGTGTGTTTACCATGACTGGGATAGGTGTGTGTGTGTGTGTGTTTACCTTGACTGGGATAGGTGTGTGTGTGTGTGTGTGTTTACCATGACTGGGATAGGTGTGTGTGTGTGTGTTTACCATGACTGGGATAGGTGTGTGTGTGTGTTTACCATGACTGGGATAGGTGTGTGTGTGTGTGTGTTTACCTTGACTGGGATAGGTGTGTTTGTGTTTACCTTGACTGGGATAGGTGTGTGTGTGTGTTTACCATGACTGGGATAGGTGTGTGTGTGTGTGTGTGTTTACCATGACTGGGATAGGTGTGTGTGTGTGTGTGTGTTTACCATGACTGGGATAGGTGTGTGTGTGTGTGAGTGTGTGTGTGTGTTTACCATGACTGGGATAGGTGTGAGTGTGTGTGTGTGTTTACCATGACTGGGATAGGTGTGTGTGTGTGTGAGTGTTTGTGTGTGAGTGTGTTTACCATGACTGGGATAGGTGTGTGTGTGTGTGAGTGTGTTTACCATGACTGGGATAGGTGTGAGTGTGTGTGTGTGTTTACCATGACTGGGATAGGTGTGTGTGTGTGTGTGTGTTTACCATGACTGGGATAGGTGTGTGTGTGTGTGTGTGTGTGTGTTTACCTTGACTGGGATAGGTGTGTGTGTGTGTGTTTACCATGACTGGGATAGGTGTGTGTGTGTGAGTGTGTTTACCATGACTGGGATAGGTGTGTGAGTCTGTGTGTGTTTACCATGACTGGGATAGGTGTGTGTGTGTGTGTGTGTGTGTTTACCATGACTGGGATAGGTGTGTGTGTGTGAGTGTGTTTACCATGACTGGGATAGGTGTGTGTGTGTGTGTGTTTACCATGACTGGGATAGGTGTGTGTGTGTGTGTGTGTGTTTACCATGACTGGGATAGGTGTGTGTGTGTGTGTTTACCATGACTGGGATAGGTGTGTGTGTGTGAGTGTGTGTGTGTGAGTGTGTTTACCATGACTGGGATAGGTGTGTGAGTCTGTGTGTGTTTACCATGACTGGGATAGGTGTGTGTGTGTGTGTGTGTTTACCATGACTGGGATAGGTGTGTGTGTGTTTACCATGACTGGGATAGGTGTGTGTGTGTGTGTTTACCATGACTGGGATAGGTGTGTGTGTGTGTGTTTACCTTGACTGGGATAGGTGTGTGTGTGTGTTTACCATGACTGGGATAGGTGTGTGTGTGTGTGTTTACCATGACTGGGATAGGTGTGTGTGTGTGTGTGTGTTTACCATGACTGGGATAGGTGTGTGTGTGTGTGTGAGTGTGTGTGTGTGTGAGTGTGTTTACCATGACTGGGATAGGTGTGAGTGTGTGTGTGTGTTTACCATGACTGGGATAGGTGTGTGTGTGTGTGAGTGTGTTTACCATGACTGGGATAGGTGTGAGTGTGTGTGTGTGTGTTTACCATGACTGGGATAGGTGTGAGTGTGTGTGTGTGTTTACCATGACTGGGATAGGTGTGTGTGTGTGTGAGTGTGTTTACCATGACTGGGATAGGTGTGAGTGTGTGTGTGTGTTTACCATGACTGGGATAGGTGTGTGTGTGTGTGAGTGTGTTTACCATGACTGGGATAGGTGTGAGTGTGTGTGTGTGTGTGTTTACCATGACTGGGATAGGTGTGTGTGTGTGTGTTTACCTTGACTGGGATAGGTGTGTGTGTGTGTGAGTGTGTTTACCATGACTGGGATAGGTGTGTGTGTGTGTTTACCATGACTGGGATAGGTGTGTGTGTGTGTGTTTACCATGACTGGGATAGGTGTGTGTGTGTGTGTTTACCATGACTGGGATAGGTGTGTGTGTGTGTTTACCATGACTGGGATAGGTGTGTGTGTGTGTGTGTTTACCTTGACTGGGATAGGTGTGTTTGTGTTTACCTTGACTGGGATAGGTGTGTGTGTGTGTTTACCATGACTGGGATAGGTGTGTGTGTGTGTGTGTGTTTACCATGACTGGGATAGGTGTGTGTGTGTGTGTGTGTTTACCATGACTGGGATAGGTGTGTGTGTGTGTGAGTGTGTGTGTGTGTTTACCATGACTGGGATAGGTGTGAGTGTGTGTGTGTTTTACCATGACTGGGATAGGTGTGTGTGTGTGTGAGTGTTTGTGTGTGAGTGTGTTTACCATGACTGGGATAGGTGTGTGTGTGTGTGTGTGTGTTTACCATGACTGGGATAGGTGTGAGTGTGTGTGTGTGTTTACCATGACTGGGATAGGTGTGTGTGTGTGTGTGTGTTTACCATGACTGGGATAGGTGTGTGTGTGTGTGTGTGTGTGTTTACCTTGACTGGGATAGGTGTGTGTGTGTGTGTGTGTTTACCATGACTGGGATAGGTGTGTGTGTGTGTGTGTGTGTTTACCATGACTGGGATAGGTGTGTGTGTGTGTGTGTGTTTACCATGACTGGGATAGGTGTGTGTGTGTGTGTGTGTTTACCATGACTGGGATAGGTGTGTGTGTGTGTGTGTGTGTTTACCATGACTGGGATAGGTGTGTGTGTGTGAGTGTGTTTACCATGACTGGGATAGGTGTGTGTGTGTGTGTGTGTGTGTGTGTGAGTGTGTTTACCATGACTGGGATAGGTGTGAGTGTGATTACCATGACTGGGATAGGTGTGTGTGTGAGTGTGAGTGTGTGTGTGTGATTACCATGACTGGGATAGGTGTGTGTGTGTGTGTGTGTGTGTGTTTACCATGACTGGGATAGGTGTGTGTGTGTGTGTGTTTACCATGACTGGGATAGGTGTGTGTGTGTGTGTGTGTGTGTTTACCATGACTGGGATAGGTGTGTGTGTGTGTGTGTGTGTTTACCATGACTGGGATAGGTGTGTGTGTGAGTGTGTTTACCATGACTGGGATAGGTGTGTGTGTGTGTGTGTTTACCATGACTGGGATAGGTGTGTGTGTGTGAGTGTGTGTGTGTGTGTGTTTACCATGACTGGGATAGGTGTGTGAGTCTGTGTGTGTTTACCATGACTGGGATAGGTGTGTGTGTGTGTGTGTTTACCATGACTGGGATAGGTGTGTGTGTGTGAGTGTGTTTACCATGACTGGGATAGGTGTGTGTGTGTGTGTGTTTACCATGACTGGGATAGGTGTGTGTGTGTGTGTTTACCATGACTGGGATAGGTGTGTGTGTGTGTGTTTACCATGACTGGGATAGGTGTGTGTGTGTGAGTGTGTGTGTGTGAGTGTGTTTACCATGACTGAGATAGGTGTGTGAGTCTGTGTGTGTTTACCATGACTGGGATAGGTGTGTGTGTGTGTGTGTGTTTACCATGACTGGGATAGGTGTGTGTGTGTTTACCATGACTGGGATAGGTGTGTGTGTGTGTGTTTACCATGACTGGGATAGGTGTGTGTGTGTGTTTACCTTGACTGGGATAGGTGTGTGTGTGTGTGTGTGTGTTTACCATGACTGGGATAGGTGTGTGTGTGTGTGTTTACCATGACTGGGATAGGTGTGTGTGTGTGTGTGTGTTTACCATGACTGGGATAGGTGTGTGTGTGTGTGTGTGTGTGTGTGTGAGTGTGTTTACCATGACTGGGATAGGTGTGAGTGTGTGTGTGTGTTTACCATGACTGGGATAGGTGTGTGTGTGTGTGAGTGTGTTTACCATGACTGGGATAGGTGTGAGTGTGTGTGTGTGTGTTTACCATGACTGGGATAGGTGTGAGTGTGTGTGTGTTTTACCATGACTGGGATAGGTGTGTGTGTGTGTGAGTGTGTTTACCATGACTGGGATAGGTGTGAGTGTGTGTGTGTGTTTACCATGACTGGGATAGGTGTGTGTGTGTGTGAGTGTGTTTACCATGACTGGGATAGGTGTGAGTGTGTGTGTTTACCATGACTGGGATAGGTGTGTGTGTGTGTGTTTACCTTGACTGGGATAGGTGTGTGTGTGTGTGTTTACCTTGACTGGGATAGGTGTGTGTGTGTGTGAGTGTGTTTACCATGACTGGGATAGGTGTGTGTGTGTGTTTACCATGACTGGGATAGGTGTGTGTGTGTGTTTACCATGACTGGGATAGGTGTGTGTGTGTGTGTTTACCATGACTGGGATAGGTGTGTGTGTGTGTTTACCATGACTGGGATAGGTGTGTGTGTGTGTGTGTTTACCTTGACTGGGATAGGTGTGTTTGTGTTTACCTTGACTGGGATAGGTGTGTGTGTGTGTTTACCATGACTGGGATAGGTGTGTGTGTGTGTGTGTGTTTACCATGACTGGGATAGGTGTGTGTGTGTGTGAGTGTGTGTGTGTGTTTACCATGACTGGGATAGGTGTGTGTGTGTGTGAGTGTGTTTACCATGACTGGGATAGGTGTGAGTGTGTGTGTGTGTTTACCATGACTGGGATAGGTGTGTGTGTGTGTGTGTGTTTACCATGACTGGGATAGGTGTGTGTGTGTGTGTGTGTGTGTGTTTACCTTGACTGGGATAGGTGTGTGTGTGTGTGAGTGTGTTTACCATGACTGGGATAGGTGTGTGTGTGTGTTTACCTTGACTGGGATAGGTGTGTGTGTGTGTGTGTGTGTTTACCTTGACTGGGATAGGTGTGTGTGAGTGTGTTTACCATAACTGGGATAGGTGTGTGTGAGTGTGTTTACCATAACTGGGATAGGTGTGTGTGTGTGTGTGTTTACCATGACTGGGATAGGTGTGTGTGTGTGTGTTTACCATGACTGGGATAGGTGTGTGTGTGTGTGTGTTTACCATGACTGGGATAGGTGTGTGTGTGTGTGTGTGTTTAGACACCTGAGGGTGGCGCGGTGACAATCATGGCAATCTGAGCTCGTAGTTTGAGCAGCTCGTCCTCCAGGGCTGTGATCTTCCGCAGAGCCACTGGGTCTGATCCGTGCCCCAGCATCATGTCTCCTGGCTGGGCTCGGACCGCCGCCAACCCTGGGTCCCCTGGACGTGGAGGGGCCAGCACCACCTCGTCGCCCCGACTCACAGCACCCTGTCGGGACGGACGCTCGCGGTGCCTGAGATCGGACCAGAAGGAATGACAGATTGAGAACAAGCTTTTTTGGAAAGCGGAGATGTCACAACCCTCAGAAAGCAGACATTATTGGAGACACCTTGCCGTTTTGGAGAAGCGTTCCGTTTGCTTGCAAAGATTTACGATCGCTCATTAACAGTAAATAAAGTTAATCTTTTCACCCAACAAGTTAGCCAAAATTACTAGCTAGCTAGCTTAACTTGTTTACAGTTGGGTAGTAATCACTCCTACTCTTTTCTCTGATGTCAATAACATGTCCCCATAGGATTCTACACACAACCCTCAGGGTGACTTCATCTACTGGGTTCTACAAGTCTGAGGAGTCTCTGTGTATATCTACTGGGTCCTACCAGTCTGAGGAGTCTCTGTGTATATCTACTGGGTTCTACCAGTCTGATGAGTCTCTGTGTATATCTACTGGGTTCTACCAGTCTGATGAGTCTGTGTATATCTACTGGGTTCTACCAGTCTGAGGAGTCTCTGTGTATATCTACTGGGTTCTACCAGTCTGAGGAGTCTCTGTGTATATCTACTGGGTTCTACCAGTCTGAGTCGTCTCTGTGTATATCTACTGGGTTCTACCAGTCTGAGTCGTCTCTGTGTATATCTACTGGGTTCTACCAGTCTGATGAGTCTCTGTGTATATCTACTGGGTTCTACCAGTCTGAGTCGTCTCTGTGTATATCTACTGGGTTCTACCAGTCTGAGTCTCTGTGTATATCTACTAGGTTCTACCAGTCTCTGTGTATATCTACTGGGTCCCATCTACCTGATCTTGGTGAAGCGGTCTCCCTCATCCTCCGCCACCCACAGCACGTCAGCCAAGGAGGGGATAGCGGGGAGGGTATCCATGGTGACGTCCAGGTATCTGTGCTGTCGGGAGGTGTGTAGAGGAATCTGTGGACAGTATGAGCCAGCGGAGTGTGAGACCAAACCACAGAAGTCTTCTGGTCCCATCTGCATAACAACGATACACCTCAATGTGTAGCAGATGAAGTTGTGATGCTCCATAGTCGGTTACGGAGTCGACGGTTACGGAGTCGTGGGTTACGGGGTCAATGGATACGGAGTCGTGGGTTACGGAGTCGACTGTTACGGAGTCGTGGGTTACGGAGTCGTGGGTTACGGAGTCGTGGGTTACGGAGTCGTGGGTTACGGAGTCGACGGTTACGGAGTCGACGGTTACGGAGTCGTGGGTTACGGAGTCGACGGTTACGGAGTCGTGGGTTACGGAGTCGTGGGTTACGGAGTCAATGGTTACGGAGTCGTGGGTTACGGAGTCAATGGTTACGGAGTCGTGGGTTACGGAGTCAATGGTTACGGAGTCAATGGTTACGGAGTCAATGGTTACGGGGTCGTGGGTTACGGAGTCGACTGTTAAGGAGTCGTGGGTTACGGAGTCAATGGTTACGGAGTCGTGGGTTATGGAGTCAATGGTTACGGAGTCGTGGGTTACGGAGTCGACTGTTACGGAGTCGTGGGTTATGGAGTCGTGGGTTACGGAGTCGTGGGTTACGGAGTCGACTGTTACGGAGTCGTGGGTTATGGAGTCAATGGTTACGGAGTCGTGGGTTACGGAGTCAATGGTTACGGAGTCGTGGGTTACGGAGTCGTGGGTTATGGAGTCAATGGTTACGGAGTCATGGGTTACGGAGTCAATGGTTACGGATTCGTGGGTTACGGATTCGTGGGTTACGGAGTCGTGGGTTACAGAGTCAATGGATACGGAGTCGTGGGTTATGGAGTCGACTGTTACGGAGTCGTGGGTTACGGAGTCATGGGTTATGGAGTCGTGGGTTATGGAGTCAATGGATACGGAGTCGTGGGTTATGGAGTCGACTGTTACGGAGTCAATGGTTACAGAGTCGTGGGTTATGGAGTCGTGGGTTATGGAGTCGTGGGTTATGGAGTCAATGGTTACGGAGTCAATGGTTACGGAGTCGTGGGTTATGGAGTCGTGGGTTATGGAGTCGTGGGTTATGGAGTCAATGGTTACGGAGTCGTGGGTTACGGAGTTGTGGGTTACAGAGTCGTGGGTTACGGAGTCAATGGTTACGGAGTCAATGGTTACGGAGTCAATGGTTACGGAGTCGTGGGTTACGGAGTCGTGGGTTACGGAGTCAATGGTTACGGAGTCGTGGGTTACGGAGTCGTGGGTTATGGAGTCGTGGGTTATGGAGTCAATGGTTACGGAGTCGTGGGTTACGGAGTCGTGGGTTACAGAGTCGTGGGTTACGGAGTCAATGGTTACGGAGTCGTGGGTTACGGAGTCGTGGGTTACGGAGTCGTGGGTTATGGAGTCAATGGTTACGGAGTCAATGGTTACGGAGTCAATGGTTACGGAGTCAATGGTTACGGAGTCGTCGGTTATGGAGTCGACTGTTACGGAGTCGTGGGTTATGGAGTCAATGGTTACAGAGTCTACGGTTACGGAGTCGTGGGTTACGGAGTCGACGGTTACGGAGTCGTGGGTTACGGAGTCGTTGGTTACGGAGTAGACTGATGTGTTACTTCAGATGATCCTAGACCTGTATTAACCAGATTACATTCATATTGACCTGGAAGTGGATACGTGGAGACGGGGTCAATGGGAGGTTGGTCCCGATCATCCGCACCAGGCTCCGGTACTGACCGCACAACTGGCTCTCCCACACTGGAATTAGCTGAAACACACACACACACACACACACACACACACACACACACACACACACACACACACACACACACTTGGCACGAAGCACTCTTCAATCTTTTGGTACAATCTCAAAACAAGCATCCTATAAATTGAGCCACTGCATTTGTGATATTTAACTCTTTTTTTTTTTTTTTACCATGTCAGGAGAGACTCCGAAATACTCAAGGACATTTTGCAACAAATCAAATATATCTTCTAGCAGAGACATCTGGAAGCAGCCCTTCTGAACGTTTTGTCTGATGATGGATGCAGAAACTGGTGGTGTAGGCTTTCTGTTGACAGCTTCGGTCGGCAGGCTAGGACTCCCGTTTCACGTTGCACCATGGGATGCGAGTCCTGACCACAGTCAAAGAAGTAGAAACATCCTCATTCAAACCTGGGGGGGGTGACGGTCACACACATCCCTTATAAATGTAATACATTTCATGCACGTTTGGTAGTTACCTAGCTATCAGTACAGTATACAGTACAATATTCCCGAAAACACGGTTCATCAAAACACATCAAGCGGTAACATGATAAACAAGCGAGCAATAAATATTGTATTATATGCGTAAACGGTATAAAGTTAATCTTCTCTTACCCCATGGATCATTTAGAAATTATACTTGGCGACAAAATAACCTTCTCCTAGGATGGTCACGTGTCCGGACAAGTGAGAAGGTGAACTCAAATAAAGCCACTCTCGCAAACCGTGCCGTGATTGGACATTTCAATTGGAAGAAAATCCTACGCCAATCAGAATAGCGGAATCGTGCAATGTGACCACAGCTGTTCGAACCAATGGGGCTTTCAATAATATTCACACCAAATTCGTATTTTTTTTGTTGTTGTGTGTGAACGAGTTGACCGTTCTCCTAGCAGTCAGAATAAAAGGCTTGCAGCACAATCAAAGATTTTTTCCTTCAAGATAAGAGTCACGAAGACATGCTAAACTCGTTTTTCGTTTTGTTTTTGCACTCCGGTGCAGTTCACAGGATTTCCCCCAAAAAGAGACGTATTTTACATAAATACTGGTATATTGAAAGCTATGTATAAACAAATACACGTGTTAATAAAATACTAATATATATGCTATTGGAATTACTCAATAGAGTCTGTAAAACTTCAATGCGTCTCTTGTGCCAGGCAACGGGTTTAATACAGAGTACTGGGGAGTCCTTACTCCACCCATCCAATTCACCGCAATGCAACACACGCTATATGGGAGACTTATTGGCTTGTAAAAGAGAAAACATTTCTACCTGCCTCAGCTAAAGTGAGGGTGGGAAATAGTCAGTAGCGTCTCTACTAACCAAATAGGTGTAGTTTTCAGAGGTTGACTCTGTCGTACACATCCAGCAACACAGCTTTAAATGACCTGGTACTATCCACGCTGTATTGCATTGGGTGCTATAAGAGGGTGTGGAGTGAAAAGCCAGCAGAAGGCGGTGAGACACCCTTCCAAAACTACACACATTTGGATAGTAGAGAACCTACTCAGTATTTCCCACTTTAGCTGAGACAGGAAAACAGTTCTCTCTACAAGCCAGTATTCTCAACATTTAAAAAAAAATGTATTTTTCATTTCACCAGGTAGGCTAGTTGAGAACAAGTTCTCATTTACAACTGTGACCTGGCCAAGATAAAGCAAAGCAGTTCGACACAAACAACACAGAGTTACACATGGAATAAACAAACACACAGTCAATAATACAGTAGAAAATAAAGAAAACAAAAAGTCTATATACAGTGAGTGCAAATGAGGTAAGATAGGGGAGTTAAGGACATACCAGTGTCAACATTGTATTTTAAAAAAAATTATTGGTCTTAAAAAAATATTTTTAAAACCATATTTTATTTTATTGCATGTTCTTGTTGGCACACAAGCGGCCATTGATTCAAATTAAATATAATTTGAGCGAATCATCCACATTGCAATGTTTTGAAATGCGGGCTTTTATTTTGAAGGTTTCCTCAGTAACTTACCAAACGTCAAGGTTTGTGCTGCTGGCAGAAAACTAGTGCTGCAACGATCTCTAGTTCCTGGTTTCCTCCGTCTTCCTGGTAACAGGTTTAAAACGACAGCCGCTGGGGACTAGCAGCTGACATGCTGCATGCTGGGTAGGGTCGGACATGGCGCCGAGTAGTGCGGACGAAGTGGAGGAAATTAAGGAAAACAGTGGATGAAGCAACAGCCGTGCTGCAATGAGAACAATCGCGGTGTCAGTTCTGATGGTCTGGAGCGGGAGGATCAAGGACCGAGAATGGTCGGTAGTGGAAAGACAGAGGAAGAAGAAGAGATTATGATACCGAAAACATGAAGAGGGCTACGGGTAGGAAGCAAGAGTAATGATGTGATCAATTTGTAAGTCGCTCTGGATAAGAGCGTCTGCTAAATGACTTAAATGTAAATGTAAATGTAATGATGGAGTGGAAAGTGGTGGAAGTGTTTTGATGAGACCACAGGGCCTGTCTTACACCCTATCTGACTAACTCAAATGTATTTATAAAGCCCTTCGTACATCAGCTGATGTCTCAAAGTGCTGTACAGAAACCCAGCCTAAAGCCCCAAACAGCAAGCAATGCAGGTGTAGAAGCACCTGCCATAGAGCAAGTGGTAGGTGAAGTGAAATTTAGTTCAGTTCATTTGGAAATGGTAGATTGTTACTATTTTGTTGTAGCCAGGCTCAGCTAGAGAAGATTCTGACAATGGATGCGACCGGGTTGGAGCAAGCCGGTCGCATCCGCGCTTCGGTCTGCAGGTTGTATAACTTTTTCATTACATTTCATTTCATTATAGTACAACGGTCTGATTTGTCTAATCTTAGCAATTTCTTCTTAGCTAGCTACATAGTCGTCGTTGTATCAAAGATAATTGCGTAATTATCGTATTTCGTCGTCTCCTATCTGCCCAACACGTTCACCGTCTACCGTAGCACTGTAGTAACTATCACACTCAACTGAACGACTTGATTAGTGTAGTATTAGCTAGCTACATAGTTGTCTTTGCTGTCTTCGTATCCAAGATAATTGTGTAGCTTAGAGTATGGAGTCTTAGAGTGATAATTGCGTTATTATCGTATTTCGTCGTCCTCCTATCTGCCTAGCAGCTAGCCAGCTAGCATACGTTCACCGGCTACCGTAGCACTGTAGTAACTATCACACTCAACTGAACGACTTGATTAGTGTAGTATTTGTCTTTGCTGTCTTCGTATCCAAGATAATTGTGTAGTCTTAGAGTGATTATCTTAATTCACAGAGGTTAGCTAGCCAGCTATTTTGTCGTCCTTAACGTAGGAGACACTCCTAGCTAGCCAATAGCCAGCCAACGTCTACTGAATAGAACTTTCGCATTCCGGTCGCATTCCGCTTCGCTCCACAGGTAGTATCACATTTTCATTTCATTTCATTACAGTCCCAACGGTGTGATTTGTTTGATCGTAGCTAGCTACATAGCTAGCTACATAGCCGTCTTTGTTTCAAAGATAATTGTGTAGTCTAGAGCGATTTTCTAGGTTAGCTAGCCAGCTATTGTCGTTCTCCTAACGCAACGTAACGTAATCAACACTGCTAGCTAGCCAGCTAGCTCCCGAAAAGCAGCATTGTAGAAACTTCACACTCAACGGTACGACTTGATTAGGGTAGTGTCAACAACGCAGCTAGCCTATCCCAGCAGTACTGTATCATTTTAATCATTTTAGTCAATTAGATTCTTGCTACGTAAGCTTAACTTTCTGAACATTCGAGACGTGTAGTCCACTTGTCATTCCAATCTCCTCTGCATTAGCGTAGCCTCTTCTCTAGCCTGTCAACTATGTGTCTGTCTATCCCTGTTCTCTCCTCTCTGCACAGACCATACAAACGCTCCACACCGCATGGCCGCGGCCACCCTAATCTGGTGGTCCCAGCGCGCACGACCCACGTGGAGTTCCAGGTCTCCGGTAGCCTCTGGAACTGCCGATCTGCGGCCAACAAGGCAGAGTTCATCTCAGCCTATGCCTCCCTCCAGTCCCTCGACTTCTTGGCTCTGACGGAAACATGGATCACCACAGACAACACCGCTACTCCTACTGCTCTCTCTTCGTCCGCCCACTTGCTCTCGCACACCCCGAGAGCTTCTGGTCAGCGGGGTGGTGGCACCGGGATCCTCATCTCTCCCAAGTGGTCATTCTCTCTTTCTCCCCTTACCCATCTGTCTATCGCCTCCTTTGAATTCCATGCTGTCACAGTTACCAGCCCTTTCAAGCTTAACATCCTTATCATTTATCGCCCTCCAGGTTCCCTCGGAGAGTTCATCAATGAGCTTGATGCCTTGATAAGCTCCTTTCCTGAGGACGGCTCACCTCTCACAGTTCTGGGCGACTTTAACCTCCCTACGTCTACCTTTGACTCATTCCTCTCTGCCTCCTTCTTTCCACTCCTCTCCTCTTTTGACCTCTCCCTCTCACCTTCCCCCTACTCACAAGGCAGGCAATACGCTCGACCTCATCTTTACTAGATGCTGTTCCTCCACTAACCTCATTGCAACTCCCCTCCAAGTCTCCGACCACTACCTTGTATCCTTTTCCCTCTCGCTCTCATCCAACACTTCCCACACTGCCCCTACTCGGATGGTATCGCGCCGTCCCAACCTTCGCTCTCTCTCCCCCGCTACTCTCTCCTCTTCCATCCTATCATCTCTTCCCTCTGCTCAAACCTTCTCCAACCTATCTCCTGATTCTGCCTCCTCAACCCTCCTCTCCTCCCTTTCTGCATCCTTTGACTCTCTATGTCCCCTATCCTCCAGGCCGGCTCGGTCCTCCCTCCCGCTCCGTGGCTCGACGACTCATTGCGAGCTCACAGAACAGGGCTCCGGGCAGCCGAGCGGAAATGGAGGAAAACTCGCCTCCCTGCGGACCTGGCATCCTTTCACTCCCTCCTCTCTACATTTTCCTCCTCTGTCTCTGCTGCTAAAGCCACTTTCTACCACTCTAAATTCCAAGCATCTGCCTCTAACCCTAGGAAGCTCTTTGCCACCTTCTCCTCCCTCTTGAATCCTCCTCCCCCTCCTCCCTCTGCAGATGACTTCGTCAACCATTTTGAAAAGAAGGTCGACGACATCCGATCCTCGTTTGCTAAGTCAAACGACACCGCTGGTTCTGCTCACACTGCCCTACCCTGTGCTCTGACCTCTTTCTCCCCTCTCTCTCCAGATGACATCTCGCGTCTTGTGACGGCCGGCCGCCCAACAACCTGCCCGCTTGACCCTATCCCCTCCTCTCTTCTCCAGACCATCTCCGGTGACCTTCTCCCTTACCTCACCTCGCTCATCAACTCATCCCTGACCGCTGGCTACGTCCCTCCTGTCTTCAAGAGAGCGAGAGTTGCACCCCTTCTGAAAAAACCTACACTCGATCCCTCCGATGTCAACAACTACAGACCAGTATCCCTTCTTTCTTTTCTCTCCAAAACTCTTGAACGTGCCGTCCTTGGCCAGCTCTCCCGCTATCTCTCTCAGAATGACCTTCTTGATCCAAATCAGTCAGGTTTCAAGACTAGTCATTCAACTGAGACTGCTCTTCTCTGTATCACAGAGGCGCTCCGCACTGTTAAAGCTAACTCTCTCTCCTCTGCTCTCATCCTTCTAGACCTATCGGCTGCCTTCGATACTGTGAACCATCAGATCCTCCTCTCCGAGTTGGGCATCTCCGGCGCGGCCCACGCTTGGATTGCGTCCTACCTGACAGGTCGCTCCTACCAGGTGGCGTGGCGAGAATCCGTCTCCTCACCACGTGCTCTCACCACTGGTGTCCCCCAGGGCTCTGTTCTAGGCCCTCTCCTATTCTCGCTATACACCAAGTCACTTGGCTCTGTCATAACCTCACATGGTCTCTCCTATCATTGCTATGCAGACGACACACAATTAATCTTCTCCTTTCCCCCTTCTGACGACCAGGTGGCGAATCGCATCTCTGCATGTCTGGCAGACATATCAGTGTGGATGACGGATCATCACCTCAAGCTGAACCTCGGCAAGACGGAGCTGCTCTTCCTCCCGGGGAAGGACTGCCCGTTCCATGATCTCGCCATCACGGTTGACAACTCCATTGTGTCCTCGTCCCAGAGCGCTAAGAACCTTGGCGTGATCCTGGACAACACCCTGTCGTTCTCAAATAACATCAAGGCGGTGGCCCGTTCCTGTAGGTTCATGCTCTACAACATCCGCAGAGTACGACCCTGCCTCACACAGGAAGCGGCGCAGGTCCTAATCCAGGCACTTCAGTCATCCAGTCATCTCCCGTCTGGATTACTGCAACTCGCTGTTGGCTGGGCTCCCTGCCTGTGCCATTAAACCCCTACAACTCATCCAGAACGCCGCAGCCCGTCTGGTGTTCAACCTTCCCAAGTTCTCTCACGTCACCCCGCTCCTCCGCTCTCTCCACTGGCTTCCAGTTGAAGCTCGCATCCGCTACAAGACCATGGTGCTTGCCTACGGAGCTGTGAGGGGAACGGCACCTCAGTACCTCCAGGCTCTGATCAGGCCCTACACCCAAACAAGGGCACTGCGTTCATCCACCTCTGGCCTGCTCACCTCCCTACCACTGAGGAAGTACAGTTCCCGCTCAGCCCAGTCAAAACTGTTCGCTGCTCTGGCCCCCCAATGGTGGAACAAACTCCCTCACGACGCCAGGACAGCGGAGTCAATCACCACCTTCCGGAGACACCTGAAACCCCACCTCTTTAAGGAATACCTAGGATAGGATAAAGTAATCCTTCCCCCCTTAAAAGACCTAGATGCACTATTGTAAAGTGGCTGTTCCACTGGATGTCATAAGGTGAAAGCACCAATTTGTAAGTCGCTCTGGATAAGAGCGTCTGCTAAATGACTTAAATGTAAATGTAAGATTTAAAAAGCCACGTCCCTGTGGTGCTTATACCAGGTGGGATGATAGTGGTGCTTATACCAGGTGGAGGGGAGTCTTCACTGGGATGATAGTGGTGCGTATACCAGGTGGGATGATAGTGGTGCTTATACCAGGTGGAGGGGAGTCTTCACTGGGATGATAGTGGTGCGTATACCAGGTGGGATGATAGTGGTGCTTATACCAGGTGGAGGGGAGTCATCACTGGGATGATAGTGGTGCGTATACCAGGTGGAGGGGAGTCTTCACTGGGATGATAGTGGTGCTTATACCAGGTGGAGGGGGAGTCATCACTGGGATGATAGTGGTGCGTATACCAGGTGGAGGGGAGTCTTCACTGGGATGATAGTGGTGCTTATACCAGGTGGAGGGGAGTCATCACTGGGATGATAGTGGTGCGTATACCAGGTGGAGGGGAGTCTTCACTGGGATGATAGTGGTGCTTATACCAGGTGGAGGGGAGTCATCACTGGGATGATAGTGAAGTAAATGTGACGGGAGGCCAGAAGGTTGATCAGTGGGAAAAGAAGGGATCCTATCAGTGCTGCTGGAGGTTTGAGAACGTTATGCCTGGGAAAGTACAGATAGGATTTCATAGTTTTAATGTCGAATTTGTCCCATCCACAAAGACCTTTAGAATGGGACATGTGGCTGTTCAATTTTTAAAGAAAGAACATGTGTGGAGGGATGGTGATTGTGTGTGTGTGTGTGTGGTATTACCATAGAGAGGCGCATAGAGAGGCTCAGAGATATAGAATCAGTCATGATGTATCGTATGCAGAGGCTGTAAAACAGACTGGTGGAACTACAGCGCAGACTGATGGAGCTTCCATGGCTGCTCCTGGACTAAGTGGACCTGCTGTCGGGGTTGGTGTTTCTGCTGGTCCTGGTTTGGAGGCCGGGTCAGAAATATTGGCACTCATGAATGTGCGGTGGCAAAGGACACTTTTTTTTGATAATGAGTAAAGTTGACTTATTGGTTATCAACGTGACTTGGGTTAAACTTTTGGACACACCTACTCATTCCAGGGTTTTATTTTTACTATCATTTGTTTTCAACAGGACAATAATCCAACACACCTCCAGGCTGTGTGAGGGGTTATTTGACCAAGAAGGAGAGTGATGGAGTGCTGCATCAGATGACCTGGCCTTCACTATCACCCGATCTCAACCCAATTGAGATGGTTTTTGGATGAGATGGACCAGAGAGTGAAGGAAAAGCAGCCAACAAGTGCTCAGCATATGTGGGAACTCCTTCAAGATTGTTGGAACAGCATTCCAGGTGAAGCTGGTTGAGAGTGCAAAGCTGTCAAAATCAAAGGGTGGCTACTCTTAAATATATATATTTTATTATTTGTATATTTTGGATACTACATGATTCCATATTGTGTTATCTCATAGTGTTGATGTCTTCACTATTATTCTACAATGTAGAAAATAGTAAAAATAAAGAAAAACCCTTGAATGAGTAGATGTGTCCAAACTGTTGACTGATACTGTATTGGTAAAACAAAATTAGATTAATGAAAGGATAAAAATGAACTAAGCTTCCATGTTTACACTTTACCTTAAGTTATACGTTCCTCTCTTCCTCCCTCCCTCTCCCTTCCTCCCCCAGGTCCTCCTCCTCCTCAGTGTTTGTGGTGGTGAGGGAGGAGAATGTGACGATACCAGATGAACTCTCAGAGGACGAGAGTCCCGGTAACAGACAGGGCTGTGTCCCGCACCGCAGACAGGGAATGACGCCTTTGGCAGCTGGCTTAGCTCTGCAGGCAGTTTCCTCACCAGATCTTTCTACTGGTGAAACTGGTGGACTTAGGAGCCGGTATGGCTGCTCACAGGGGCTTTTGAACCCAGATCTGAACACAGCAGAACTGCATCAGAAGGCACAACCCCTTTTTTTAAATTAAATGTTTTATACTTTTACCTTAATTTAACTAGACAATCAGTTAAGAACAAATTCTTATTTACAATGATGGCCTACCAAAAGGCCTCCTACGGGGACAAGACACATCAGGACAAGAGACACCACACCACTACATAATGGGAGACCTAACAACATAGCAAGGCAGAAACACATGGCAACACAACATGGCAGAAACACATGACAACACAACATGGTAGCAACACAACATGGCAGAAACACATGACAACACAACATGGTAGCAACACAACATGGCAGAAACACATGACAACACAACATGGCAGAAACACATGACAACACGGTAGCAACACAACATGGCAGAAACACATGACAACACGGTAGCAACACAACATGGCAGAAACACAACATGGCAGAAACACAACAACAACATAGCATGGCAGAAACACAACATGGTAGCAACACAACATGGCAGCAACACAACAACAACATCGCATGGCAGAAACACAACATGGTAGCAACACAACATGGCAGCAGCACAACATGGCAGCAGCACAACATGGCAGCAGCACAACATGGCAGCAGCACAACATGGCAGCAGCACAACATGGCAGCAACACAACATGGCAGCAGCACAACATGGTAGCAACACAACATGGCAGCAACACAACATGGCAGGCAGCAACACAACATGGCAGCAACACAACATGGCAGCAACACAACATGGTAGCAACACATGGTACAAACATTATTGGGCACAGACAACAGTACAAAGGGCAAGAAGGTAGAGACAACAATACATCACCCAAAGCAGCCACAACTGTCAGTAAGAGTGTCCATGATTGACTCTTTGAATGAAGAGATGGGAGGTGGGTTATTTTGTTGCAGCTCGTTCCAGTCGTCAGCTGCAGCGAACTGAAAAGAGGAGAGACCCAGGGATGTGTGTGTTTTGGGGACCTTTAATGTCCAGTGCAGTTTCCTGAGAATTATAATGTCTTTAGTGAGAGAGCTGTTTGCAAAGACCACCTGAAATGTCTGCCTATTTTTGGTAGGATGGTGACATCACCAAGCGGTAAATTAGTTAATAGACCAATAAGAAAGTTCCAAACTTCTCTGCCAATAACAGCTAGTCTTCAGTTCTCCCCTCTCCACTCAGACCACTCCCAGACAGTCCTAGTAAAAATTCTTGCTCTTTGCTACTAAGAAGCTATTATTTATTTTTTACCATTTTAATTTAAAGAAGTCACCATAAGGTATGTAAATGTTTCCCAGAAATGATTTGATATTGAGCTGAAAACTGCTGGATCTTTTAATCTCCTACAGTTGAAACTGTGGTTGTAAAACTGCCTTCAATATGTTCCTAAGTCTAGTCTGTTTCTTGAAATAAATAAATGAATGTATTCCCCACTATATCTTTATTCATCCAAACCAATTCAATGTAAACAAACCACAACCGTTAAATTAAAACTCACGTGAATAGACTGGACAAATCACAACCGTTAAATTAAAACTCACGTGAATAGACGGGACAAATCACAACCGTTAAATTAAAACTCACGTGAATAGACGGGACAAACCACAACCGTTAAATTAAAACTCACGTGAATAGACGGGACAAATCACAACCGTTAAATTAAAACTCACGTGAATAGACGGGACAAACCACAACCGTTAAATTAAAACTCACGTGAATAGACGGGACAAACCACAACCGTTAAATTAAAACTCACGTGAATAGACGGGACAAATCACAACCGTTAAATTAAAACTCACGTGAATAGACGGGACAAACCACAACCGTTAAATTAAAACTCACGTGAATAGACGGGACAAATCACAACCGTTAAATTAAAACTCACGTGAATAGACGGGACAAATCACAACCGTTAAATTAAAACTCACGTGAATAGACGGGACAAATCACAAAACATTTTTACTTAATTAAAATACTCAAACTCATTTTCCTGGGAGTATAGTAGAATTAGTAATATTATAGTAGAATTAGTAATTATTAATAGTATAGTAGAATTAGTCATTAATAGTATAGTAGAATTAGTAATAATTAATATAGTAGAATTAGTAATAATTAATATTATAGTAGAATTAGTCATTAGTAATATTATAGTATAATTAGTAATATTATAGTAGAATTAGTCATTAGTAATATTATAGTAGAATTAGTAATTAATATTATAGTAGAATTAGCCATTATTAATATTATAGTAGAATTAGTCATTAATAGTATAGTAGAATTAGTAATTAATAGTATAGTAGAATTAGTAATAATTAATAGTATAGTAGAATTAGTCATTAGTAATATTATAGTAGAATTAGTCATTAGTAATATTATAGTAGAATTAGTAATTATTAATATATTAGAATTGATTTGGACAACTCAAAATACTAGAAAATGACCAAAAACATACAGGGGTGAGACCTGCAGCTCGTTTTGAGTTGGGGAGATCAACTCCATATACTATAAAGTTACTTTTTTAAAAAATCAACTCTAAACTGTGTAGAAATAAACATTTACCTTCATTCATATAGTTTCTTGTCGGTCCAGCTGGCTAATAAAAACTAGACAGTCGGGGATCTTCAAAAAGTCCTAAAACAAGGTGAGGCAATATAACACCTCGAAGACTGAATGGCCTCCGGGATAAACATGAGTTTGACATCCCTGGTGTCCACAGTACAATAAACATGCTTAGTATAATGAAGTCCTTTACTGTACCAGGCAGGCAACATGATCATTATTGCCAGACGTCTATGAAAACCCCTGCAGAAGACATAGCTGTCGAAACATTGGTTGAATAAATTGATTGCATCAGTCATTGCACTCGTGTTTTGTTGTTGTTTTGCAACACGATCATTATCCAGACTTCACCAGTAGTTGTCACAATATTACATTTTGGTCTATTTATTCAACAAGGTGAAGGTGAAGTCCCCCTCCCCCTCAGGGGGGAAGAGGAGAGGTATCTGATCCTAGATCTGTACCTAGAGGAAACGTCACCCTGTATCCACACAATTTCCTGAGTGTAACTTCTATTCATAGCGAGTTTGGGTTAGTGGTATAGTCCTTAGATGGGTCTAAGTGTTTTTGCATTGACAGGCCATCAAACAGAAGCAGGGGTTAGTGGTATAGTCCTTAGATGGGTCTAAGTGTTTTTGCATTGAAAGGCCATCAAACAGAAGCAGGGGTTAGTGGTATAGTCCTTAGATGGGTCTAAGTCGCTCTGGATAAGAGCGTCTGCTAAATGACTTAAATGTAAATGTAAATGTAAGTGTTTTTGCATTGACAGGCCATCAAACAGAAGCAGGTGTGTATGTTGTCCCTCACCTGTCTGCGCGCGGGGGCCTTTCCACACCGATCCCCTGTCCTTACTTCCGCTCGGTCGCGCAGCTCATCTGACATCAGGACAAATGGCGGACCAGGATGGCAGCGAAACGTCTCCGACAGTACCACAAGGTGAGTTCCCATCAACGGGAATCTTTACTCAACAACTTCTCTCGAAGTTTCATGTGTGACTTAACTTGGAGGTATCCACGGACCGGAGGGTTTTTGTCGTTTCAGCCCTCTTCTCCGCTTGTCGACGAGAAGTGATCTGAAGTAGCGTAGTGCGAAGCGCCGGGTCACCGGGACCGGATTAACTATCAACCTTCCATAGAACACTGCACCCACCGGTTATTATCAAACTAACCGTGTTTGTTACGGAAACGACTTAAATACTTTCCCAGACTAATTGTGCCGCTAAACTAGATACACTTGTTGGGATGTTTGGCGAAGTTGCATGCAGTGTGTTTCGGTATAATTCCCAGTATCTCTCCGAGTGAGTTGACGTGACAGGTGGAGCCTGGACGAACAGCCCGAGGCTCGGCGGAACCCAGGCACTTGGCAGGTACATGTTTCGCTAGATTAGGAATACTCAGTGTACATAAAAACCAAACATTATGAACCCCCTTTTGCCTTCAGAATAGGCTCAATCTGTCAGGGACATGGACTCTACAAGGTGTAGAAAGCGTTTCCACAGGGATGCTGGTCCCATATTGACTCCAATGCTTCCCACAGTTGTGTCAAATTGGCTGGATGTCCTTTGGGTGGTGGACCATTCTTGATACACAAACGGGAAACTGTTGATCCTGATAAAACCAGTAGCGTTGTAGTTCTTGACATACTGGTGCGCTTACTAAGTCGAAGGCACTTCAATCTTTTGTTTAGCCCATTCACCCTCTGAATGGCACACAGACACAATCCAAATATCTCAATTGTCTCAAGGCTTAAAAATCCTTCTTTAACCTGACTCCTCCCCTTCATCTACACTGATTGAAGTGGATTTAACAAGTGACATCAATAAGGGATCATATCTTTCACCTGGATTTAACAAGTGACATCAATAAGGGATCATATCTTTCACCTGGATTCAACAAGTGACATCAATAAGGGATCATATCTTTCACCTGGATTCACCTGGTCGTCATGGAAAGAGGTGTTCCTAATGTTTTAATATGTTCCCAGGTCTGGATCCAAAGGAATGAATATGTTTATTATGTTTACATCTATTATCTCTAAATCCATGGCCGAGGCTTCAGCACTGTGATCGAGGCTCCGTGACCGTGGCCGAGGCTCCGTGGCCGAGGCTCCAGCGCCGTGGCCGAGGCTCCAGCGCCGTGGCCGAGGCTCCGTGACCGTGGCCGAGGCTCCAGCACCGAGGCTCCAGCGCCATGGCTCCAGCACCGAGGCTCCAGCGCCGTTGCCGAGGCTCCAGTGTTATGTGTTTGCATCATGCTTTCTAGAATGTCGACTTTGGCCTTAGAGGAGGCCTTCTGTTGTTCCCAGGGATATGGGACTCTGGCCTGTTTATTGTACACTACCCCAACCTCAATACATTTCAAGCCTGACTCTGGGGACGCAGTGGAATGAAATGTCTGTGTGTGTAAGCAGGGTGTGTATCTGGTTAAAGTGTAAGGTGTTCCTCCATACAGCAGGACCAGGGGGACAACGACCAGCTCTATGAACTAAAGGACCAGGGGGACAACGACCAGCTCTATGAACTAAAGGACCAGGGGGACAACGACCAGCTCTATGAACTAAAGGACCAGGGGGACAACGACCAGCTCTATGAACTAAAGGACCAGGGGGACAACGACCAGCTCTATGAACTAAAGGACCAGGGGGACAACGACCAGCTCTATGAACTAAAGGACCAGGGGGACAACGACCAGCTCTATGAACTAAAGGGGGGGGGTGTTTGTCAGATAGGGGTGCTTATGTTTTACTGTATGTACAGTCAGTGGTTAACCTGTGATTTCTAGTAGCGCTCGACCAATTATGATTTTTTTCAACGCGATACTGATTATTGGAAGACCAATAAAATGCCGATACCGATTAATCGGCCGATTTTAAATAATAAAAAAAAATAATAAAATAAAAAAAATTAAAATATATTTTTATATATATTTATTTGTAATAATGACAATTACAACAATACTAAATTAACTCTTATTTTCTTAATATAAAACAAATAAAATCTATTTATTCTCAAATAAATAATGAAACATGTTCAATTTGGTTTAAATAATGCAAAAACAAAGTGTTAGAGAAGAAAGTAAAAGTGCAATATGTGCCATGTAAGAAAGCTAACGTTTAAGTTCCTTGCTCAGAACATGAGAACATATGAAAGCTGGTGGTTCCTTTTAACATGAGTCTCCAATATTCTCAGGTAAGAAGGTTTAGGTTGTAGTTATTATAGGAATTATAGGACTATTTCTCTCTATACCACTTGTATTTCATATACCTTTGACTATTGGATGTTCTTATAGGACCTTTAGTATTGCCATCCTCATCTCAGGAGTTGATAGGCTTGAAGTCCTAAACAGTGCAATGCTTGAAGCACAGCGAAGAGCTGCTGTCAAACGCAGGAAAGTGCTGTTTGAATGAATGCTTACAAGCCTGCTGCTGCCTACCATCGCTCAGTCAGACTGCTCTATCAAATATCAAATCATAAGACTTAATTATAATATAATAACACAAAGAAATACGAGCCTTAGGTTACTAATATGGTCAAATCCGGAAACGATCATTTCGAAAACAAAACGTTTATTCTTTCGGTGAAATACGGAACCGTTCTGTATTTTATCTAACGGGTGGCATCGCTAAGTCTAAATATTCCTGTTACATTGTACAACCTTCAATGTTATGTCATAATTATGTAAAATTCTGGCAAATTAATTAGGGTCTTTTGTTAGGAAGAAAAGTGTCTTCACACAGTTCACAACGAGCCAGGCGGCCCAAACTGCTGCATATACCCTGACTCTGCTTGCACTGAACGCAAGAGAAGTGACACAAATTCCCTAGTTAATATTGCCTGCTAACATTAGTTTATTTTAACTAAATATGTGCAGGTTTAAAAATATATACTTGTGTATTGATTTTAATAAAGGCATTGATGTTTATGGTTTGGTGCACATTTTTCGCAAATGAGCTTTTGTTTAAATCGTCACCCGTTTGGCGAAGTAGGCTGTGATTCAATGATTAACTAACGGGCACCGCATCGATTATATGCAACGCAGGACAAGCTAGTTAAACTAGTAATATCATCAACCATGTGTAGTTAACTAGTGATTATGTGAAGGTTGATTGTTTTTTATAAGATAAGTTTAATGCTAGCAACTTACCTTGGCTCCTTGCTGCACTCGCGTAAACAGGTGGTCAGCCTGCCACTGTCTCCTCGTGGATTACAATGTAATCGGCATCCAAAATTACCGATTACCGATTGTTTTGAAATCGTCCCCAATTAATCGGATGTGCCGATTTAATCGGTCAACTTCTAATTTCTAGTCTATGCTTCAAGGCAGCAGCCTCTAATGTGTTAGTGGCTGTTTAACAGTCTGATGGCCACTGAGATAGAAGCTGTTTTTCAGTCTCGTCCCATGTACCAGTGGTTAACCTGTGATTTCTAGTCTATGCCTATAGGCAGCAGCCTCTGATGTGCTAGTGATGGCTGTTTAACAGATAGGTGTTTTTCAGTCTCAGTGGTTAACCGGTCTCTCGGTCCCATGCACCAGTGGTTAACACCCCCTGGGACGCCCTCTGAGAGTAGGGTCACGGCCAGGGATCAGCCATTATTGACGGCGACCCTGGAGCCATTAGGCTTAAGTGCCGTGCTCAAGGGCACATCGGCAGATTATTCACCTTGTCGGCTCAGGGATTCAAACTAGCAACCTTTAGGTTACTGGCCCAACGCTCTAAACTGATAGGACAGAAGACCAGGGCCCAACGCTCTTAACTGATAGGACAGAAGACCAGGGGCAACCTTTAGGTTACTGGCCCAACGCTCTTAACTGATAGGACATAAGACCAGGGGCAACCTTTAGGTTACTGGCCCAACGCTCTTAACTGATAGGACAGAAGACCAGGGGCAACCTTTAGGTTACTGGCCCAACGCTCTTAACTGATAGGACAGTAGGCCAGGGCCCAACGCTCTTAACTGATAGGACAGAAGACCAGGGGCAACCTTTAGGTTACTGGCCTACCATCGCTCAGTCAGACTGCTCTATCAAATATCAAATCATAAGACTTAATTATAATATAATAACACAAAGAAATACGAGCCTTAGGTTACTAATATGGTCAAATCCGGAAACGATCATTTCGAAAACAAAACGTTTATTCTTTCGGTGAAATACGGAACCGTTCTGTATTTTATCTAACGGGTGGCATCGCTAAGTCTAAATATTCCTGTTACATTGTACAACCTTCAATGTTATGTCATAATTATGTAAAATTCTGGCAAATTAATTAGGGTCTTTTGTTAGGAAGAAAAGTGTCTTCACACAGTTCACAACGAGCCAGGCGGCCCAAACTGCTGCATATACCCTGACTCTGCTTGCACTGAACGCAAGAGAAGTGACACAAATTCCCTAGTTAATATTGCCTGCTAACATTAGTTTATTTTAACTAAATATGTGCAGGTTTAAAAATATATACTTGTGTATTGATTTTAATAAAGGCATTGATGTTTATGGTTTGGTGCACATTTTTCGCAAATGAGCTTTTGTTTAAATCGTCACCCGTTTGGCGAAGTAGGCTGTGATTCAATGATTAACTAACGGGCACCGCATCGATTATATGCAACGCAGGACAAGCTAGTTAAACTAGTAATATCATCAACCATGTGTAGTTAACTAGTGATTATGTGAAGGTTGATTGTTTTTTATAAGATAAGTTTAATGCTAGCAACTTACCTTGGCTCCTTGCTGCACTCGCGTAAACAGGTGGTCAGCCTGCCACTGTCTCCTTGTGGATTACAATGTAATCGGCATCCAAAATTACCGATTACCGATTGTTTTGAAATCGTCCCCAATTAATCGGATGTGCCGATTTAATCGGTCAACTTCTAATTTCTAGTCTATGCTTCAAGGCAGCAGCCTCTAATGTGTTAGTGGCTGTTTAACAGTCTGATGGCCACTGAGATAGAAGCTGTTTTTCAGTCTCGTCCCATGTACCAGTGGTTAACCTGTGATTTCTAGTCTATGCCTATAGGCAGCAGCCTCTGATGTGCTAGTGATGGCTGTTTAACAGATAGGTGTTTTTCAGTCTCAGTGGTTAACCGGTCTCTCGGTCCCATGCACCAGTGGTTAACACCCCTGGGACGCCCTCTGAGAGTAGGGTCACGGCCAGGGATCAGCCATTATTGACGGCGACCCTGGAGCCATTAGGCTTAAGTGCCGTGCTCAAGGGCACATCGGCAGATTATTCACCTTGTCGGCTCAGGGATTCAAACTAGCAACCTTTAGGTTACTGGCCCAACGCTCTAAACTGATAGGACAGAAGACCAGGGCCCAACGCTCTTAACTGATAGGACAGAAGACCAGGGGCAACCTTTAGGTTACTGGCCCAACGCTCTTAACTGATAGGACATAAGACCAGGGGCAACCTTTAGGTTACTGGCCCAACGCTCTTAACTGATAGGACAGAAGACCAGGGGCAACCTTTAGGTTACTGGCCCAACGCTCTTAACTGATAGGACAGTAGACCAGGGCCCAACGCTCTAAACTGATAGGACAGAAGACCAGGGGCAACCTTTAGGTTACTGGCCCAACGCTCTTAACTGATAGGACAGAAGACCAGGGGCAACCTTTAGGTTACTGGCCCAACGCTCTTAACTGATAGGACAGTAGTCCAGGGGCAACCTTTAGGTTACTGGCCCAACGCTCTTAACTGATAGGACAGTAGTCCAGGGCCCATAGGGGCCGTAGACCAGGGCCCATAGGGGCCGTAGACCAGGGCCCATAGGGGCCGTAGACCAGGGGCAACCTTTAGGTTACTGGCCCAACGCTCTTAACTGATAGGACAGAAGACCAGGGGCAACCTTTAGGTTACTGGCCCAACGCTCTTAACTGATAGGACAGTAGACCAGGGGCAACCTTTAGGTTACTGGCCCAACGCTCTTAACTGATAGGACAGTAGACCAGTCCCCATAGGGGCCGTGGACCAGGGGCAACCTTTAGGTTACTGGCCCAACGCTCTTAACTGATAGGACAGAAGACCAGGGGCAACCTTTAGGTTACTGGCCCAACGCTCTTAACTGATAGGACAGAAGACCAGGGCCCATAGGGGCCGTGGACCAGGGGCAACCTTTAGGTTACTGGCCCAACGCTCTTAACTGATAGGACAGAAGACCAGTCCCCATAGTCCAGGGCCCATAGGGGCCGTAGACCAGGGGCAACCTTTAGGTTACTGGCCCAACGCTCTTAACTGATAGGACAGAAGACCAGGGCCCATAGGGGCCGTGGACCAGGGGCAACCTTTAGGTTACTGGCCCAACGCTCTTAACTGATAGGACAGTAGGCCAGGGCCCAACGCTCTTAACTGATAGGACAGTAGACCAGGGGCAACCTTTAGGTTACTGGCCCAACGCTCTTAACTGATAGGACAGAAGACCAGGGGCAACCTTTAGGTTACTGGCCCAACGCTCTTAACTGATAGGACAGTAGACCAGGGCCCAACGCTCTAAACTGATAGGACAGAAGACCAGGGCCCAATGCTCTTAACTGATAGGACAGAAGACCAGGGGCAACCTTTAGGTTACTGGCCCAACGCTCTTAACTGATAGGACAGAAGACCAGGGCCCAACGCTCTTAACTGATAGGACAGTAGACCAGGGGCAACCTTTAGGTTACTGGCCCAACGCTCTTAACTGATAGGACAGAAGACCAGGGGCAACCTTTAGGTTACTGGCCCAACGCTCTTAACTGATAGGACAGTAGGCCAGGGCCCAACGCTCTTAACTCATAGGACAGTAGACCAGGGGCAACCTTTAGGTTACTGGCCCAACGCTCTTAACTGATAGGACAGTAGACCAGGGGCAACCTTTAGGTTACTGGCCCAACGCTCTTAACTGATAGGACAGAAGACCAGGGCCCAACGCTCTTAACTGATAGGACAGTAGACCAGGGGCAACCTTTAGGTTACTGGCCCAACGCTCTTAACTGATAGGACAGAAGACCAGGGGCAACCTTTAGGTTACTGGCCCAACGCTCTTAACTGATAGGACAGTAGTCCAGGGGCAACCTTTAGGTTACTGGCCCAACGCTCTTAACTGATAGGACAGTAGTCCAGGGCCCATAGGGGCCGTAGACCAGGGCCCATAGGGGCCGTAGACCAGGGCCCATAGGGGCCGTAGACCAGGGGCAACCTTTAGGTTACTGGCCCAACGCTCTTAACTGATAGGACAGAAGACCAGGGGCAACCTTTAGGTTACTGGCCCAACGCTCTTAACTGATAGGACAGTAGACCAGGGGCAACCTTTAGGTTACTGGCCCAACGCTCTTAACTGATAGGACAGTAGACCAGTCCCCATAGGGGCCGTGGACCAGGGGCAACCTTTAGGTTACTGGCCCAACGCTCTTAACTGATAGGACAGAAGACCAGGGGCAACCTTTAGGTTACTGGCCCAACGCTCTTAACTGATAGGACAGAAGACCAGGGCCCATAGGGGCCGTGGACCAGGGGCAACCTTTAGGTTACTGGCCCAACGCTCTTAACTGATAGGACAGAAGACCAGTCCCCATAGTCCAGGGCCCATAGGGGCCGTAGACCAGGGGCAACCTTTAGGTTACTGGCCCAACGCTCTTAACTGATAGGACAGAAGACCAGGGCCCATAGGGGCCGTGGACCAGGGGCAACCTTTGGGTTACTGGCCCAACGCTCTTAACTGATAGGACAGTAGGCCAGGGCCCAACGCTCTTAACTGATAGGACAGTAGACCAGGGGCAACCTTTAGGTTACTGGCCCAACGCTCTTAACTGATAGGACAGAAGACCAGGGGCAACCTTTAGGTTACTGGCCCAACGCTCTTAACTGATAGGACAGTAGACCAGGGCCCAACGCTCTAAACTGATAGGACAGAAGACCAGGGCCCAATGCTCTTAACTGATAGGACAGAAGACCAGGGGCAACCTTTAGGTTACTGGCCCAACGCTCTTAACTGATAGGACAGAAGACCAGGGCCCAACGCTCTTAACTGATAGGACAGTAGACCAGGGGCAACCTTTAGGTTACTGGCCCAACGCTCTAACTGATAGGACAGAAGACCAGGGGCAACCTTTAGGTTACTGGCCCAACGCTCTTAACTGATAGGACAGTAGGCCAGGGCCCAACGCTCTAAACTGATAGGACAGAAGACCAGGGGCAACCTTTAGGTTACTGGCCCAACGCTCTTAACTGATAGGACAGTAGACCAGGGGCAACCTTTAGGTTACTGGCCCAACGCTCTTAACTGATAGGACAGAAGACCAGGGCCCAACGCTCTTAACTGATAGGACAGAAGACCAGGGCCCAATGCTCTTAACTGATAGGACAGAAGACCAGGGGCAACCTTTACGTTACTGGCCCAACGCTCTTAACTGATAGGACAGAAGACCAGGGCCCAACGCTCTTAACTGATAGGACAGTAGACCAGGGGCAACCTTTAGGTTACTGGCCCAACGCTCTTAACTGATAGGACAGAAGACCAGGGGCAACCTTTAGGTTACTGGCCCAACGCTCTTAACTGATAGGACAGTAGACCAGGGCCCAACGCTCTAAACTGATAGGACAGAAGACCAGGGGCAACCTTTAGGTTACTGGCCCAACGCTCTTAACTGATAGGACAGTAGACCAGGGGCAACCTTTAGGTTACTGGCCCAACGCTCTTAACTGATAGGACAGAAGACCAGGGCCCAACGCTCTTAACTGATAGGACAGAAGACCAGGGCCCAATGCTCTTAACTGATAGGACAGAAGACCAGGGGCAACCTTTACGTTACTGGCCCAACGCTCTTAACTGATAGGACAGAAGACCAGGGCCCAACGCTCTTAACTGATAGGACAGTAGACCAGGGGCAACCTTTAGGTTACTGGCCCAACGCTCTTAACTGATAGGACAGAAGACCAGGGGCAACCTTTAGGTTACTGGCCCAACGCTCTTAACTGATAGGACAGTAGGCCAGGGCCCAACGCTCTTAACTGATAGGACAGTAGACCAGGGGCAACCTTTAGGTTACTGGCCCAACGCTCTTAACTGATAGGACAGAAGACCAGGGGCAACCTTTAGGTTACTGGCCCAACGCTCTTAACTGATAGGACAGTAGACCAGGGCCCAACGCTCTAAACTGATAGGACAGAAGACCAGGGGCAACCTTTAGGTTACTGGCCCAACGCTCTTAACTGATAGGACAGAAGACCAGGGGCAACCTTTAGGTTACTGGCCCAACGCTCTTAACTGATAGGACAGTAGACCAGGGGCAACCTTTAGGTTACTGGCCCAACGCTCTTAACTGATAGGACAGAAGACCAGGGCCCAACGCTCTTAACTGATAGGACAGTAGACCAGGGGCAACCTTTAGGTTACTGGCCCAACGCTCTTAACTGATAGGACAGAAGACAAGGGGCAACCTTTAGGTTACTGGCCCAACGCTCTTAACTGATAGGACAGTAGTCCAGGGGCAACCTTTAGGTTACTGGCCCAACGCTCTTAACTGATAGGACAGTAGTCCAGGGCCCATAGGGGCCGTAGACCAGGGCCCATAGGGGCCGTAGACCAGGGCCCATAGGGGCCGTAGACCAGGGGCAACCTTTAGGTTACTGGCCCAACGCTCTTAACTGATAGGACAGAAGACCAGGGGCAACCTTTAGGTTACTGGCCCAACGCTCTTAACTGATAGGACAGTAGACCAGGGGCAACCTTTAGGTTACTGGCCCAACGCTCTTAACTGATAGGACAGTAGACCAGGGGCAACCTTTAGGTTACTGGCCCAACGCTCTTAACTGATAGGACAGAAGACCAGTCCCCATAGGGGCCGTGGACCAGGGGCAACCTTTAGGTTACTGGCCCAACGCTCTTAACTGATAGGACAGAAGACCAGGGGCACCCTTTAGGTTACTGGCCCAACGCTCTTAACTGATAGGACAGAAGACCAGGGCCCATAGGGGCCGTGGACCAGGGGCAACCTTTAGGTTACTGGCCCAACGCTCTTAACTGATAGGACAGAAGACCAGTCCCCATAGTCCAGGGCCCATAGGGGCCGTAGACCAGGGGCAACCTTTAGGTTACTGGCCCAACGCTCTTAACTGATAGGACAGAAGACCAGGGCCCATAGGGGCCGTGGACCAGGGGCAACCTTTAGGTTACTGGCCCAACGCTCTTAACTGATAGGACAGTAGGCCAGGGCCCAACGCTCTTAACTGATAGGACAGTAGACCAGGGGCAACCTTTAGGTTACTGGCCCAACGCTCTTAACTGATAGGACAGAAGACCAGGGGCAACCTTTAGGTTACTGGCCCAACGCTCTTAACTGATAGGACAGTAGGCCAGGGCCCAACGCTCTTAACTCATAGGACAGTAGACCAGGGGCAACCTTTAGGTTACTGGCCCAACGCTCTTAACTGATAGGACAGAAGACCAGGGGCAACCTTTAGGTTACTGGCCCAATGCTCTTAACTGATAGGACAGTAGACCAGGGGCAACCTTTAGGTTACTGGCCCAACGCTCTTAACTGATAGGACAGAAGACCAGGGCCCAACGCTCTTAACTGATAGGACAGTAGACCAGGGGCAACCTTTAGGTTACTGGCCCAACGCTCTTAACTGATAGGACAGAAGACCAGGGGCAACCTTTAGGTTACTGGCCCAACGCTCTTAACTGATAGGACAGTAGACCAGGGCCCAACGCTCTAAACTGATAGGACAGAAGACCAGGGGCAACCTTTAGGTTACTGGCCCAACGCTCTTAACTGATAGGACAGTAGACCAGGGGCAACCTTTAGGTTACTGGCCCAACGCTCTTAACTGATAGGACAGAAGACCAGGGCCCAACGCTCTTAACTGATAGGACAGAAGACCAGGGCCCAATGCTCTTAACTGATAGGACAGAAGACCAGGGGCAACCTTTACGTTACTGGCCCAACGCTCTTAACTGATAGGACAGAAGACCAGGGCCCAACGCTCTTAACTGATAGGACAGTAGACCAGGGGCAACCTTTAGGTTACTGGCCCAACGCTCTTAACTGATAGGACAGAAGACCAGGGGCAACCTTTAGGTTACTGGCCCAACGCTCTTAACTGATAGGACAGTAGGCCAGGGCCCAACGCTCTTAACTGATAGGACAGTAGACCAGGGGCAACCTTTAGGTTACTGGCCCAACGCTCTTAACTGATAGGACAGAAGACCAGGGGCAACCTTTAGGTTACTGGCCCAACGCTCTTAACTGATAGGACAGTAGACCAGGGCCCAACGCTCTAAACTGATAGGACAGAAGACCAGGGGCAACCTTTAGGTTACTGGCCCAACGCTCTTAACTGATAGGACAGAAGACCAGGGGCAACCTTTAGGTTACTGGCCCAACGCTCTTAACTGATAGGACAGAAGACCAGTCCCCATAGGGGCCGTGGACCAGGGGCAACCTTTAGGTTACTGGCCCAACGCTCTTAACTGATAGGACAGAAGACCAGGGGCACCCTTTAGGTTACTGGCCCAACGCTCTTAACTGATAGGACAGAAGACCAGGGCCCATAGGGGCCGTGGACCAGGGGCAACCTTTAGGTTACTGGCCCAACGCTCTTAACTGATAGGACAGAAGACCAGTCCCCATAGTCCAGGGCCCATAGGGGCCGTAGACCAGGGGCAACCTTTAGGTTACTGGCCCAACGCTCTTAACTGATAGGACAGAAGACCAGGGCCCATAGGGGCCGTGGACCAGGGGCAACCTTTAGGTTACTGGCCCAACGCTCTTAACTGATAGGACAGTAGGCCAGGGCCCAACGCTCTTAACTGATAGGACAGTAGACCAGGGGCAACCTTTAGGTTACTGGCCCAACGCTCTTAACTGATAGGACAGAAGACCAGGGGCAACCTTTAGGTTACTGGCCCAACGCTCTTAACTGATAGGACAGTAGGCCAGGGCCCAACGCTCTTAACTCATAGGACAGTAGACCAGGGGCAACCTTTAGGTTACTGGCCCAATGCTCTTAACTGATAGGACAGAAGACCAGGGGCAACCTTTAGGTTACTGGCCCAACGCTCTTAACTGATAGGACAGTAGACCAGGGCCCAACGCTCTAAACTGATAGGACAGAAGACCAGGGGCAACCTTTAGGTTACTGGCCCAACGCTCTTAACTGATAGGACAGTAGACCAGGGGCAACCTTTAGGTTACTGGCCCAACGCTCTTAACTGATAGGACAGAAGACCAGGGCCCAACGCTCTTAACTGATAGGACAGAAGACCAGGGGCAACCTTTAGGTTACTGGCCCAACGCTCTTAACTGATAGGACAGTAGACCAGGGGCAACCTTTAGGTTACTGGCCCAACGCTCTTAACTGATAGGACAGTAGACCAGGGGCAACCTTTAGGTTACTGGCCCAACGCTCTTAACTGATAGGACAGAAGACCAGTCCCCATAGGGGCCGTGGACCAGGGGCAACCTTTAGGTTACTGGCCCAACGCTCTTAACTGATAGGACAGAAGACCAGGGGCAACCTTTAGGTTACTGGCCCAACGCTCTTAACTGATAGGACAGAAGACCAGGGCCCATAGGGGCCGTGGACCAGGGGCAACCTTTAGGTTACTGGCCCAACGCTCTTAACTGATAGGACAGAAGACCAGTCCCCATAGTCCAGGGCCCATAGGGGCCGTTTTAGGTTACTGGCCCAACGCTCTTAACTGATAGGACAGAAGACCAGGGCCCATAGGGGCCGTGGACCAGGGGCAACCTTTAGGTTACTGGCCCAACGCTCTTAACTGATAGGACAGTAGGCCAGGGCCCAACGCTCTTAACTGATAGGACAGTAGACCAGGGGCAACCTTTAGGTTACTGGCCCAACGCTCTTAACTGATAGGACAGAAGACCAGGGGCAACCTTTAGGTTACTGGCCCAACGCTCTTAACTGATAGGACAGAAGACCAGGGCCCAACGCTCTAAACTGATAGGACAGAAGACCAGGGGCAACCTTTAGGTTACTGTCCCAACGCTCTTAACTGATAGGACAGAAGACCAGTGGCAACCTTTAGGTTACTGGCCCAACGCTCTTAACTGATAGGACAGTAGACCAGGGGCAACCTTTAGGTTACTGGCCCAACGCTCTTAACTGATAGGACAGAAGACCAGGGCCCAACGCTCTTAACTGATAGGACAGAAGACCAGGGCCCAACGCTCTTAACTGATAGGACAGAAGACCAGGGGCAACCTTTAGGTTACTGGCCCAACGCTCTTAACTGATAGGACAGAAGACCAGGGCCCAACGCTCTTAACTGATAGGACAGTAGACCAGGGGCAACCTTTAGGTTACTGGCCCAACGCTCTTAACTGATAGGACAGAAGACCAGGGGCAACCTTTAGGTTACTGGCCCAACGCTCTTAACTGATAGGACAGAAGACCAGGGGCAACCTTTAGGTTACTGGCCCAACGCTCTTAACTGATAGGACAGAAGACCAGGGGCAATCTTTAGGTTACTGGCCCAACGCTCTTAACTGATAGGACAGTAGTCCAGGGGCAACCTTTAGGTTACTGGCCCAACGCTCTTAACTGATAGGACAGTAGACCAGGGGCAACCTTTAGGTTACTGGCCCAACGCTCTTAACTGATAGGACAGTAGACCAGTCCCCATAGTCCAGGGCCCATAGGGGCCGTAGACCAGGGGCAACCTTTAGGTTACTGGCCCAACGCTCTTAACTGATAGGACAGAAGACCAGTCCCCATAGTCCAGGGCCCATAGGGGCCGTAGACCAGGGGCAACCTTTAGGTTACTGGCCCAACGCTCTTAACTGATAGGACAGTAGACCAGTCCCCATAGTCCAGGGCCCATAGGGGCCGTAGACCAGGGCCCATAGGACAGTAGACCAGGGCCCATAGACCAGGGCCCATAGGACAGTAGACCAGGGCCCATAGGGGCCGTGGACCAGGGGCAACCTTTAGGTTACTGGCCCAACGCTCTTAACTGATAGGACAGAAGACCAGTCCCCATAGTCCAGGGCCCATAGGGGCCGTAGACCAGGGGCAACCTTTAGGTTACTGGCCCAACGCTCTTAACTGATAGGACAGTAGACCAGTCCCCATAGTCCAGGGCCCATAGGGGCCGTAGACCAGGGCCCATAGGACAGTAGACCAGGGCCCATAGACCAGGGCCCATAGGACAGTAGACCAGGGCCCATAGACCAGGGCCCATAGGGGCCGTAGACCAGGGCCCATAGGGGCCGTGGACCAGGGGCAACCTTTAGGTTACTGGCCCAACGCTCTTAACTGATAGGACAGAAGACCAGTCCCCATAGTCCAGGGCCCATAGGGGCCGTAGACCAGGGGCAACCTTTAGGTTACTGGCCTAACGCTCTTAACTGATAGGACAGAAGACCAGTCCCCATAGTCCAGGGCCCATAGGGGCCGCAGAACAGGGGCCGTAGACCAGGGGCAACCTTTAGGTTACTGGCCCAACGCTCTTAACTGATAGGACAGAAGACCAGCCCCCATAGTCCAGGGCCCATAGGGGCCGTAGACCAGGGGCAACCTTTAGGTTACTGGCCCAACACTCTTAACTGATAGGACAGAAGACCAGTCCCCATAGTCCAGGGCCCATAGGGGCCGTAGACCAGGGGCAACCTTTAGGTTACTGGCCCAACGCTCTTAACTGATAGGACAGAAGACCAGTCCCCATAGTCCAGGGCCCATAGGGGCCGTAGACCAGGGTCCATAGGGGCCGTGGACCAGGGCCCATAGGGGCCGTGGACCAGGGGCTGAAGACCAGGCCCTATAGGGGCCGAAGACCAGGGCCCATAGGACAGTAGGCCAGGGCCCATAGGACAGTAGGCCAGGGCCCATAGGGGCCGTAAGCCAGGGCCCATAGGACAGTAGGCCAGGGGCCGTAAGCCAGGGCCCATAGGACAGTAGGCCAGGGCCCATAGTACAGTAGACCAGGGCCCATAGGGGCCGTAAGCCAGGGCCCATAGGACAGTAGACCAGGGCCCATAGCACAGTAGGCCAGGGCCCATAGGACAGTAGACCAGGGCCCATAGGGGCCGTAAGCCAGGGCCCATAGGACAGTAGACCAGGGCCCATAGGACAGTAGGCCAGGGCCCATAGGGGCCGTAAGCCAGGGCCCATAGGACAGTAGACCAGGGCCCATAGGACAGTAGGCCAGGGCCCATAGGACAGTAGACCAGGGCCCATAGGGGCCGTAAGCCAGGGCCCATAGGACAGTAGGCCAGGGCCCATAGGACAGTAGACCAGGGCCCATAGGACAGTAGGCCAGGGCCCATAGGACAGTAGACCAGGGCCCATAGGGGCCGTAAGCCAGGGCCCATAGGACAGTAGACCAGGGCCCATAGGACAGTAGGCCAGGGCCCATAGGACAGTAGGCCAGGGCCCATAGGACAGTAGACCAGGGCCCATAGGACAGTAGGCCAGGGCCCATAGGACAGTATTAAGCAGATTCACAGATGGATCTTTATGACTCGGGTGCATTTAGGGAAAATGTTTAATTGGTCCCATTGAGGATTCTCCTCCCAAAGAGTGGGGTTCATTCAGTCTCTGAACAGCACATACTTTTTCATTTATAGTGTATGAGGACACTTTTCAAATGAGTGGCTATTTCAGCCACACCTGTTGCTGACAGGTGTATAAAATTGAGCACACAGCCATGCAATCTCCATAGACAAACATTGGTAGTAGAATGGTCCTTACTGAAAAGCTCAGTGACTTTCAACGTGGCACCGTCATAGGATGCCACCTTTCCAACAAGTCAGTTCGTCAAATTTCTGTCCTGCTAGAGCTGCTCCGGTCAACTGTAAGAGCTGTTATTGTGAAGTGGAAACGTCTAGGAGCAACAACGGCTCAGCCATGAAGTGGTAGGCCACACAAGCTAACAGAATGGGAGCGCTGAAGTGCGTAGGGCGTAAAACATTTTTTTGTCTGTCCTCAGTTGCAACCCTCACTACCGAGTTACAAACTGCCTCTGGAAGCAACGTGAGCACAATAACTGTTCATCGGGAGCTTCATGAAAATTGGTTTCCATGGCTGAGCAGCTGCATACAAGCCTAAGATCACCAAAATGCCAAGCGTCAGCTGGAGTGGTGTAAAGTTCACCGCCATTGGACTCTGGAGCAGTGGAAACGTGTTCTCTGGAGTGATGAATCACACTTCACCATCTGGCAGTCCGATGGATGAATCTGGGTTTGGCGGAGGTCAGGAGAACACTACCTGCCCTAATGCATGGTGCTAACTGTAAAGTTTGGTGGAGGAGGAGTAATGGTCTGGGGCTATTTTTCATGGTTAGGGTTAGTTCCAGTGAAAGGAAATCTTAACGCTACAGTATACAAAGACATTCTAGACGATTCTTGTGCTTCCAACTTTGTGGGAACAGTTTGGGGAAGGCCCTTTCCTGTTTCAGCATGACAATGCCACCATGCACAAAGCGAGGTCCATACAGAAATGGTTTGTTGAGATCGGTGTGGAAGAACTTAACTGGCCGGCACAGAGCCCTGACCTCAACCCCATCAAACATCTTTGGGATGAATTGGAACGCCGACTGTGAGCCTGAAGGCCTAATCACCAAATATCAGTGCCCAACCTCACTAATGCTCTTGTGGATGAATGGAAGCAAGTCCCAGCAGCAATGTTCCAACATCTAGTGGAAAGCCTTCCCAGAAGAGTGGAGGCTGTTATAGTAGCAATGTTCCAACATCTAGTGGAAAGCCTTCCCAGAAGAGTGGAGGCTGTTATAGCAGCAATGTCCCAACATCTAGTGGAAAGCCTTCCCAGAAGAGTGGAAGCTGTTATAGCAGCAATGTTCCAACATCTAGTGGAAAGCCTTCCCAGAAGAGTGGGGGCTGTTATAGCAGCAATGTTCCAACATCTAGTGGAAAGCCTTCCCAGAAGAGTGGAGGCTGTTATAGCAGCAATGTACCAACATCTAGTGGAAAGCCTTCCCAGAAGAGTGGAGGATGTTATAGCAGCAATGTTCCAACATCTAGTGGAAAGCCTTCCCAGAAGAGTGGAGGCTGTTATATAACAGCAATGTTCCTACATTATAGCAGCAAAGGGGGGGACCAACTCCATATTAATGCCCATGATTTTGGAACAAGACGTGCGACTAGCGTGTGTCCACATCCAAAAGGCTGGGTCTAATTGTGTTCCTGTCCTGGGGCTCTGTGGAGTCTGTTTGTGTTCTCCCTCGCTCATATCGCCATCGCAGACGTGGCACAGTGATCTTACATCTACACCGCTGTCCTGTGTTTACTTGTTGACCCCCCCCCCCCCCTGTTACACCTCTAGGGTTAGTACTGGGTGTTTTTGGGGGGTAGAGGGAGGGAGAGAGAGAGGGAAAGAGAGGGGGAGAGGGAGGGAGAGGGAAAGAGAGGGGGAGAGGGAGGGAGAGGGAAAGAAGAGAGGGGGAGAGGGAGGGAGAGGGAAGAGAGGGGGAGAGAGGGGGAGAGGGAGGAAAGAGAGGGGGAGAGAGGGGGAGGGGAGGGAAAGGAGGGGGAGAGGGAGGGAAAGAGAGGGGGAGAGAGGGGGAAAGAGAGGGGGAGAGAGAGGGAAAGCGAGAGGGAGAGGGAGAAGGAAAGAGAGGGAGGGAGAAAGGGGGGAGGGAGAGGGAAAGAGAGGGGAGAGAGGGGAGAGAGAGAGAGGGGGGAAGAGGGAGAGAGGGGAGAGGAAAGAGGGAGAGAGAGAGAGAGAGGGGAAAGAGAGAGGGAGAGAGAGAGAGAGGGGGAGAGAGAGAGAGAGGGGGAGGGGAGAGAGAGGGGGAGAGAGAGGGAGAGAGAGAGGGAGAGAGGGAGGGAAAGAGAGGGAGAGAGGGAGAGGGAGGGAAAGAGAGAGAGAGAGGCGGAGAGAGAGAGGGGGAGAGAGAGAGGGGGAGAGAGAGAGAGAGGGAGAGAGAGGAAGAGAGGGGGAGAGAGCGACAGAGTATAAATATCCCTCAGTCACGTTCACTCTGTGTAACTTAGTGTTTAGTATTTGAGAGCCAGTGATTTCCTCTCCTCACTTTATAATATAATAATACACAGAGACCGAGGGATTAGTTCACGTCTCTATTTCTCTACCTTGAGACCCTTATGCCACAAAAATATATGTAACAAAAAATATATAAACGCATCAATTTTTACTGAGCTAAAGGTCATATAAAGGAAATCAGTTCGTTAAAATACAGCGGACAGAAAAAGTATGTGAACCCTTTGGAATGACCCTTGACCTGGATTTCTGCATCAATTGGTCATCAAATGTGATCTTCATTTACACAATAACAGACAAACACAGTGTCAACTACTAACACACAAATGATTGTATTTCTCTGGTCTATATTGAATACATCATTTAAACATTCACAGTGTAGGTTGGAAAAAGTATGTGAACACTAATGGCTAATGACTTCTCCTAAAGCTAATTGGAGTCTGAAAGTCAGTCCGCGATAAGACAAATTGTCTATAAACTGAGAAATGTCAGCACTGTTGCTACTCTCCCTAGGAGTGGCCGTCCTGCAAAGATGACTGCAAGAGCACAGTGCAGCTGAAAAACAGCTTCTATCTCAAGGCCATCAGACTGTTAAACAGCCACCACTAACATTGAGTGGCTGCTGCCAACACACTGTCATTGACACTGACCCAACTCCAGCCACTTTAATAATGGGAATTGATGGGAAATGATGTAAATATATCACTAGCCACTTTAAACAATGCTACCTTATATAATGTTACTTACCCTACATTATTCATCTCATATGCATATGTATATACTGTACTCTAGATCATCGACTGCATTCTTATGTCACTAGCCACTTTAACTATGCCACTTTGTTTACTTTGTCTACATTCTCATCTCATATGTATATACTGTACTCGATACCATCTACTGTATGCTGCTCTGTACCATCACTCATTCATATATCCTTATGTACATATTCTTTATCCCCTTACACTGTGTATAAGACAGTAGTTTTGGAATTGTTAGTTAGATTACTTGTTGGTTATCACTGCATTGTCGGAACTAGAAGCACAAGCATTTCGCTACACTCGCATTAACATCTGCTAACCATGTGTATGTGACAAATAAAATTTGATTTGATTTGAATGCTCAGTGAGGTTAAGAAGAATCCTAGAGTGTCAGCTAAAGACTTACAGAAATCTCTGGAACATGCCAACATCTCTGTTGACGAGTCTACGATACGTAAAACACTAAACAAGAATGGTGTTCATGGGACGACACCACGGGAGAAGACACTGCTGTCCGAAAAAAAAAACTATTGCTGCACGTCTGAAGTAAAATAACACCTGGATGTTCCACAGCTATACTGGCAAAATGTTCTGTGGACAGATGAAACTACAGTTGTTTGGAAGGAACACACAGCACTCACTATGTGTGGAGAAAAAAAAGCACAGCACACCAACATCAAAACCCCATCCCAACTGTAAAGTCTGGTGGAGGGAGCGTCATGGTTTGGGGCTGCTTTGCTGAACAGATTTCTATCGTCAACAGAAAAATGAATTCCCAAGTTTATCAAGACATTTTGCTGGAGAATGTGTAAGGCTATCAGTCCACTAATTGAAGCTCAACAGAAGTTGGGTGATGCAACAGGACAATGACCCAAAACACAGAAGTAAATCAACAACAGAATGGCTTCAACAGAAGAAAATACACCTTCTGGAGTGGCCCAGTCAGAATCCTGACCTTCTGGAGTGGCCCAGTCAGAGTCCTGATCTTCTGGAGTGGCCCAGTCAGAGTCCTGACCTTCTGGAGTGGCCCAGTCAGAGTCCTGACCTTCTGGAGTGGCCCAATCAGAGTCCTGACCTCAACCCGATTGAGATGCTGTGGCATGACCTCGAGCGGTTCACACCAGACATCCCAACAGTGTTGCTGAACTGCTTTTGTAAAGAGGAATGGTCCAAAATTCCTCCTGGCCGTTGTGCAGGTCTGATCCGCAACTACAGAAAACGTTTGGTTGAGGTTATTGTTGCCAAAGGAGGGTCAACTGGGGTCAACTGGTTATTAACTGGGGTCAACTGGGGTCAACTGGGGTCAACTGAGGGTCAACCAGTTATTAAAATCCAAGGGCCCATCTAAATCTATCTGCTTGGGAGCCAAGCCAACTAGGGAACCAGGTCCAGCCAATCAGAATGTTTTTCCTCCACAAAATGGCTTTACTACAACAGAAATGCTCCTCGGTTTCATCAGCTGGTCTCAGACGATCCCGCTGCTGAAGAAGCTGGACGTGGAGGTCCTGGGTTGGCGTGGTTACACGTGGTCTGAGGATGAAGAAGCTGGATGTTGGAGGTCCTGGGTTGGCGTGGTTACACGTGGTCTGAGGTTGTGAGACCGGTTGGACATACTGCCAAATTCTCTAAAATGACGTTGGAGGCGGCTTATGGTAGAGAAATGATCATTAAATTCTCTGGCAACAGCTCTGTTGGACATTATTATTCCTGTAGTCAACACGCCAATTGCATGAGACATCTGTTATGAAGCTGCACATTTGAGTGGCCATTATTTGTCCCCAGCACAAGGTGCACCTGTGTAATGATCATGCTGATTTAATCAGCTTCTTGATATGCCACACCTGTCAGGTGGATGGATTATCTTGGTAAAGGATTTTAAGAAATTTGTGCACAAAATGTGAGAGAAATAACCTTTGTGAAGTATGATGTACAAATGTCTTGGATCTTTTATTGCAGCTCATGAGACACGGCACCAATGTTTTATTTTTTTTGTTCAGTATATGATGATAAACTCTTGGTAAATAGTATGGTCTACAGTTTATCACACGGTGTTCTAACTCAGATCCTCCAGACTTCCTTAATATTAGAGATTACAGCTGTTGTTTACAGAGGCACACTCCTCCTCTCCCCCTCCACTCCTCTCCCCCTCCACTCCTCCCTCCCCCCTCCCCCTCCCCTCCCCCTCCTCCTCTCCTCCCCTCCTCCCCTCCTCCTCTCCTCCCCCTCCTCCTCCCCTCCTCCTCTCCTCCCCTCCTCCCTCCCCTCCTCCTCCCCTCCTCCTCTACCCCTCCACTCCTCCCCTCCTCCTCTCCCCTCCACTTCTCCCCTCCTCCTCTCCCCCTCCCTCCTCCACCCCTCCCCTCTCCTCCCCTCCTCCTCCTCTCCCCCCTCCTCCTCTACCCCTCCTCCCCCCTCCTCCTCTCCCCCTCCACTTCCTCCCTCCTCTCCTCTCCTCCCCTCCTCCTCCTCCTCCTCTCCCCCTCCACTCCTCTCCCCTCCACCTCTCCCCCTCCACTCCTCTCCTCCCCTCCTCTCCCCTCCCCCCTCCACTCCTCCACCCCTCCCCCTCCCCCCTCCACTCCCCTCCCCTCCACTCCTCCACTCCCCTCCCCCTCCTCCACTCCCCCTCTCCTCCCCTCCCCTCTCCTCCCTCTCCCCTCTCCTCCTCTCCCCCTCCTCCTCCCCTCCCTCTCCACTCCTCCCCTCCCCCTCCACTCCTCTCCCCCTCTCCTCCTCTCCCCCTCCACTCCTCTCCGTATCTGTCTTTCTCTGCACTCCTCCCTTCTTGAGTTTACCGGAGGCTACCGTTTGGTCCTGCCCATGTATAGAGATCAGTTCAGATGAAGGAAAGGAAGCCCTACAGTCACAGTGATGATCGCCAGACCTCAGGATGTGTTTACCCAGCTCAAAGTGCCTGCTGTGGGGCTGTCAGTCTCTGGCCCCTCTCCTCCAGCAGCCTGGAACTTAGCTTAACGTTAGCGCTGGCTAATCCTCTCAGGTTTGAGGCAGAGGATGCTAACCATGCCGCTACGTTAGCCTAGCCTGCTACATACAGCCAGGGAGAGTGCAACGCTAATCGCTAAATCTGACCGTTTGATTTGAGCAGAGAGGGGAGGGGGAGGGGTGCACATACAGAGACAGGTGAGTTTAGGTGGTGTAGACGCACAACAACATGAGCGGGAGGGGCAGAATAAAAGGGTTGGGTGGTTGAGTTTAGGTGGTGTAGATGCACAACAACATGAGCGGGAGGGGCAGAATAAAAGGGTTCCTTCTCTCTCTCTCCTCTCTCTCGGTCTGTCTCTCTTCTGATTGCTCTTTGTCCTTCTCTGCTGGGTGTTTTTAGGGGGTAGGGTTAGTGCTGGGTGTTTTTAGGGGGTAGGGTTAGTGCTGGGTGTTTTTAGGGGGTAGGGTTAGTGCTGGGTGTTTTTAGGGGGTAGGGTTAGTGCTGGGTGTTTCAGTCAGTTGACCAGTCTCTACTAGCCTACAGTCAGCTGACCAGTCTCTACACTCTACTAGCCTACAGTCAGCTGACCAGTCTCTACACTCTACTAGCCTACAGTCAGCTGACCAGTCTCTACACTCTACTAGCCTACAGTCAGCTGACCAGTCTCTACTAGCCTACAGTCATCTGACCAGTCTCTACACTCTACTAGCCTACAGTCAGCCGACCAGTCTCTACACTCTACTAGCCTACAGTCAGCTGATCAGTCTCTACTCTCTACTAGCCTACAGTCAGCAGACCAGTCTCTACTCTACTAGCCTACAGTCGGCTGACCAGTCTCTACTTTACTAGCCTACAGTCAGCTGGCCAATCTCTACACTCTACTAGCCTACAGTCGGGTGACCAGTCTCTACTCTACTAGCCTAGAGTCAGCTGACCAGTCTCTACACTCTACTAGCCTACAGTCAGCTGACCAGTCTCTACTCTCTACTAGCCTACAGTCAGCTGACCAGTCTCTACTCTCTACTAGCCTACAGTCAGCTGACCACTCTCTACTCGACTAAACTACAGTCAGCTGACCAGTCTCTACTCTCTACTAGCCTACAGTCAGCTGACCAGTCTCTACTCTCTACTAGCCTACAGTCAGCTGACCAGTCTCTACTCTCTACTAGCCTACAGTCAGCTGACCAGTCTCTACTCTCTACTAGCCTACAGTCAGCTGACCAGTCTCTACTCTCTACTAGCCTACAGTCGGCTGACCCCTCTCTACTCTCGACCGGCCTATAGTTGGCTGACCAGTCTCTACTCTCTACCGGCCTACAGTCAGCTGATCAGTCTCTACTCTCTACTAGCCTACAGTCAGCAGACCAGTCTCTACTCTACTAGCCTACAGTCGGCTGACCAGTCTCTACTTTACTAGCCTACAGTCAGCTGGCCAATCTCTACACTCTACTAGCCTACAGTCGGGTGACCAGTCTCTACTCTACTAGCCTAGAGTCAGCTGACCAGTCTCTACACTCTACTAGCCTACAGTCAGCTGACCAGTCTCTACTCTCTACTAGCCTACAGTCAGCTGACCAGTCTCTACTCTCTACTAGCCTACAGTCAGCTGACCACTCTCTACTCGACTAAACTACAGTCAGCTGACCAGTCTCTACTCTCTACTAGCCTACAGTCAGCTGACCAGTCTCTACTCTCTACTAGCCTACAGTCAGCTGACCAGTCTCTACTCTCTACTAGCCTACAGTCAGCTGACCAGTCTCTACTCTCTACTAGCCTACAGTCAGCTGACCAGTCTCTACTCTCTACTAGCCTACAGTCGGCTGACCCCTCTCTACTCTCGACCGGCCTATAGTTGGCTGACCAGTCTCTACTCTCTACCGGCATACAGTCGGCTGACCGCTCTCTACCGGCCTACAGTCGGCTGACCACTCTCTACCGGCCTACAGTCGGCTGACCAGTCTCTACTCTCTACCGGCCTACAGTCGGCTGACCGCTCTCTACTCTCTACCGGCCTACAGTCGGCTGACCGCTCTCTACTCTCTACCGGCTGACCGCCTCTCTATTCTCTACCGGCCTACAGTCGGCTGACCTCTACTCTCTACCTGCCTACAGTCGGCTACAGTCGGCTGACCGCTCTCTACTCTCTACCTGCCTACAGTCGGCTGACCGCTCTCTACTCTCTACCGGCCTACAGTCGGCTGACCGCTCTCTATTCTCTACCGGCCTACAGTCGGCTGACCCCTCTCTACTCTCTACCGGCCTACAGTTGGCTGACCGCTCTCTATTCTCTACCGGCCTACAGTCGGCTGACCCCTCTCTACTCTCTACCGGCCTACAGTTGGCTGACCACTCTCTACCGGCCTACAGTCGGCTGACCGCTCTCTACTCTCTACCGGCCTACAGTCGGCTGACCCCTCTCTACTCTCTACCGGCCTACAGTCGGCTGACCCCTCTCTACTCTCTACCGGCCTACAATCGGCTGACCGCTCTCTATTCTCTACCGGCCTACAGTCGGCTGACCCCTCTCTACTCTCTACCGGCCTACAGTTGGCTGACCGCTCTCTACTCTCTACCTGCCTACAGTCGGCTGACCACTCTCTACCGGCCTACAGTCGGCTGACCGCTCTCTACTCTCTACCTGCCTACAGTCGGCTGACCACTCTCTACCGGCCTACAGTCGGCTGACCGCTCTCTACTCTCTACCGGCCTACAGTCGGCTGACCGCTCTCTACTCTCTACCGGCCTACAGTCGGCTGACCGCTCTCTACTCTCTACCGGCCTACAGTCGGCTGACCCCTCTCTACTCTCTACCTGCCTACAGTCGGCTGACCCCTCTCTACTCTCTACCTGCCTACAGTCGGCTGACCACTCTCTACCGGCCTACAGTCGGCTGACCCCTCTCTACCGGCCTACAGTCGGCTGACCACTCTCTACCGGCCTACAGTCGGCTGACCCCTCTCTACTCTCTACCGGTTCTACAGTCGGCTGAGCAGTACAGTTCCCTCCTATACCATCTATTCTCTCTTACAGGCTCTGTGTGATTGACAGCTGTGTTTCTCCCCCAGTCTCTGACTCGCACCCCAACTTGACCCTCTCCAGTGGGCCTGACTCCTCAACGTCCGGCCAGGCCCTGTCCACCACCCCAACCCTCAGCCCATCACTGTCCACCACCCCAACCCTCAGCCCATCACTATCACCTACACCTACTCACAGCAACAATGCTGCTAACAAAGCAGGTAAGTTGCCTTTCACTCCTCTCTCTCTCTCTGGGTGTGTGAGGAATTGTGTTCTCTAAACCTTGCGTTTTATGTTACAGAGCCGTTGGTCCTCAAGATCAACGAGAGACAGAGACTGGCCCGGGAACGTCGAGAGGAAAGGGAGAAACAGATTGGTGTGTATCCTGCAGTGTGTGTGTCTAGCATCTGGGTACCTGAGGGGGTCTGAGGTACCTGAGGGGTCTGGGGTACCTGGGGGTGCCTGAGGTCTGGGGTGCCTGGGGGGGGTACCTGGGGGTCTGGGGTACCTGGGGGCCACCTGAGGGGTCTGGGGTACCTGGGGGGTACCTGAGGGGTCTGGGGGTCAGGGTTAGGGTTTGTGTTCTCTAAAGGAACTCTGGCAGTTATCACGGTATTCCTCATCTACCCCCTAGACCCTCCCAACAAGAACTACACTCATCTAGACCCTCCCAACAAGAACTACACTCATCTACCCCCTAGACCCTCCCAACAAGAACTACACTCATCTACCCCCTAGACCCTCCCAACAAGAACTACACTCATCTGCCCCCTAGACCCTCCCAACAAGAACTACACTCATCTAGACCCTCCCAACAAGAACTACACTCATCTAGACCCTCCCAACAAGAACTACACTCATCTAGACCCTCCCAACAAGAACTGCACTCATCTACTACTGACCCTGTATATAGCTACTGACCCTGTATATAACTACTGACCCTGTATATAACTACTGACCCTGTATATAGCTACTGACCCTGTATATAGCTACTGTCCCTGTATATAACTACTGACCCTGTATATAACTACTGACCCTGTATATAACTACTGACCCTGTATATAACTACTGACCCTGTATATAACTACATAACTACTGACCCTGTATATAACTACTGACCCTGTATATAACTACTGACCCTGTATATAACTACTGACCCTGTATATAGCTACTGACCCTGTATATAGCTACTGACCCTGTATATAGCTACTGACCCTGTATATAGCTACTGACCCTGTATATAACTACTGACCCTGTATATAACTACTGACCCTGTATATAACTACTGACCCTGTATATAACTACTGACCCTGTATATAGCTACTGACCCTGTATATAGCTACTGACCCTGACCCTATAACTACTGACCCTGTATATAGCTACTGACCCAGTATATAGCTACTGACCCTGTATATAGCTACTGACCCTGTATATAACTACTGACCCTGTATATAACTACTGACCCTGTATATAACTACTGACCCTGTATATAACTACTGACCCTGTATATAGCTACTGACCCTGTATATAGCTACTGTCCCTGTATATAACTACTGACCCTGTATATAACTACTGACCCTGTATATAACTACTGACCCTGTATATAGCTACTGACCCTGTATATAGCTACTGACCCTGTATATAACTACTGACCCTGTATATAACTACTGACCCTGTATATAGCTACTGACCCTGTATATAGCTACTGACCCTGTATATAGCTACTGACCCTGTATATAACTACTGACCCTGTATATAACTACTGACCCTGTATATAGCTACTGACCCTGTATATAACTACTGACCCTGTATATAGCTACTGACCCTGTATATAACTACTGACCCTGTATATAACTACTGACCCTGTATATAACTACTGACCCTGTATATAGCTACTGACCCTGTATATAGCTACTGACCCTGTATATAGCTACTGACCCTGTATATAGCTACTGACCCTGTATATAGCTACTGACCCTGTATATAACTACTGACCCTGCATATAACTACTGACCCTGTATATAACTACTGACCCTGTATATAGCTACTGACCCTGTATATAGCTACTGTCCCTGTATATAACTACTGACCCTGTATATAACTACTGACCCTGTATATAACTACTGACCCTGTATATAGCTACTGACCCTGTATATAACTACTGACCCTGTATATAACTACTGACCCTGTATATAGCTACTGACCCTGTATATAACTACTGACCCTGTATATAGCTACTGACCCTGTATATAACTACTGACCCTGTATATAACTACTGACCCTGTATATAGCTACTGACCCTGTATATAACTACTGACCCTGTATATAACTACTGACCCTGTATATAACTACTGACCCTGTATATAGCTACTGACCCTGTATATAACTACTGACCCTGTATATAGCTACTGACCCTGTATATAACTACTGACCCTGTATATAACTACTGACCCTGTATATAACTACTGACCCTGTATATAGCTACTGACCCTGTATATAACTACTGACCCTGTATATAACTACTGACCCTGTATATAACTACTGACCCTGTATATAGCTACTGACCCTGTATATAACTACTGACCCTGTATATAGCTACTGACCCTGTATATAACTACTGACCCTGTATATAGCTACTGACCCTGTATATAACTACTGACCCTGTATATAGCTACTGACTGTAACGGTTTTCATATGGTGAAGGAGAGTCGGACCAAACTGCAGCGTGTAGATTACGATTCATGTTTTAATAAACAAACGTAACACGAATCTGAATACAATATCTACAAAAAACAATAAACGTAATGAAAACCGAAACAGCCTATACTGGTGTAACCTAACAATGACAGGAACAAGGACACTAAGGACAATCACCCACAATACAACCAAAGAATATGGCTGCCTAAATATGGTTCCCAATCAGAGACAACGATAAACACCTGCCTCTGATTGAGAACCACTTCAGACAGCCATAGACTTTCCTAGAACACCCTACTAAGCTACAATCCCACTAACCTACACACCAAAACCCCCAGACAAAACACACCACAATACAAAAACTCATGCCACACCCTGGCCTGACCCAATACATGAAGAAAAACACAAAATACTTAGACCAGGGCGTGACACTGACCCTGTATATAGCTACTGACCCTGTATATAGCTACTGACCCTGTATATAGCTACTGACCCTGTATATAACTACTGACCCTGTATATAACTACTGACCCTGTATATAGCTACTGACCCTGTATATAACTACTGACCCTGTATATAGCTACTGACCCTGTATATAACTACTGACCCTGTATATAACTACTGACCCTGTATATAACTACTGACCCTGTATATAGCTACTGACCCTGTATATAACTACTGATCCTGTATATAACTACTGACCCTGTATATAGCTACTGACCCTGGAACTGACCCTGTATATAACTACTGACCCTGTATATAGCTACTGACCCTGTATATAACTACTGTCCCTGTATATAACTACTGACCCTGTATATAACTACTGACCCTGTATATAACTACTGACCCTGTATATAGCTACTGACCCTGTATATAACTACTGACCCTGTATATAACTACTGACCCTGTATATAGCTACTGACCCTGTATATAGCTACTGACCCTGTATATAACTACTGACCCTGTATATAGCTACTGACCCTGTATATAACTACTGACCCTGTATATAACTACTGACCCTGTATATAGCTACTGACCCTGTATATAACTACTGACCCTGTATATAACTACTGACCCTGTATATAGCTACTGACCCTGTATATAACTACTGACCCTGGAACTGTCCCTGTATATAACTACTGACCCTGTATATAACTACTGACCCTGTATATAGCTACTGACCCTGTATATAGCTACTGACCCTGTATATAGCTACTGACCCTGTATATAGCTACTGACCCTGTATATAACTACTGACCCTGTATATAACTACTGACCCTGTATATAGCTACTGACCCTGTATATAGCTACTGACCCTGTATATAACTACTGACCCTGTATATAACTACTGACCCTGTATATAGCTACTGACCCTGGAACTGACCCTGTATATAACTACTGACCCTGTATATAGCTACTGACCCTGTATATAACTACTGTCCCTGTATATAACTACTGACCCTGTATATAACTACTGACCCTGTATATAACTACTGACCCTGTATATAGCTACTGACCCTGTATATAACTACTGACCCTGTATATAACTACTGACCCTGTATATAGCTACTGACCCTGTATAAAGCTACTGACCCTGTATATAACTACTGACCCTGTATATAGCTACTGACCCTGTATATAACTACTGACCCTGTATATAACTACTGACCCTGTATATAACTACTGACCCTGTATATAGCTACTGACCCTGTATATAACTACTGACCCTGTATATAGCTACTGACCCTGTATATAACTACTGACCCTGGAACTGTCCCTGTATATAACTACTGACCCTGGAACTGTCCCTGTATATAACTACTGACCCTGTATATAACTACTGACCCTGTATATAGCTACTGACCCTGGAACTGTCCCTGTATATAACTACTGACCCTGTATATAACTACTGACCCTGTATATAACTACTGACCCTGTATATAGCTACTGACCCTGGAACTGTCCCTGTATATAGCTACTGACCCTGTATATAGCTACTGACCCTAGTATATAACTACTGACCCTGTATATAGCTACTGACCCTGTATATAGCTACTGACCCTCTATATAACTACTGACCCTGTATATAACTACTGACCCTGTATATAACTACTGACCCTGTATATAGCTACTGACCCTGGAACTGTCCCTGTATATAGCTACTGACCCTGTATATAACTACTGACCCTGTATATAGCTACTGACCCTGGAACTGTCCCTGTATATAGCTACTGACCCTGTATATAGCTACTGACCCTGTATATAACTACTGACCCTGTATATAACTACTGACCCTGTATATAGCTACTGACCCTGTATATAACTACTGACCCTGTATATAGCTACTGACCCTGTATATAACTACTGACCCTGGAACTGTCCCTGTATATAACTACTGACCCTGGAACTGTCCCTGTATATAACTACTGACCCTGTATATAACTACTGACCCTGTATATAGCTACTGACCCTGGAACTGTCCCTGTATATAACTACTGACCCTGTATATAACTACTGACCCTGTATATAACTACTGACCCTGTATATAGCTACTGACCCTGGAACTGTCCCTGTATATAGCTACTGACCCTGTATATAGCTACTGACCCTAGTATATAACTACTGACCCTGTATATAGCTACTGACCCTGTATATAGCTACTGACCCTCTATATAACTACTGACCCTCTATATAACTACTGACCCTGTATATAACTACTGACCCTGTATATAGCTACTGACCCTGTATATAACTACTGACCCTGTATATAACTACTGACCCTGTATATAGCTACTGACCCTGTATATAACTACTGACCCTGTATATAACTACTGACCCTGTATATAGCTACTGACCCTGTATATAACTACTGACCCTGTATATAACTACTGACCCTGTATATAGCTACTGACCCTGGAACTGACCCTGTATATAACTACTGACCCTGTATATAGCTACTGACCCTGTATATAACTACTGACCCTGGGACTGTCCCTGTATATAACTACTGACCCTGTATATAACTACTGACCCTGTATATAACTACTGACCCTGTATATAACTACTGACCCTGTATATAGCTACTGACCCTGGAACTGTCCCTGTATATAGCTACTGACCCTGTATATAGCTACTGACCCTAGTATATAACTACTGACCCTGTATATAGCTACTGACCCTGTATATAGCTACTGACCCTCTATATAACTACTGACCCTGGAACTGTCCCTGTATATAACTACTGACCCTGGAACTGTCCCTGTATATAACTACTGACCCTGTATATAACTACTGACCCTGTATATAGCTACTGACCCTGGAACTGTCCCTGTATATAACTACTGACCCTGTATATAACTACTGACCCTGTATATAACTACTGACCCTGTATATAGCTACTGACCCTGGAACTGTCCCTGTATATAGCTACTGACCCTGTATATAGCTACTGACCCTAGTATATAACTACTGACCCTGTATATAGCTACTGACCCTGTATATAGCTACTGACCCTCTATATAACTACTGACCCTGTATATAACTACTGACCCTGTATATAACTACTGACCCTGTATATAGCTACTGACCCTGTATATAACTACTGACCCTGTATATAACTACTGACCCTGTATATAGCTACTGACCCTGTATATAACTACTGACCCTGTATATAACTACTGACCCTGTTTATAACTACTGACCCTGTATATAACTACTGACCCTGTATATAACTACTGACCCTGTATATAGCTACTGACCCTGGAACTTACCCTGTATATAACTACTGACCCTGTATATAGCTACTGACCCTGTATATAACTACTGGGACTGTCCCTGTATATAACTACTGACCCTGTATATAACTACTGACCCTGTATATAACTACTGACCCTGTATATAACTACTGACCCTGTATATAGCTACTGACCCTGGAACTGTCCCTGTATATAGCTACTGACCCTGTATATAGCTACTGACCCTAGTATATAACTACTGACCCTGTATATAGCTACTGACCCTGTATATAGCTACTGACCCTCTATATAACTACTGACCCTGTATATAGCTACTGACCCTGTCTATAACTACTGACCCTGTATATAGCTACTGACCCTGTATATAGCTACTGACCCTGTATATAACTATTGCCCCTGTATATAGTTACTGACCCTGTATATAGCTACTGACCCTGTATATAACTACTGACCCTGTATATAGCTACTGACCCTGTATATAACTACTGACCCTGTATATAACTACTGACCCTGTATATAGCTACTGACCCTGTATATAACTATTGCCCCTGTATATAGTTACTGACCCTGTATATAGCTACTGACCCTGTATATAACTACTGACCCTGTATATAACTACTGACCCTGTATATAACTACTGACCCTGTATATAGTTACTGACCCTGTATATAACTACTGACCCTGTATATAGCTACTGACCCTGTCTATAACTACTGACCCTGTATATAGCTACTGACCCTGTATATAGCTACTGACCCTGTATATAACTACTGACCCTGTATATAACTACTGACCCTGTATATAGCTACTGACCCTGTCTATAACTACTGACCCTGTATATAGCTACTGACCCTGTATATAGCTACTGACCCTGTATATAACTACTGACCCTGTATATAACTACTGACCCTGTATATAACTACTGACCCTGAACTATATAACTACTGACCCTGGAACTGTCCCTGTATATAACTACTGACCCTGTATATAACTACTGACCCTGTATATAACTACTGACCCTGTATATAACTACTGACCCTGTATATAGCTACTGACCCTGTATATAACTACTGACCCTGTATATAACTACTGACCCTGTATATAACTACTGACCCTGTATATAGCTACTGACCCTGTCTATAACTACTGACCCTGTATATAGCTACTGACCCTGTATATAGCTACTGACCCTGTATATAACTACTGACCCTGTATATAACTACTGACCCTGTATATAGCTACTGACCCTGTCTATAACTACTGACCCTGTATATAGCTACTGACCCTGTATATAGCTACTGACCCTGTATATAACTACTGACCCTGTATATAACTACTGACCCTGTATATAACTACTGACCCTGGAACTGTCCCTGTATATAACTACTGACCCTGGAACTGTCCCTGTATATAACTACTGACCCTGGAACTGTCCCTGTATATAACTACTGACCCTGTATATAACTACTGACCCTGTATATAACTACTGACCCTGTATATAACTACTGACCCTGTATATAACTACTGACCCTGTATATAGCTACTGACCCTGTATATAACTACTGACCCTGTATATAACTACTGACCCTGTATATAACTACTGACCCTGTATATAGCTACTGACCCTGTATCTACAGTGCCTTGCGAAAGTATTCAGCCCCCTTGAACTTTGCGACCTTTTGCCACATTTCAGGCTTCAAACATAAAGATATAAAACTGTATTTTTTTGTGAAGAATCAACAACAAGTGGGACACAATCATGAAGTGGAACGACATTTATTGGATATTTAAAACTTTTTTAACAAATCAAAAACTGAAAAATTGGGCGTGCAAAATCCCCACAAGGATAGTAAAAAGGAAAGTTCTCCCTTGTGCGGACATTTCCTATGTCCCCATGAGGACAAAGGCTATTTTAATCTTAGGGTTAAGGGTTAAGGGTTAGGGTGTTAGGGGTTAAGGGTTAAGGGTTAGGGTGTTAGGGGTTAGGGTGTTAGGGGTTAGGGTGTTAGGGGTTTGGGTGTTAGGGGTTTGGGTGTTAGGGGTTTGGGTGTTAGGGGTTTGGGTGTTAGGGTGTTAGGGGTTTGGGTGTTAGGGGTTTGGGTGTTAGGGGTTTGGGTGTTAGGGGTTTGGGTGTTAGGGGTTTGGGTGTTAGGGTTTGGGTGTTAGGGGTTTGGGTGTTAGGGGTTTGGGTGTTAGGGGTTTGGGTGTTAGGTTAAATAGGATTTGGAATGGAAATACATTGTATATCTCCAGCTGGATAGAAAAACCAAGGGGTGTGTGTGTGTGTGTGTGTGTGTGTGTGTGTCAGCTGCCAGGGAGGCTGCCTGGCAGGAGAGGGAGGAGAGGGCCAGACAATACTATGAGAAACACCTGGAGGAGAGGAGGAGGAAGGTGGAGGAACAGAGGAGGAAGGAGGACAGGAGACGATCTGCTGTGGAGGAGAAGAGAAGACAGAACCTGGAGGAAGAGAAGGTGAGAGACACACTACACTGTATACACACACACACTACACTACACTGTATACACACTACACACACTACACTACACTGTATACACACTACACTACACACACTACACACACTACACTACACTGTATACACACTACACTACACACACTACACACACTACACTACACACACTACACACACTACACTACACACACTACACACACTACACTGTATACACACTACACACACTACACTACACTGTATACACACTACACACACTACACTACACTGTATACACACTACACTACACACACTACACACACTACACTACACTGTATACACACACTACACACACTACACTGTATACACACTACACACACTACACTACACTGTATACACACTACACACACTACACTACACTGTATACACACTACACACACTACACTACACTGTATACACACTACACACACTACACTACACTGTATACACACTACACTACACTGTATACACACTACACACACTACACTACACTGTATACACACTACACACACTACACTACACTGTATACACACTACACACACTACACTACACTGTATACACACTACACTACACTACAAACACACTACACTACACTACACTACACTGTATACACACTACACACACTACACTACACTGTATACACACTACACTACACTGTATACACACTACACTACACTGTATACACACTACACTACACTACACACACTACACTACACTGTATACACACTACACTACACTGTATACACACTACACTACACTGTATACACACTACACTACACTACACACACACTACACTACACTACACTGTATACACACTACACTGTATACACACTACACTACACTACACACACACTACACACACTACACTACACTGTATACACACTACACTACACACACACTACACACACTACACTACACTGTATACACACTACACTACACTACACACACACTACACACACTACACTACACTGTATACACACTACACACACTACACTACACTGTATACACACTACACTACACTGTATACACACTACACTACACTACACTACACTGTATACACACTACACACACTACACTACACTGTATACACACTACACACACTACACTACACTGTATACACACTACATACACTACACTGTATACACACTACACACACTACACTACACTGTATACACTACACACACTACACTACACTGTATACACACTACACTACACTGTATACACACTACACTACACTGTATACACACTACACTACACTACACTACACTGTATACACACACTACACTACACTGTATACACACTACACTACACTGTATACACACTACACACACTACACTACACTGCACACACACTACACACACTACACTACACTGCACACACACTACACACACTACACTACACTGTATACACACTACACACACTACACTACACTGTATACACACTACACACACTACACTACACTGTATACACACTACACACACTACACTACACTATACACACTACACTACACTACACACACACTACACACACTACACACACTACACTACACTGTATACACACTACACACACTACACTGTATACACACTACACTACACTGTATACACACTACACTACACTGTATACACACTACACTACACTGTATACACACTACACTACACTGTATACACACTACACTACACTGTATACACACTACACTACACTGTATACACACTACACTACACTGTATACACACTACACACACTACACTACACTGTATACACACTACACACACTACACTACACTGTATACACACTACACACACTACACTACACTGTATACACACTACACACACTACACTACACTGTATACACACTACACACACTACACTACACTGTATACACACTACACACACTACACTACACTGTATACACACTACACACACTACACTACACTGTATACACACTACACACACTACACTGTATACACACTACACTACACTACACACACACTACACACACTACACTACACTGTATACACACTACACACACTACACTACACTGTATACACACTACACTACACTACACACACACTACACACACTACACACTACACACTGTATACACACTATACACACTATATACACACACACACACACACACTACATACACTGTATACACACACACACACACACTACATACACTGTATACACACACACACACACACACACTACATACACTGTATACACACTATATACACACTATACACACTACACTACACACACTACATACACTGTATACACACTTTACACACTATATACACACTATACACACTACACTACACACACACACTACATACACTCTATACACACTATACACACTATGTACACTATACACACAACACTACACACACACACTATACACACTACACACTACACTACACACTCTACACACTATACACACACACTACACTACACACACACACACACACTACACACACTACACACTCTATACACACACACACACACTGTACACACTATACACACACTATACACACACTGTACTCACACTATATACACACACTGTACTCACACTATATACACACACTATATACACACACTATACACACACTATACACACACTATATACACACTATATACACACACTGTATACACACACTATATACACACACTATATACACACACTATACACACACTGTACTCACACTATATACACACACTATATACACACACTATATACACACACTATACACACACTGTACTCACACTATATACACACACTATATACACACACTATATACACACACTATATACACACACTATACACACACTGTACTCACACTATACACACACACTATATACACACACTATCCACACACACTATATACACACACTGTACTCACACACTATATACACACACTATATACACACACTATACACACACACTATATACACACACTATATACACACACTATATACACACACTGTACTCACACTATATACACACACTATATACACACACTGTACTCACACACTATATACACACACTATATACACACACTATACACACACTATATACACACACTGTACACTCACACTATATACACACACACTATATACACACACTACACACACTATATACACACACTATATACACACACTATATACACACACTGTACTCACACACTATATACACACACTATATACACACACTGTACTCACACACTATATACACACACTATATCCACACACTATATCCACACACTATACACACACACTGTATACACACACTATCCACACACACTGTACTCACACACTATATACACACACTATATACACACACTATATACACACACACTATACACACACACTATACACACACACTATATACACACACTATATACACACACTATATACACACACTATATACACACACACTATATACACACACACTATACACACACACTATATACACAAACACTATACACACACACTATACACACACACTATATACACACACACTATACACACACACTATATATACACACACTATATACACACACTCTATACACACACACTATACACACACACACTATACACACACACACACACACTATATACACTGTATACACACACACACTATACACACACACTATATACACACACACTATATACACACACTATACACACTATATACACATATACACACACTGTACACACACTATATACACACACTACACTGTACACACTATATACACACACTGTACACACACTATATACACACACTGTACTCACACACTGTACTCACACACTATACACACACACTATATACACAAACACTATACACACACACTATACACACTATATACACACACTGTACTCACACACTATATATACACACTATACACACACACTATATACACACACTGTACTCACACACTATACACACACACTATATACACACACTATCCACACACACTATATACACACACTATCCACACACACTATATACACACACTATATACACACACTATATACACACACTATATACACACACTATACACACACTGTACTCACACACTATATACACACACTGTACTCACACACTATATACACACACTGTACTCACACACTATATACACACACTGTACTCACACACTATATACACACACTGTACTCACACACTATATACACACACTATATACACACACTATATACACACACTGTACTCACACACACACACTGTATACACTATACACACACTATACACACACACTATATATACACACTATATACACACACTATACACACACTATACACACACACTATATACACACACTATATACACACACTGTACTCACACTGTATACACACACTATATATACACACTATACACACACACACATATATACACACTATATACACACACTATACACACACTATACACACACACTACACACTATACACACACTATATACACACACTATACTCACACTGTACTACACACTATATACACACACTATATACACACACTATATACACACACTATATACACACACACTATATACACACACTATATACACACACTATATACACACACTATACTATACACACACTATACACACACACTATATACACACACACTATATACACACACACTATACACACACACTATACACACACACTATACACACACACTATACACACACACTATATACACACTTTACACACTATATACACACTATACACACTACACTATACACACACTATACACACACTATATACACACACTATATACACACTATATACACACACACACTATACACACACACACTATACACACACACTATATACACACACTATATACACACACACTATACACTATACACACACTATACACACACACTATATACACACACTATACACACACACTATACACACACACTATATACACACACACACTATATACACACACTATATACACACACTATATACACGCACACTATACACACACTATATACACATATACACTATACACACACTATACACACACTATATACACACACACTATATACACACACTATATACACACACTATATACACACACACTATATACACACACTATATACACACACTATATACACACATATACACACACTATACACACACACTATATACACACACTATATACACACACACATACATACACATACACACACACTATACACACACACTATATACACACACTATACACACACACTATATACACACACTATACACACACACTATATATACACACTGTACTATACACACACACTATACACACACACTATATACACACACTATACACACACACTATATACACACACACTATACACAATACACACACACTATACACACACACACACTATATACACACACTATACACACACACTATACACACACACTATATATACACACACTATATACACACACTCTATACACACACACTATACACACACACACTATACACACACACTATACACACTATATACACACACACTGTACTCACACACTATATACACACACTATACACACACTATATACACACACACTATATACACACACTATATACACACACGATATACACACACTATACACACACACTATATACACACACTATATATACACACACTATACACACACTGTACTCACACTATATACACACACTGTACTCACACTATATACACACACTGTACTCACACTATATCCACACACTATACACACACACTATATACACACACTATATACACACACTATATACACACACTGTACTCACACACTATATACACACACTATATACACACACACTATATACACACACTATATCCACACACTATATCCACACACTATATACACACACACTATACACACACTATATACACACACACTATATACACACACTATATACACACACACTATACACACACACTATATACACACACTATACACACACACTGTACACACACACTATATACACACACTATACACACACACTATATACACACACTATACACACACTATATACACACACTATACACACACACACTATATACACACACTATATACACACACTATATACACACACTATACACACACACTATATACACACACTATATACACACACTGTACTCACACACTATATACACACACTATATACACACACTGTACTACACACACTATATCCACACACTATACACACACACTATATACACACACTATCCACACACACTGTATACACACATATACACACACTATACACACACACTATACACACACACTATATACACACACTATATACACACACTATATACACACACACTATATACACACACACTATACACACACTATATACACACACTATACACACACACTATACACACACACTATACACACACACTATATATACACACACTATATACACACACTATATACACACACTATATACACACACATACACACACACACACACACTATACACACACACTATATACACACACACTATACACACTATATACACACACACACACACTGTACACACACTATATACACACACTATACACTCACACACTATATACACACACTATACACACACACTATATACACACACTATATACACACACTATACACACACACTATACACACACACTATACACACACACTATACACACACACTATATACACACACTATATACACACACACTATACACACACTATATACACACACTATACACACACACTATATACACACACTATATACACACACTATATACACACACTATACACACACACTATACACACACACTATACACACACACTATACACACACACTATATACACACACTATATACACACACTATACACACATACTCTATACACACACACACTATACACACATACTCTATACACACACACACTATACACACATACTATACACACACACACACTATACACACACACTATATATACACACTCTATACACACACACTATATACACACACTATACACACACACTATACACACACACACTATATACACAAACACTATACACACACACTATATACACACACTATATACACACACTATACACACACACTATACACACACACTATATATACACACACTATATACACACACTCTATACACACACACTATACACACACACACTATACACACACACTATACACACTACTATACACACACTACTATACACACACTACACACACTATACACACACTATATACACACACTATATACACACACTATATACACACACTATATACACACACTATATACACACACACTATATACACACACTATATATACACACACTATACACACACTGTACTCACACTATATACACACACTGTACTCACACTATATACACACACTATACTCACACTATATCCACACACTATACACACACACTATATACACACACTATATACACACACTATATACACACACTATACTATATACACACACTATATACACACACACTATATACACACACTATACACACACACTATATACACACACTATACACACACTATATACACACACTATACACACACACTATACACACACTATATACACACACTGTACTACACACACTATATACACACACTATATACACACACTATATATACACACACTATATACACACACACACTACTATACACACACTATATACACACACTGTACTATACACACACACTATACACACACACTATATACACACACACTATACACACACTATATACACACACTATACACACACACTATATACACACACTATATACACACACACTATACACACACACTATATACACACACTATATACACACACTGTACTCACACACTATATCCACACACTATATCCACACACTATACACACACACTATATACACACACTATATACACACACTATACACACACTATACACACACACTATATACACACACTATATACACACACGATATACACACACTATACACACACACTATATACACACACTATACACACACTGTACTCACACTATATACACACACTGTACTCACACTATATACACACACTGTACTCACACTATATCCACACACTATACACACACACTATATACACACACTATATACACACACTATATACACACACTGTACTCACACACTATATACACACACTATATACACACACTGTACTCACACACTATATACACACACTATATACACACACTGTACTCACACACTATATCCACACACTATATCCACACACTATACACACACACTGTATACACACACTATCCACACACACTGTACTCACACACTATATACACACACTATACACACACACTATACACACACACTATATACACACACTATATACACACACTATATACACACACACTATATACACACACACTATACACACACACTATATACACAAACACTATACACACACACTATACACACACACTATACACACACACTATATATACACACACTATATACACACACTATATACACACACTATACACACACACACTATACACACACACACACACTATACACACACACTATATACACACACACTATACACACTATATACACACACACTGTACTCACACTATATACACACACTACTCACACTATATACACACACTGTACACACACTATATACACACACTGTACTCACACACTGTACTCACACACTATACACACACACTATACACACACACTATACACACTATATACACACACTGTACTCACACACTATATATACACACTATACACACACACTATATACACACACTGTACTCACACACTATATACACACACTATCCACACACACTATATACACACACTATCCACACACACTATATACACACACTATATACACACACTATATACACACACTATATACACACACTATACACACACTGTACTCACACACTATATACACACACTGTACTCACACACTATATACACACACTATATACACACACTATATACACACACTGTACTCACACACTATATACACACACTATATACACACACTATATACACACACTGTACTCACACACTATATATACACACTATACACACACACTATATACACACACTATATACACACACTATACACACACTATACACACACACTATATACACACACTATATACACACACTGTACTCACACTGTACTCACACACTATATATACACACTATACACACACACTATATATACACACTATATACACACACTATATACACACACTGTACTCACACACTATATACACACACTATATACACACACTATATACACACACACTATATACACACACTATATACACACACTATATACACACACTATATACACACACTCTATACACACACTCTATACATACACACTATACACACACACTATACACACACACTATACACACACACTATACACACACACTATACACACACACTATACACACACACTATATACACACACTATATACACACACACTGTACTCACACACTATATACGCACACTATATACACACACTATATACACACACACACTATACACACACACTATATACACACACTATACACACACACTATATACACACACACTATACACACACACTATATACACACACTATATACACACACTATACACACACACTATATACACACACTATATACACACACTATACACACACACTATATACACACACTATATACACACACACTATACACACACTATATACACACACTATACACACACACTATATACACACACTATACACACACACTATACACACACACTATACACACACTATATACACACACACTGTACTCACACACTATATACGCACACTATATACACACACTATATACACACACACACTATACACACACTATACACACACACTATATACACACACTATACACACACACACACTATATACACACACACTATACACACACACTATATACACACACTATACACACACACTATATACACACACTATATACACACACTATACACACACACTATATACACACACTATATACACACACTCTATACACACACACTATACACACACTATACACACATACTCTATACACACACACACTATACACACATACTCTATACACACACACACTATACACACATACTCTATACACACACACACTATACACACACACTATATATACACACTCTATACACACACACTATACATACACACTCTATACACACACACTATACACACACACTATATACACAAACACTATACACACACACTATACACACACACTATATACACACACACTATACACACACACTATACACACACACTATATATACACACACTCTATACACACACTCTATACACACACACTATACACACACACTATATACACACACACTATACACACACACTATACACACACACTATATACACACACACTATACACACACACTATACACACTATATACACACACACTGTACTCACACACTATACACACACACTATATACACACACTATATACACACACTATACACACACTATATACACACACTATATACACACACTATACACACACACTATATACACACACTATATACACACACGATATACACACACTATACACACACACTATATATACACACACTATACACACACGCTATATACACACGCTATATACACACGCTATATACACACACTATATACACACTATATACACACTATATACACACACTATACACACACACTATATACACACACTATATACACACACTATATACACACACTATATACACACACTATACACACACTATACACACACACTATACACACACACTATATACACACACTATATACACACACGATATACACACACTATACACACACACTATATATACACACACTATACACACACGCTATACACACGCTATATACACACGCTATATACACACACTATATACACACTATATACACACTATACACACACACTATATACACACTATACACACACACTATATACACACTATATACACACTATATACACACACTATACACACACACTATACACACTATATACACACACTATATACACACTATATACACACACTATATACACACTATATACACACACTATATACACACACTATATACACACACTATATACACACACACTATACACACACACTATACACACACACTATACACACACACTATACACACACACTATATACACACACACTGTACACACACACTATACACACACACTATACACACACTATATACACACACTATACACACACACTATATACACACACTATATACACACACTATATACACACACTATATACACACACTATATACACACACTATATACACACACACATATACACACACACTATATACACACACTATACACACGCTATATACACACGCTATATACACACACTATACACACTATATACACACACTATATACACACACTATACACACACTATATACACACACTATATACACACACTATACACACACACTATACACACACACTATACACACACACTATACACACACACTATATACACACACTATATACACACACTATATACACACACACTATACACACACTATATACACACACACTATACACACACTATACACACACACTATATACACACACTATATACACACACTATATACACACACTATACACACACACTATATACACACACTATACACACACACTATATACACACACTATATACACACACTATATACACACACACTATATACACACACTATATACACACACACTATATACACACACTATACACACACACTATACACACACTATATACACACACTATATACACACACTATACACACACACTCTATACACACACACTATACACACACACTATATACACACACACTATACACACACTATATACACACACTATATACACACACACTATATACACACACTATACACACACACTATATACACACACTATATACACACACACTATATACACACACTATATACACACACTATACACACACACTATACACACACACTATATACACACACTATATACACACACTATATACACACACTATATACACACACTACACTATATACACACACTATATACACACACACACTATATACACACACACTATATACACACACACTATATACACACACACTATATACACACACTATACACACACTCACTATATACACACACTATATACACACACTATACACACACACTATATACACACACTATATACACACACACT
>NC_088408.1:3648353-3743353 GCF_034236695.1 Oncorhynchus nerka | reverse complement strand
GTTCTAACACTAAACCATCACTAGGTTCTAATGCTAAACCATCACTAGGTTTTAATTCCATCAATAGGATCTAATGCTAAACCATCACTAGGTTTTAATTCCATCAATAGATTCTAATGCTATACCATCACTAGGTTCTAACGCCATCACTAGGTTCTATTGCCATACCATCACCAGGTTCTAATGCCATCACTAGGTTCTAATGCTATACCATCACTAGGTTCTTACGCTACACCATCACTAGGTTCTAATGCTATACCATCCCTCGGTTCTAACGCTATACCATCACTAGGTTCTTTCGCTATACCATCCCTCGGTTCTAACGCTATACCATCACTAGGTTCTAATGCTATACAATCGCTAGGTTCTATTGCTATACCTTCACTAGGTTCTAATGCCATCACTTGGTTCTAATACGATACCATCACAAGGTTCTAACGCTATACCATCACTAGGTTCTAACGCTATACCATCTCTAGGTTCTAATGCCATCAATAGGTTCTAACGCTATACCATCACTAGGTTCTAATGCTATACCATCACTAGGTTCGAACGCTATACCATCACTAGGTTCGAACGCTATACCATCACTAGGTTCGAACGCTATACCATCACTAGGTTCTAACGCTATACCATCACTAGGTTCTAACGCTATACCATCACTAGGTTATAATGCCATCACTAGGATCTAATGCCATCACTAGGTTGTAATGCCATCATTAGGTTCTAATGCCATCACTAGGTTCTAATACTAAACCATCACTAGGTTCTAACACTAAACCATCACTAGGTTCTAATGCTAAACCATCACTAGGTTTTTATTCCATCAATAGGTTCTATTGCTATACTAGGATCTAATAATAAACCCTCACTAGGTTCTAATGCTTAACCCTCACTAGGTTCTAATGCTAAACCATCACTAGGTTTTAATTCCATCAATAGATTCTAATGCTATACTAGGATCAAATGCTAAACCATCACTAGGTTCTAACGCCATCACTAGGTTCTAATGCAAAACCATCACTAGGTTCTTACGCTACACCATCACTAGGTTCTAATGCTATACCATCACTAGGTTCTAACGCTATACCATCCCTCGGTTCTAACGCTATACCATCACTAGGTTCTAATGCTATACCATCGCTAGATTCTATTGCTATACCTTCACTAGATTATAATGCTATACCATCACTAGGTTCTAATGCCATCACTAGGTTCTAATGCCATCACTAGGTTCTAATGCTATACCATCGCTAGATTCTATTGCTATACCTTCACTAGATTCTAATGCTATACCATCACTAGGTTCTAATGCCATCACTTGGTTCTAATACGATACCATCACAAGGTTCTAATGCTATACCATCACTAGGTTCTAACGCTATACCACCACTAGGTTCTAATGCCATCACTAGGTTCTAATGCCATCACTAGGTTATACTACTATACCATCACTAGGTTATAATGCCATCACTAGGTTCTAATGCTATACCATCACTAGGTTCTAATGCTATACCATCACTAGGTTCTAACGCTGTACCATCACTAGGTTCTAATGCTATACCATCGCTAGATTCTATTGCTATACCTTCACTAGATTCTAATGCTATACCATCACTAGGTTCTAATGCCATCACTTGGTTCTAATACGATACCATCACAAGGTTCTAATGCTATACCATCACTAGGTTCTAACGCTATACCACCACTAGGTTCTAATGCCATCACTAGGTTCTAATGCCATCACTAGGTTATACTACTATACCATCACTAGGTTATAATGCCATCACTAGGGTCTACTACTATACCATCACTAGGTTCTAATGCCATCGCTAGGTTATAAAGCCATCACTACGTTCTACTACTATACCATCACTAGGTTCTAATACCATCACTAGGTTCTTTCGCTACACCATCACTAGGTTCTTTCACTACACCATCACTAGGTTATAACGCTATACCATCACTAGGTTTTAATTCCATCAATAGGTTCTAATGCTATACCATCCCTAGGTTCTAACGCTATACCATCACTAGGTTCTAATGCCATCACTAGGTTCTAATGCTATACCATCCCTAGGTTCTAACGCTATACCATCACTAGGTTCTAATGCCATCACTAGGTTCTAATGCTATACCATCACTAGGTTCTAATGCCATCACTAGGTTCTAATGCTATACCATCACTAGGTTCTAATGCCATCGCTAGGTTCTAATGCCATCGATAGGTTCTAATGCCATGACTAGGTTCTAATGCCATCGATAGGTTCTAATACCATCACTAGGTTCTAACGCTATACCATCACTAGGTTCTAATGCTATACCATCACTAGGTTCGAACGCTATACCATCACTAGGTTCTAATGCTATACCATCACTAGGTTCTAACGCTATACCATCACTAGGTTCTAATGCCATCACTAGGTTCTAATGCTATACCATCACTAGGTTCTAATGCCATCACTAGGTTCTAACGCTATACCATCACTAGGTTCTAACGCTATACCATCACTAGGTTCTCAGCTCTCTCTCTCAGCTGTCTCTCTCTCTCTCAGCTGTCTCTCTCTCTCTCAGCTGTCTCTCTCTCTCTCTCAGCTCTCTTTCTCTCTTTCAGCTGTCTCTCTCTCTCTCAGCTGTCTCTCTCTTGCTCTCTCTCTCTTTCAGCTGTCTCTCTCTCAGCTGTCTCTCTCTCTCAGCTGTCTCTCTCTCGCTCTCTCTCTCAGCTGTCTTCTTCTCTCTCAGCTCTCTCTCTCTCTCTCTCTCTCAGCTCTCTCTCTTCTCTCTCAGCTGTCTCTCTCAGCTGTCTCTCTCTCTCAACTGTCTCTCTCAGCTGTCTCTCTCTCTCAGCTGTCTCTCTCTCAGCTGTCTCTCTCTCAGCTGTCTCTCAGCTCTCTCTCTAGCTCTCTCTCAAGATGTCTCTCTCTCTCAGCTGTCTCTCTCTCTCTCAGATGTCTCTCTCTCTCAGCTGTCTCTCTCTCTCAGCTGTCTCTCTCTCTCTCTCTCAGCTCTCTCTCTCTCTCAGCTGTCTCTCTCTCTCTCAGCTCTCTCTCTCAGCTGTCTCTCTCTCAGCTGTCTCTCTCTCTCTCTCAGCTCTCTCTTGCTCTCTTCTCTGTCTCTCTCAGATGTCTCTCTCTCTCTCAGCTGTCTCTGCTCTCTCAGCTGTCTACTCTCTCTCAGCTGTCTCTCTGCCATCTCTCTCAGCTGTCTCTCTCTCTCTCTCAGCTGTCTCTCTCTCTCTCAGCTGTCTCTCTCAGCTGTCTCTCTCTCAACTCTCTCAGCTGTCTCTTCTCTCAGCTGTCTCTCTCTCTCAGCTGTCTCTCAGCTGTCTCTCTCTCTCAGCTGTCTCTCTCTCAGCTGTCTCTCTCTCTCAGCTGTCTCTCTCCTCTCTCAGCTTCTCTCTCTCTCTCAGATGTCTCTCTCTCTCTCAGCTGTCTCTCTCTCTCTCAGCTGTCTCTCTCTCTCTCAGCTGTCTTCTCTCTCTCAGCTGTCTCTCTCTCAAGCTGTCTCTCTCTCTCAGCTGTCTCTCTCTCTATCCACAGCTGTTCTCTGCCTCAGCTGTCTCTCAGCTGTCTCTCTCTCTTCTCTCTGCTGTCTCTCTCTCAGCTGTCTCTCTCTCTCTCTCTCTCAGCTGTCTCTCTCTCTCTCTCTCTCAGCTGTCTCTCTCTCTCTCAGCTGTCTCTCTCTCACTCTTTAGCTGTCAGAGCTGTCTCTCTCTCTCTCAGCTGTCTCTCTCAGCTATCCTCTCAGCTGTCTTCTCTCAGCTGTCTCTCTCAGCTGTCTCTCTCTCTCTCAGCTGTCTCTCTCAGCTCTCTCTCTCTCAGCTCTCTCTCTCTCTCTCTCTTCTCTCAGCTGTCTCTCTCTCAGCTGTCTCTCTCTCTCTCTCTCTCTCAGCTGTCTCTCTCTCTCAGCTGTCTCTCTCGCTCTCTCTCTCAGCTGTCTCTCTCAGCTGTCTCTCTCTCTCAGCTGTTCTCTCTCTAGCTCTCTCTCAGCTAGTCTCTCTCAGCTCTCTCAGCTGTCTCTCTCTCTCTCTCTCTCTCTCTCTCAGCTGTCTCTCTCTCTCTCAGCTCTTCAGCTGTCTCTCTCAGCTGTCTCTCTCTCTCTCTCAGCTGTCCTCTCTCTCATCACTCAGCTGTCTCTCACTCAGCTGTCTCTCTCAGCTGTCTCTTCTCTCTCTCAGCTGTCTCTCTCTCTCTCAGCTGTCTCTCTCTCTCTCAGCTCTCTTTCTCTCTTTCAGCTGTCTCTCTCTCTCTCAGCTCTCTCTCTCTCTCTCTCTCAGCTGTCTCTCAGCTCTCTCTCTCTCAGCTGTCTCTCTCTCTCTCTCTCTCAGCTGTCTCTCTCTCTCTCTCTCTCTCAGCTGTCTCTCTCTCTGCTCTCTCAGCTGTCTCTCTCTCTCAGCTGTCTCTCTCAGCTGTCTCTCTCTCTCAACTGTCTCTCTCTCAGCTGTCTCTCTCTCAGCTGTCTCTCTCTCTCTCTCTCTCTCAGCTGTCTCTCAGCTGTCTCTCTCTCTCTCTCAGCTGTCTCTCTCTCTCTCAGCTGTCTCTCTCTCTCTCTCTCTCTCTCTCTCTCTCAGCTGTCTCTCTCTCTCAGCTGTCTCTCTCTCTCTCTCAGCTGTCTCTCTCTCTCTCTCAGCTGTCTCTCTCTCTCTCAGCTGTCTCTCTCTCTCTCTCAGCTGTCTCTCTCTCTCAGCTGTCTCTCTCTCTCTCTCAGCTGTCTCTCTCTCTCAGCTGTCTCTCTCTCTCTCTCTCAGCTGTCTCTCTCTCAGCTGTCTCTCTCTCTCTCAGCTGTCTCTCTCTCTCTCTCAGCTGTCTCTCTCAGCTCTCTCTCTCTCAGCTGTCTCTCTCTCTCTCAGCTGTCTCTCTCTCTCTCTCTCTCTCTCTCAGCTGTCTCTCTCTCTCTCAGCTGTCTCTCTCTCTCTCAGCTGTCTCTCTCAGCTCTCTCTCTCAGCTGTCTCTCTCTCTCTCTCAGCTGTCTCTCTCTCTCTCAGCTGTCTCTCTCTCTCAGCTGTCTCTCTCTCTCTCTCTCTCTCTCTCTCTCTCTGTCTCTCTCTCTCAGCTGTCTCTCTCTCTCAGATGTCTCTCTCTCAGCTGTCTCTCTCTCTCTCAGCTGTCTCTTCAGCTGTCTCTCTCTCTCAGCTGTCTCTCTCTCAGCTGTCTCTCTCTCTCTCAGCTGTCTCTCTCTCTCTCAGCTGTCTCTCTCTCTCTCAGCTGTCTCTCTCTCAGCTGTCTCTCTCTCTCTCAGCTGTCTCTCTCTCTCTCAGCTGTCTCTCTCTCTCTCAGCTGTCTCTCTCTCTCTCTCAGCTGTCTCTCTCTCTCAGCTGTCTCTCTCTCTCTCAGCTGATGTCTCTCTCTCTCAGCTGTCTCTCTCTCAGCTGTCTCTCTCTCTCAGATGTCTCTCTCTCTCAGCTGTCTCTCTCTCTCTCAGCTGTCTCTCAGCTGTCTCTCTCTCAGCTGTCTCTCTCTCTCAGCTGTTCTCTCTCTCTCTCTGTCTCTCTCTCAGCTCTCTCTCTCTCTCTCAGCTGTCTCTCTCTCTCTCAGCTGTCTTCTCTTCAGCTGTCTCTCTCTCTCTCAGCTGTCTCTCTCTCTCAGCTGTCTCTCTCTCAGCTGTCTCTCTCTCTCTCTCAGCTGTCTCTCTCTCTCTCAGCTGTCTCTCTCTCTCTCTCTCAGCTCTCTCTCTCTCTCTCTCAGCTGTCTCTCTCTCTCTCAGCTGTCTCTCTCTCTCTCTCTCTCTCAGCTGTCTCTCTCTCTCTCAGCTGTCTTCTCAGCTGTCTCTCTCTCTCTCAGTCTGTCTCTCTCTCTCTCTCAGCTGTCTCTCTCTCAGCTGTCTCTCTCTCTCAGCTCTCTCTCTCTCTCTCAGCTGTCTTCTCTCTCTCTGTATCTCAGCTATCTCTCTCTCTCTCAGCTGTCTCTCTCTCTCTCTCTCAGCTGTCTCTCTCTCTCTCAGCTGTCTCTCTCTCAGCTGTCTCTCTCTCTCAGCTGTCTCTCTCTCTCAGCTGTCTCTCTCTCTCTCAGCTGTCTCAGCTGTCTCAGCTGTCTCTCTCAGCTGTCTCTCTCTCTCAGCTGTCCTGTCTCTCAGCTGTCTCTCTCTGTCTCTCTCTCAGCTGTCTCTCTCTCAGCTGCTCTCTCAGCTGTCTCTCTCTCTCTCTCTCAGCTGTCTCTCTCTCAGCTGTCTCTCTCTCTCAGCTGTCTCTCTCTCTCTCAGCTGTCTCTCTCTCAGCTGTCTCTCTATCTCTCAGCTGTCTCTCTCTCTCTCTCTCAGCTGTCTCTCTCTCTCTCTCAGCTGTCTCTCTCTCTCTCTCAGCTGTCTATCTATATAGCTGCTCTCAGCTGTCTGTCTCTCTCAGCTCTCAGCTGTCTCTCTCTCAGCTGTCTATCTCTCTCAGCTGTCTCTCTCTCTCTCAGCTGTCTCTGTCTCTCTCTCTGCTGTCTATCTCTCTCAGCTGTCTCTCTCTCTCTCAGTCTCTCTCTCAGCTGTCTCTCTCTCTCTCAGCTGTCTCTCTCTCAGCTGTCTCTCTCTCTCTCTCTCAGCTGTCTCTCTCTCTCTCTCTCAGCTGTCTCTCTCTCTCTCAGCTGTCTCTCTCTCTCAGCTGTCTCTCTCTCTCTCAGCTGTCTCTCTCTCTCTCAGCTGCTGTCTCTCTCTCTCTCAGCTGTCTCTCTCTCTCAGCTGTCTCTCAGCTGTCTCAGCTCTCTCTCTCTCAGCTGTCTCTCTCTCAGCTGTCTCTCTCTCTCAGCTGTCTCTCTCTCTCAGCTGTCTCTCTCTCAGCTGTCTCTCTCTCTCTCTCTCAGCTGTCTCTCTCTCTCTCAGCTGTCTCTCTCTCTCTCAGCTGTCTCTCTCTCTCAGCTGTCTCTCTCTCTCTCCTGTCTCTCTCTCTCTCAGCTGTCTCTCTCTCTCTCTCTCTCTCTCTCTCTCAGCTGTCTCTCTCTCTCTCTCTCTCTCTCAGCTGTCTCTCTCTCTCAGCTGTCTCTCTCTCAGCTGTCTCTCTCTCAGCTGTCTCTCTCTCTCAGCTGTTTCTCTCTCTCAGCTGTCTCTCTCTCTCTCTCTCAGCTGTCTCTCTCTCTCTCAGCTGTCTCTCTCTCTCTCAGCTGTCTCTCTCTCTCTCAGCTGTCTCTCTCTCTCTCTGTCTGTCTCTCTCTCTCTCTCTCAGCTGTCTCTCTCTCTCAGCTGTCTCTCTCTCTGCTGTCTCTCTCTCAGCTGTCTCTCTCTCTCTCAGCTGTCTCTCTCTCTCTCTCTCTCAGCTGTCTCTCTCTCTCTCAGCTGTCTCTCTCTCTCAGCTGTCTCTCTCTCAGCTGTCTCTCTCTCTCTCAGCTGTCTCTCTCTCTCAGCTGTCTCTCTCTCTCAGCTGTCTCTCTCTCTCTCAGCTGTCTCTCTCTCTCTCTCTCTCAGCTGTCTCTCTCTCTCTCTCTCTCAGCTGTCTCTCTCTCTCTCTCTCTCAGCTGTCTCTCTCTCTCAGCTGTCTCTCTCTCTCTCTCTCTCAGCTGTCTCTCTCTCTCTGTCTCTCTCTCAGCTGTCTCTCTCTCTCTCAGCTGTCTCTCTCTCTCTCTCAGCTGTCTCTCTCTCTCAGCTGTCTCTCTCTCTCAGCTGTCTTCTCTCTCTCTCTCTCTCAGCTGTCTCTCTCTCTCTCAGCTGTCTCTCTCTCTCAGCTGTCTTCTCTCTTCAGCTGTCTCTCTCTCTCTCTCTCAGCTGTCTCTCTCTCTCAGCTGTCTCTCTCTCTCTCAGCTGTCTCTCTCTCTCAGCTGTCTCTCTCTCTCTCTCTCAGCTGTTTCTCTCTCTCAGCTGTCTCTCTCTCAGCTGTCTCTCTCTCTCTCTCAGCTGTCTTCTCTCTCCCAGCTGTCTCTCTCTCTCTCAGCTGTCTCTCTCTCAGCTGTCTCTCTCAGCTGTCTCTCTCTCTCTCTCAGCTGTCTGTCTCTCTCTCTCTGTCTCTCTCTCTCTCAGCTGTCTCTGTCTCTCAGCTGTCTCTCTCTCTCAGCTGTCTCTCTCTCTCAGCTGTCTCTCTCTCTCTCAGCTGTCTCTCTCTCTCTCAGCTGTCTCTCAGCTGTCTCTCTCAGCTGTCTCTCTCTCTCTCTCACTGTCTCTCTCTCTCAGCTGTCTTCTCTCTCAGCTGTCTCTCTCTCTCTCAGCTGTCTCTCTCTCTCTCTCAGCTGTCTGTCTCTCTCTCTCTCAGCTGTCTGTCTCTCTCTCTCAGCTGTCTGTCTCTCTCAGCTGTCTCTCTCTCAGCTGTCTCTCTCTCTCAGCTGTCTCTCTCTCTCAGCTGTCTCTCTCTCTCAGCTGTCTCTCAGCTCTCTCTCTCAGCTGTCTCTCTCTCTCTCTGCTGTCTCTCTCTCTCAGCTGTCTCTCTCTCTCTCTCAGCTGTCTATCTCTCTCAGCTGTCTCTCTCTCTCTCTCAGCTGTCTATCTCTCAGCTGTCCCTCTCTCTCAGCTGTCTCTCTCTCTCTCAGCTGTATCTCTCTCAGCTGTCTCTCTCTCTCCAGCTGTCTCACTCTCGAGCTGTCTGTCTCTCTCAGCTGTCTCTCTCAGCTGTCTCTCTCTCTCAGCTGTGTCTCTCTCTCTCAGCTGTCTCTCTCTCTCCAGCTGTCTCTCTCTCAGCTGTCTCTCTCTCTCAGCTGTCTCTCTCTCAGCTGTGTCTCTCTCTCTCAGCTGTCTCTCTCTCTCTCAGCTGTCTCTCTCTCTCTCTCAGCTGTCTCTCTCTCTCTCTCAGCTGTCTCTCTCTCTCTCTCTCAGCTGTCTCTCTCTCTCAGCTGTCTCTCTCTCTCTCAGCTGTCTCTCTCTCTCTCTCTCAGCTGTCTCTCTCTCTCTCTCAGCTGTCTCTCTCTCAGCTGTCTCTCTCTCTCTCTCTCAGCTGTCTCTCTCTCTCTCAGCTGTCTCTCTCTCTCTCAGCTGTCTCTCTCTCTCTCAGCTGTCTCTCTCTCTCTCAGCTGTCTCTCTCTCTCTCAGCTGTCTCTCTCTCTCTCTCTCTCAGCTGTCTCTCTCTCTCAGCTGTCTCTCTCTCTCAGCTGTCTCTCTCTCTCAGCTGTCTCTCTCTCTCTCAGCTGTCTCTCTCTCTCTCTCTCTCTCAGCTGTCTCTCTCTCTCTCAGCTCTCTCTCTCAGCTGTCTCTCTCTCTCAGCTGTCTCTCTCTCTCCTCAGCTGTCTCTCTCTCTCTCTCTCTCAGCTGTCTCTCTCTCTCTCAGCTGTCTCTCTCTCTCTCTCTCTCTCTCTCAGCTGTCTCTCTCTCTCTCTCAGCTGTCTCTCTCTCTCTCAGCTGTCTCTCTCTCGCTCTCAGCTGTCTCTCTCTCGCTCTCAGCTGTCTCTCTCTCTCTCTCTCTCAGCTGTCTCTCTCTCTCTCAGCTGTCTCTCTCTCTCTCTCAGCTGTCTCTCTCTCTCTCTCAGCTGTCTCTCTCTCTCTCAGCTGTCTCTCTCTCTCAGCTGTCTCTCTGTCAGCTGTCTCTCTCTCTCTCTCAGCTGTCTCTCTCTCAGCTGTCTCTCTCTCTCAGCTGTCTCTCTCTCTCTCTCTCAGCTGTCTCTGAAGTCTGTCTGTGTATCTGTGTGTCTGTAGATGCTGACAGACGGTCTGTGTCGACCATGAACCTTTCCAAACATGCAGCTGATCCAGTTATAACCAAGAGACTGTCCTACTCCTCTGCCACACTCTTACACTCTCCAGACAGAGGTAAACACACACACATTGTCATATTCTCCAGCTCACTCTCGCTACAGTGTCTGTAAAAGTCTGTGACATCTATAAAGAAAGTTTCCACCCGAAAACTATATTTTGGGATTTGTTTCATTGGTCCATTGTTGACAAGTTTTCAACATAATGTAACTTTCTACACAAATCATCCCTGTATGATATATTTATTTAGCATTATATGATTCTGCGTTTCGCAGATTTGATTTGTCAACCATGAACTAATGAAACAAATACTGGGTCATGTTGTCCTGCTGATAGTCTCCTGTCCTCCTCTCCCAGACTGGGTCATGTTGTCCTGGTCCTTAGCTGATAGTCTCCTGTCCTCCTCTCCCAGGCTGGGTCATGTTGTCCTGCTGATAGTCTCCTGTCCTCCTCTCCCAGACTGGGTCATGTTGTCCTGGTCCTTAGCTGATAGTCTCCTGTCCTCCTCTCCCAGACTGGGTCATGTTGTCCTGGTCCTTAGCTGATAGTCTCCTGTCCTCCTCTCCCAGACTGGGTCATGTTGTCCTGGTCCTTAGCTGATAGTCTCCTGTCCTCCTCTCCCAGACTGGGTCATGTTGTCCTGCTGATAGTCTCCTGTCCTCCTCTCCCAGACTGGGTCATGTTGTCCTGCTGATAGTCTCCTGTCCTCCTCTCCCAGACTGGGTCATGTTGTCCTGGTCCTTAGCTGATAGTCTCCTGTCCTCTCTCCCAGACTGGGTCATGTTGTCCTGGTCCTTAGCTGATAGTCTCTGTCCTCCTCTCCCAGACTGGGTCATGTTGTCCTGGTCCTTAGCTGATAGTCTCCTGTCCTCCTCTCCCAGACTGGGTCATGTTGTCCTGGTCCTTAGCTGATAGTCTCCTGTCCTCCTCTCCCAGACTGGGTCATGTTGTCCTGGTCCTTGAGCTGATACTCTCCCAGACTCTGTTGTCCTGTGTCCATATTGTCTCCCAGACTGTCTGTGTGTGTCCTGTGTTCGTCTCCCTAGTCCTCCTCTCCCAGACTGGTGAAGTCATGTGTTGTCCAGCTGATAGTCTCCTGTCCTCCTCTCCCAGACTGGGTCATGTTGTCCTGGTCCTTAGCTGATAGTCTCCTGTCCTCCTCTCTCCCAGACTGTGGTCCTCAGACTGGGTCAGGGGGTTAGTGGTTAGGCTGGTAATGGGGTTAGTCTCCATGACTGGTCTCCCAACAGGGTCATGTTGTCCTGTCCTTAGGACTGGTAATAACAGGGTCTTAGTGGTTCCCAGACTGGTCATGTAATAACAGGGGTTAGTGATAGACTGGTAATAACAGGGGTTAGTGGTTAGACTGGTAATAACAGGGGTTAGTGGTTAGACTGGTGGTAATAACAGGCTCTCCCAGAGGTTAGTGGATAACAGAGACTGGGTCTGTTGTAATAACAGGGGGTTAGTAGTTGGACTGGTAATAACAGGGGTTAGTGTTTATACTGGTAATAACAGGGGTTAGTGGTTAGACTGTCCTAACTTAGTCCCCAGACTGGGTAATATGTTGTCCTGGTCCTTAACTGGGGTTAGTGGTTGGACTGGGTCATGGTAATAACAGGGGTTAGTGGTTAGACTGTGTAATAACAGGGGGTTAGTGGTTAGACTGGTAATAACAGGGGGTTAGTGGTTGTCTGGTAATAACAGTCTCCTGGTTAGACTGGTAATAACAGACTTAGTGGTTATGACTGGGTAATAACAGATGGTTAGACTGGTAATAACAGGGGTTAGTGGTTGTCCTGGTAATAACAGGGGGTTAGTGGTTAGACTGGTAATAACAGGGGTTAGTGGTTGTCCTGGTAATAACAGGGGTTAGTGGTTAAACTGGTAATAACAGGGGGTTAGTGGTTAGACTGGTAATAACAGGGGTTAGTGGTTAGACTGGTAATAACAGGGGGTTAGTGGTTGGACTGGTAATAACAGGGGTTAGTGTTGACTGGTAATAACAGGGGTTAGTGGTTAGACTGGTAATAACAGGGGGTTAGTGGTTAGACTGTGGTAATAACAGGGGTTAGTGGTTAGACTGGTAATAACAGGGGTTAGTGGTTAGACTGGTAATAACAGGGGGTTAGTGGTTAGACTCCTAATAACAGGGGGTTAGTGGTTAGACTGGTAATAACAGGGGTTAGTGGTTGGACTGGTAATAACAGGGGTTAGTGGTTAGACTGGTAATAACAGGGGGTTAGTGGTTGTCCTGGTAATAGGGGTTAGTGGTGGTGGTAATAACAGGGGGTTAGTGGTTAGACTGGTAATAACAGGGGTTAGTGGTTGTCCTGGTAATAACAGGGGGTTAGTGGTTAGACTGGTAATAACAGGGGGTTAGTGGTTCCTGGTAATAACAGGGGTTAGTGGTTAGACTGGTAATAACAGGGGTTAGTGGTTAGACTGGTAATAACAGGGGTTAGTGGTTAGACTGGTAATAACAGGGGTTAGTGGTTAGTCTGGTAATAACAGGGGTTAGTGATTAGACTGGTAATAACAGGGGTTAGTGGTTAGACTGGTAATAACAGGGGTTAGTGGTTAGTCTGGTAATAACAGGGGGTTAGTGTTAACTGGTAATAACAGGGGGTTAGTGGTTAGACTGGTAATAACAGGGGTTAGTGGTTAGACTGGTAATAACAGGGGGTTAGTGGTTGTCCTGGTAATAACAGGGGGTTAGTGGTTAGACTGGTAATAACAGGGGGTTAGTGGTTGGACTGGTAATAACAGGGGTTAGTGGTTAGACTGGTAATAACAGGGGTTAGTGGTTAGACTGGTAATAACAGGGGGTTAGTGGTTAGACTGGTAATAACAGGGGTTGTTAGTGGTTAGACTGGTAATAACAGGGGTTAGTGGTTAGACTGGTAATAACAGGGGTTAGTGGTTGGACTGTGGTAATAACAGGGGTTAGTGGTTAGACTGGTAATAACAGGGGTTAGTGGTTGGTAATAACAGGGGTTAGTGGTTAGACTGGTAATAACAGGGGTTAGTGGTTAGACTGTGGTAATAACAGGGGTTAGTGGTTAAACTGGTAATAACAGGGGTTAGTGGTTAGACTGGTAATAACAGGGGTTAGTGGTTAGACTGGTAATAACAGGGGTTAGTGGTTGGACTGGTAATAACAGGGGTTAGTGGTTAGACTGGTAATAACAGGGGGTTAGTGGTTATACTGTGGTAATAACAGGGGGTTAGTGGTTAGACTGGTAATAACAGGGGGTTAGTGGTTGGACTGGTAATAACAGGGGTTAGTGGTTGGACTGGTAATAACAGGGGGTTAGTGTTTAGACTGGTAATAACAGGGGTTAGTGGTTAGACTGGGTAATAACAGGGGTTAGTGGTTAGACTGGTAATAACAGGGGTTAGTGGTTGGACTGGTAATAACAGGGGGTTAGTGGTTAGACTGGTAATAACAGGGGTTAGTGGTTGGACTGGTAATAACAGGGGTTAGTGGTTAGACTGGTAATAACAGGGGGGTTAGTGGTTAGACTGGTAATAACAGGGGGTTAGTGGTTAAACTGGTAATAACAGGGGTTAGTGGTTAGACTGGTAATAACAGGGGTTAGTGGTTAGACTGGTAATAACAGGGGGTTAGTGGTTAGACTGGTAATAACAGGGGTTAGTGGTTGGACTGGTAATAACAGGGGTTAGTGGTTAGACTGGTAATAACAGGGGTTAGTGGTTAGACTGGTAATAACAGGGGGTTAGTGGTTAGACTGGTAATAACAGGGGTTAGTGGTTAGACTGGTAATAACAGGGGTTAGTGGTTGGACTGGTAATAACTTAGTGGTTAACTGGTAATAACAGGGGGTTAGTGGTTAGACTGGTAATAACAGGGGTTAGTGGTTAAACTGGTAATAACAGGGGGTTAGTGGTTAGACTGGTAATAACAGGGGGTTAGTGGTTAGACTGGTAATAACAGGGGGTTAGTGGTTAGACTGGTAATAACAGGGGGTTAGTGGTTAGACTGGTAATAACAGGGGGTTAGTGGTTAGACTGGTAATAACAGGGGGTTAGTGGTTAGACTGGTAATAACAGGGGTTAGTGGTTAACTGGTAATAACAGGGGGTTAGTGGTTAGACTGGTAATAACAGGGGTTAGTGGTTAGACTGGTAATAACAGGGGTTAGTGGTTGAACTGGTAATAACAGGGGGTTAGTGGTTAGACTGGTAATAACAGGGGTTAGTGGTTAAACTGGTAATAACAGGGGTTAGTGTTTAGACTGGTAATAACAGGGGGTTAGTGGTTAGACTGGTAATAACAGGGGTTAGTGGTTAGACTGGTAATAACAGGGGGTTAGTGGTTAGACTGGTAATAACAGGGGGTTAGTGGTTAGACTGGTAATAACAGGGGGTTAGTGGTTAGACTGTGGTAATAACAGGGGGTTAGTGGTTAGACTGGTAATAACAGGGGGTTAGTGGTTGGACTGGTAATAACAGGGGGTTAGTGGTTAGACTGGTAATAACAGGGGGTTAGTGGTTAGACTGTGGTAATAACAGGGGGTTAGTGGTTAGTGGTTAACACTTAGTGGTTAACTGGTAATAACAGGGGTTAGTGGTTGGACTGGTAATAACAGGGGTTAGTGGTTGGACTGGTAATAACAGGGGTTAGTGGTTAGACTGGTAATAACAGGGGTTAGTGGTTATACTGGTAATAACAGGGGTTAGTGGTTAGACTGGTAATAACAGGGGTTAGTGGTTAGACTGGTAATAACAGGGGTTAGTGGTTGGACTGGTAATAACAGGGGTTAGTGTTTAGACTGGTAATAACAGGGGTTAGTGGTTAGACTGGTAATAACAGGGGGTTAGTGGTTAGACTGGTAATAACAGGGGTTAGTGGTTGGACTGTGGTAATAACAGGGGGTTAGTGGTTAGACTGGTAATAACAGGGGGTTAGTGGTTGGACTGGTAATAACAGGGGGTTAGTGGTTAGACTGGTAATAACAGGGGGGGTTAGTGGTTAGACTGGTAATAACAGGGGTTAGTGGTTAAACTGGTAATAACAGGGGGTTAGTGGTTAGACTGGTAATAACAGGGGGTTAGTGGTTAGACTGGTAATAACAGGGGTTAGTGGTTGGACTGGTAATAACAGGGGTTAGTGGTTGGACTGGTAATAACAGGGGGTTAGTGGTTAGACTGGTAATAACAGGGGGTTAGTGGTTAGACTGGTAATAACAGGGGTTAGTGGTTAGACTGGTAATAACAGGGGTTAGTGGTTGGACTGTGGTAATAACAGGGGGTTAGTGGTTAGACTGGTAATAACAGGGGTTAGTGGTTAGACTGGTAATAACAGGGGGTTAGTGGTTAGACTGGTAATAACAGGGGTTAGTGGTTGGACTGGTAATAACAGGGGTTAGTGGTTAGACTGGTAATAACAGGGGTTAGTGGTTAGACTGGTAATAACAGGGGTTAGTGGTTAGACTGGTAATAACAGGGGTTAGTGGTTAAACTGGTAATAACAGGTTAGTGGTTTGGTAATAACAGGGGGTTAGTGGTTAGACTGGTAATAACAGGGGTTAGTGGTTGGACTGGTAATAACAGGGTTAGTGGTTGGACTGGTAATAACAGGGGGTTAGTGGTTAGACTGGTAATAACAGGGGGTTAGTGGTTAGACTGGTAATAACAGGGGGTTAGTGGTTAGACTGGTAATAACAGGGGGTTAGTGGTTAGACTGGTAATAACAGGGGTTAGTGGTTGGACTGGTAATAACAGGGGGTTAGTGGTTAAACTGGTAATAACAGGGGGTTAGTGGTTAGACTGGTAATAACAGGGGGTTAGTGGTTATACTGTGGTAATAACAGGGGGTTAGTGGTTAGACTGGTAATAACAGGGGGTTAGTGGTTGGACTGGTAATAACATGGGGTTAGTGGTTGGACTGGTAATAACAGGGGGTTAGTGTTTAGACTGGTAATAACAGGGGGTTAGTGGTTAGACTGTGGTAATAACAGGGGGTTAGTGGTTAGACTGGTAATAACAGGGGTTAGTGGTTGGACTGGGTAATAACAGGGGTTAGTGGTTAGACTGGTAATAACAGGGGGTTAGTGGTTGGACTGGTAATAACAGGGGGTTAGTGGTTAGACTGGTAATAACAGGGGGTTGGTTAGTGGTTAGACTGTGGTAATAACAGGGGGTTAGTGGTTAAACTGGTAATAACAGGGGGTTAGTGGTTAGACTGGTAATAACAGGGGGTTAGTGGTTAGACTGGTAATAACAGGGGGTTAGTGGTTGGACTGGTAATAACAGGGGGTTAGTGGTTGGACTGGTAATAACAGGGGTTAGTGGTTAGACTGGTAATAACAGGGGTTAGTGGTTAGACTGGTAATAACAGGGGTTAGTGGTTAGACTGGTAATAACAGGGGTTAGTGGTTGGACTGTGGTAATAACAGGGGTTAGTGGTTGACTGGTAATAACAGGGGTTAGTGGTTAGACTGGTAATAACAGGGGGTTAGTGGTTAGACTGGTAATAACAGGGGGTTAGTGGTTGGACTGGTAATAACAGGGGGTTAGTGGTTGGACTGGTAATAACAGGGGTTAGTGTTTAGACTGGTAATAACAGGGGGTTAGTGGTTAGACTGTGGTAATAACAGGGGGTTAGTGGTTAGACTGGTAATAACAGGGGTTAGTGGTTGGACTGTGGTAATAACAGGGGTTAGTGGTTAAACTGGTAATAACAGGGGTTAGTGGTTAACTGGTAATAACAGGGGTTAGTGGTTAGACTGGTAATAACAGGGGGTTAGTGGTTGGACTGGTAATAACAGGGGTTAGTGGTTACTGTAATAACAGGTTAGTGGTTAACTGGTAATAACAGGGGTTAGTGGTTAGACTGGTAATAACAGGGGGTTAGTGGTTAGACTGGTAATAACAGGGGTTAGTGGTTAGACTGGTAATAACAGGGGTTAGTGGTTGGACTGGTAATAACAGGGGGTTAGTGGTTAGACTGGTAATAACAGGGGGGTTAGTGGTTAGACTGGTAATAACAGGGGGTTAGTGGTTGGACTGGTAATAACAGGGGGTTAGTGGTTAAACTGGTAATAACAGGGGGTTAGTGGTTAGACTGGTAATAACAGGGGGTTAGTGGTTATACTGTGGTAATAACAGGGGGTTAGTGGTTAGACTGGTAATAACAGGGGGGTTAGTGGTTGGACTGGTAATAACATGGGGTTAGTGGTTGGACTGGTAATAACAGGGGGTTAGTGTTTAGACTGGTAATAACAGGGGGTTAGTGGTTAGACTGGTAATAACAGGGGGGTTAGTGGTTGGACTGGTAATAACATGGGGTTAGTGGTTGGACTGGTAATAACAGGGGGTTAGTGTTTAGACTGGTAATAACAGGGGGTTAGTGGTTAGACTGTGGTAATAACAGGGGGTTAGTGGTTAGACTGGTAATAACAGGGGGTTAGTGGTTGGACTGTGGTAATAACAGGGGTTAGTGGTTAGACTGGGTAATAACAGGGGGTTAGTGGTTAGACTGGTAATAACAGGGGTTAGTGGTTGACTGTGGTAATAACAGGGGTTAGTGGTTAGACTGGTAATAACAGGGGGTTAGTGGTTAGACTGGTAATAACAGGGGTTAGTGGTTATACTGGTAATAACAGGGGTTAGTGGTTAGACTGGTAATAACAGGGGTTAGTGGTTATACTGGTAATAACAGGGGGTTAGTGGTTAGACTGGTAATAACAGGGGTTAGTGGTTGGACTGGTAATAACAGGGGTTAGTGGTTGGACTGGTAATAACAGGGGTTAGTGGTTATACTGGTAATAACAGGGGTTAGTGGTTAGACTGGTAATAACAGGGGTTAGTGGTTATACTGGTAATAACAGGGGTTAGTGGTTAGACTGGTAATAACAGGGGTTAGTGTTTAGACTGGTAATAACAGGGGTTAGTGGTTAGACTGGTAATAACAGGGGTTAGTGGTTAGACTGGTAATAACAGGGGGTTAGTGGTTATACTGTGGTAATAACAGGGGTTAGTGGTTAGACTGGTAATAACAGGGGTTAGTGGTTGGACTGGTAATAACAGGGGTTAGTGGTTAGACTGGTAATAACAGGGGTTAGTGGTTGGACTGGTAATAACAGGGGGTTAGTGGTTAGACTGGTAATAACAGGGGGTTAGTGGTTGGACTGGTAATAACAGGGGGTTAGTGGTTAAACTGGTAATAACAGGGGTTAGTGGTTAGACTGTGGTAATAACAGGGGTTGGTGGTTAGACTGGTAATAACAGGGGGTTAGTGGTTAGACTGGTAATAACAGGGGTTAGTGGTTAGACTGGTAATAACAGGGGTTAGTGGTTAGACTGGTAATAACAGGGGTTAGTGGTTAGACTGGTAATAACAGGGGTTAGTGGTTAAACTGGTAATAACAGGGGTTAGTGGTTAAACTGGTAATAACAGGGGTTAGTAGTTAGACTGGTAATAACAGGGGTTAGTGGTTAGACTGGTAATAACAGGGGGTTAGTGGTTAGACTGGTAATAACAGGGGTTAGTGGTTAGACTGGTAATAACAGGGGTTAGTGGTTAGACTGGTAATAACAGGGGTTAGTGGTTAGACTGGTAATAACAGGGGTTAGTGGTTAGACTGTGTAATAACAGGGGTTAGTGGTTAAACTGGTAATAACAGGGGTTAGTGGTTACTGGTAATAACAGGGGTTAGTGGTTAGACTGGTAATAACAGGGGGTTAGTGGTTGGACTGGTAATAACAGGGGTTAGTGGTTAGACTGGTAATAACAGGGGGTTAGTGGTTAGACTGGGTAATAACAGGGGTTAGTGGTTAGACTGGTAATAACAGGGGTTAGTGGTTGGACTGGTAATAACAGGGGTTAGTGGTTAGACTGGTAATAACAGGGGTTAGTGGTTATAAACAGGGGTTAGTGGTTAGACTGGTAATAACAGGGGTTAGTGGTTAAACTGGTAATAACAGGGGTTAGTGGTTAGACTGGTAATAACAGGGGTTAGTGGTTAGACTGGTAATAACAGGGGGTTAGTGGTTGGACTGGTAATAACTTAGTGGTTGGACTGGTAATAACAGGGGTTAGTGTTTAGACTGGTAATAACAGGGGTTAGTGGTTAGACTGGTAATAACAGGGGTTAGTGGTTAGACTGGTAATAACAGGGGGTTAGTGGTTGGACTGTGGTAATAACAGGGGGTTAGTGGTTAGACTGGTAATAACAGGGGGTTAGTGGTTAGACTGGTAATAACAGGGGGTTAGTGGTTATACTGTGGTAATAACAGGGGGTTAGTGGTTAGACTGGTAATAACAGGGGGTTAGTGGTTGGACTGGTAATAACATGGGGTTAGTGGTTGGACTGGTAATAACAGGGGGTTAGTGTTTAGACTGGTAATAACAGGGGGTTAGTGGTTAGACTGTGGTAATAACAGGGGTTAGTGGTTAAACTGGTAATAACAGGGGGTTAGTGGTTAGACTGGTAATAACAGGGGTTAGTGGTTAGACTGGTAATAACAGGGGTTAGTGGTTGGACTGGTAATAACAGGGGTTAGTGGTTGGACTGGTAATAACAGGGGGTTAGTGTTTAGACTGGTAATAACAGGGGGTTAGTGGTTAGACTGTGGTAATAACAGGGGTTAGTGGTTAGACTGGTAATAACAGGGGTTAGTGGTTAGACTGGTAATAACAGGGGGTTAGTGGTTGGACTGGTAATAACAGGGGGTTAGTGGTTAGACTGGTAATAACAGGGGGGTTAGTGGTTGGACTGGTAATAACAGGGGGTTAGTGGTTGGACTGGTAATAACAGGGGGTTAGTGGTTAAACTGGTAATAACAGGGGGTTAGTGGTTAGACTGGTAATAACAGGGGTTAGTGGTTATACTAATAACAGGGGTTAGTGGTTAGACTGGTAATAACAGGGGGTTAGTGGTTGGACTGGTAATAACAGGGGTTAGTGGTTGGACTGGTAATAACAGGGGTTAGTGTTTAGACTGGTAATAACAGGGGTTAGTGGTTAGACTGGTAATAACAGGGGTTAGTGGTTGGACTGGTAATAACAGGGGTTAGTGGTTGGACTGGTAATAACAGGGGTTAGTGTTTAGACTGGTAATAACAGGGGGTTAGTGGTTAGACTGTGGTAATAACAGGGGTTAGTGGTTAGACTGGTAATAACAGGGGTTAGTGGTTGGACTGGTAATAACAGGGGTTAGTGGTTAGACTGTGGTAATAACAGGGGGTTAGTGGTTAGACTGGTAATAACAGGGGGTTAGTGGTTAGACTGTGGTAATAACAGGGGTTAGTGGTTAGACTGGTAATAACAGGGGGTTAGTGGTTAGACTGGTAATAACAGGGGGTTAGTGGTTATACTGGTAATAACAGGGGTTAGTGGTTAGACTGGTAATAACAGGGGTTAGTGGTTGGACTGGTAATAACAGGGGTTAGTACTTGGACTGGTAATAACAGGGGTTAGTGGTTAGACTGGTAATAACAGGGGTTAGTGGTTAGACTGGTAATAACAGGGGTTAGTGGTTATACTGTGGTAATAACAGGGGTTAGTGGTTAGACTGGTAATAACAGGGGTTAGTGTTTAGACTGGTAATAACAGGGGTTAGTGGTTAGACTGGTAATAACAGGGGTTAGTGGTTAGACTGGTAATAACAGGGGGGTTAGTGGTTATACTGTGGTAATAACAGGGGTTAGTGGTTAGACTGGTAATAACAGGGGTTAGTGGTTAGACTGGTAATAACAGGGGTTAGTGGTTAGACTGGTAATAACAGGGGTTAGTGGTTGGACTGGTAATAACAGGGGTTAGTGGTTAGACTGGTAATAACAGGGGTTAGTGGTTGGACTGGTAATAACAGGGGGTTAGTGGTTAAACTGGTAATAACAGGGGTTAGTGGTTAGACTGGTAATAACAGGGGTTAGTGGTTAGACTGGTAATAACAGGGGGTTAGTGGTTAGACTGGTAATAACAGGGGTTAGTGGTTAGACTGGTAATAACAGGGGTTAGTGGTTAGACTGGTAATAACAGGGGTTAGTGGTTAGACTGGTAATAACAGGGGGTTAGTGGTTAAACTGGTAATAACAGGGGTTAGTGGTTAAACTGGTAATAACAGGGGTTAGTGGTTAGACTGGTAATAACAGGGGTTAGTGGTTAGACTGGTAATAACAGGGGTTAGTGGTTGAACTGGTAATAACAGGGGTTAGTGGTTAGACTGGGTAATAACAGGGGTTAGTGGTTAAACTGGTAATAACAGGGGTTAGTGTTTAGACTGGTAATAACAGGGGGTTAGTGGTTAGACTGGTAATAACAGGGGTTAGTGGTTAGACTGGTAATAACAGGGGGTTAGTGGTTAGACTGGTAATAACAGGGGTTAGTGGTTAGACTGGTAATAACAGGGGTTAGTGGTTGGACTGTGGTAATAACAGGGGTTAGTGGTTAGACTGGTAATAACAGGGGTTAGTGGTTGGACTGGTAATAACAGGGGTTAGTGGTTAGACTGGTAATAACAGGGGGTTAGTGGTTGGACTGTGGTAATAACAGGGGTTAGTGGTTAGACTGGTAATAACAGGGGGTTAGTGGTTGGACTGGTAATAACAGGGGTTAGTGGTTAGACTGGTAATAACAGGGGGTTGGTTAGTGGTTGGACTGTGGTAATAACAGGGGTTAGTGGTTAAACTGGTAATAACAGGGGTTAGTGGTTAGACTGGTAATAACAGGGGGTTAGTGGTTAGACTGGTAATAACAGGGGTTAGTGGTTGGACTGGTAATAACAGGGGGTTAGTGGTTAGACTGGTAATAACAGGGGTTAGTGGTTATACTGTGGTAATAACAGGGGTTAGTGGTTAGACTGGTAATAACAGGGGTTAGTGGTTGGACTGTGGTAATAACAGGGGGTTAGTGGTTAGACTGGTAATAACAGGGGTTAGTGGTTGGACTGGTAATAACAGGGGTTAGTGGTTAGACTGGTAATAACAGGGGTTGGTTAGTGGTTAGACTGTGGTAATAACAGGGGTTAGTGGTTAAACTGGTAATAACAGGGGTTAGTGGTTAGACTGGTAATAACAGGGGTTAGTGGTTAGACTGGTAATAACAGGGGTTAGTGGTTGGACTGGTAATAACAGGGGTTAGTGGTTGGACTGGTAATAACAGGGGTTAGTGTTTAGACTGGTAATAACAGGGGTTAGTGGTTAGACTGGTAATAACAGGGGTTAGTGGTTAGACTGGTAATAACAGGGGGTTAGTGGTTGGACTGGTAATAACAGGGGTTAGTGGTTGGACTGGTAATAACAGGGGGTTAGTGGTTAGACTGGTAATAACAGGGGTTAGTGGTTAGACTGGTAATAACAGGGGGTTAGTGGTTAACTGGGTAATAACAGGGGTTAGTGGTTAGACTGGTAATAACAGGGGTTAGTGGTTGGACTGGTAATAACAGGGGTTAGTGGTTGGACTGGTAATAACAGGGGTTAGTGTTTAGACTGGTAATAACAGGGGTTAGTGGTTAGACTGTGGTAATAACAGGGGTTAGTGGTTAGACTGGTAATAACAGGGGTTAGTGGTTGGACTGTGGTAATAACAGGGGTTAGTGGTTAGACTGGTAATAACAGGGGTTAGTGGTTGGACTGGTAATAACAGGGGTTAGTGGTTAGACTGGTAATAACAGGGGGTTGGTTAGTGGTTAGACTGTGGTAATAACAGGGGGTTAGTGGTTAAACTGGTAATAACAGGGGGTTAGTGGTTAGACTGGTAATAACAGGGGGTTAGTGGTTAGACTGGTAATAACAGGGGGTTAGTGGTTGGACTGGTAATAACAGGGGGTTAGTGGTTGGACTGGTAATAACAGGGGTTAGTGTTTAGACTGGTAATAACAGGGGTTAGTGGTTAGACTGTGGTAATAACAGGGGGTTAGTGGTTAGACTGGTAATAACAGGGTGGTTATACTGTGGTAATACTGTGGTAACAGAGTGGTTATACTGTGGTAATAACAGGGGGTTAGTGGTTAGACTGGTAATAACAGGGGGTTGGTTAGTGGTTAGACTGTGGTAATAACAGGGGTTAGTGGTTAGACTGGTAATAACAGGGGTTAGTGGTTGGACTGACTGGTAATAACAGGGGTTAGTGGTTAGACTGGTAATAACAGGGGTTAGTGGTTAGACTGGTAATAACAGGGGGGTTAGTGGTTAGACTGTGGTAATAACAGGGGTTAGTGGTTAAACTGGTAATAACAGGGGGTTAGTGGTTAGACTGGTAATAACAGGGGTTAGTGGTTAGACTGGTAATAACAGGGGTTAGTGGTTGGACTGGTAATAACAGGGGTTAGTGGTTGGACTGGTAATAACAGGGGTTAGTGTTTAGACTGGTAATAACAGGGGTTAGTGGTTAGACTGTGGTAATAACAGGGGGTTAGTGGTTAGACTGGTAATAACAGGGGGTTAGTGGTTATACTGTGGTAATAACAGGGGGTTAGTGGTTAGACTGGTAATAACAGGGGGTTGGTTAGTGGTTAGACTGTGGTAATAACAGGGGGTTAGTGGTTAAACTGGTAATAACAGGGGTTAGTGGTTAGACTGGTAATAACAGGGGTTAGTGGTTAGACTGGTAATAACAGGGGGTTAGTGGTTGGACTGGTAATAACAGGGGTTAGTGGTTGGACTGGTAATAACAGGGGTTAGTGGTTGGACTGGTAATAACAGGGGTTAGTGTTTAGACTGGTAATAACAGGGGGTTAGTGGTTAGACTGGTAATAACAGGGGTTAGTGGTTAGACTGGACTGGTAATAACAGGGGTTAGTGGTTGGACTGTGGTAATAACAGGGGTTAGTGGTTAGACTGGTAATAACAGGGGTTAGTGGTTGGACTGGTAATAACAGGGGGTTAGTGGTTGGACTGGTAATAACAGGGGTTGGTTAGTGGTTAGACTGTGGTAATAACAGGGGGTTAGTGGTTAAACTGGTAATAACAGGGGGTTAGTGGTTAGACTGGTAATAACAGGGGGTTAGTGGTTAGACTGGTAATAACAGGGGGTTAGTGGTTGGACTGGTAATAACAGGGGGTTAGTGGTTAGACTGTGGTAATAACAGGGGTTAGTGGTTAGACTGGTAATAACAGGGGTTAGTGGTTAGACTGGTAATAACAGGGGTTAGTGGTTGGACTGGTAATAACAGGGGGTTAGTGGTTAGACTGGTAATAACAGGGGGTTAGTGGTTAGACTGGTAATAACAGGGGTTAGTGGTTGGACTGGTAATAACATGGGGTTAGTGGTTAAACTGGTAATAACAGGGGTTAGTGGTTAGACTGGTAATAACAGGGGTTAGTGGTTATACTGTGTAATAACAGGGGTTAGTGGTTGGACTGGTAATAACATGGGGTTAGTGGTTGGACTGGTAATAACAGGGGTTAGTGTTTAGACTGGTAATAACAGGGGGTTAGTGGTTAGACTGGTAATAACAGGGGGGTTAGTGGTTGGACTGGTAATAACATGGGGTTAGTGGTTGGACTGGTAATAACAGGGGGTTAGTGTTTAGACTGGTAATAACAGGGGGTTAGTGGTTAGACTGTGGTAATAACAGGGGGTTAGTGGTTAGACTGGTAATAACAGGGGGTTAGTGGTTGGACTGTGGTAATAACAGGGGGTTAGTGGTTAGACTGTGGTAATAACAGGGGGTTAGTGGTTAGACTGGTAATAACAGGGGGTTAGTGGTTAGACTGTGGTAATAACAGGGGGTTAGTGGTTAGACTGGTAATAACTGGGGGTTAGTGGTTAGACTGGTAATAACAGGGGTTAGTGGTTATACTGGTAATAACAGGGGTTAGTGGTTAGACTGGTAATAACAGGGGGTTAGTGGTTATACTGGGTAATAACAGGGGTTAGTGGTTAGACTGGTAATAACTGGGGTTAGTGGTTGGACTGGTAATAACAGGGGTTAGTGGTTGGACTGGTAATAACAGGGGGTTAGTGGTTATACTGGTAATAACAGGGGTTAGTGGTTAGACTGGTAATAACAGGGGTTAGTGGTTATACTGGGTAATAACAGGGGGTTAGTGGTTAGACTGGTAATAACAGGGGGTTAGTGTTTAGACTGGTAATAACAGGGGGTTAGTGGTTAGACTGGTAATAACAGAGGGTTAGTGGTTAGACTGGTAATAACAGGGGGTTAGTGGTTATACTGTGGTAATAACAGGGGGTTAGTGGTTAGACTGGTAATAACAGGGGTTAGTGGTTGGACTGGTAATAACAGGGGGTTAGTGGTTAGACTGGTAATAACAGGGGGTTAGTGGTTGGACTGGTAATAACAGGGGGTTAGTGGTTAGACTGGTAATAACAGGGGGTTAGTGGTTGGACTGGTAATAACAGGGGGTTAGTGGTTAAACTGGTAATAACAGGGGTTAGTGGTTAGACTGGTAATAACAGGGGTTGGTGGTTAGACTGGTAATAACAGGGGTTAGTGGTTAGACTGGTAATAACAGGGGTTAGTGGTTAGACTGGTAATAACAGGGGTTAGTGGTTAGACTGGTAATAACAGGGGTTAGTGGTTAGACTGGTAATAATGGGGGGGTTAGTGGTTAAACTGGTAATAACAGGGGTTAGTGGTTAAACTGGTAATAACAGGGGTTAGTAGTTGACTGGTAATAACAGGGGTTAGTGGTTAGACTGGTAATAACAGGGGGTTAGTGGTTGAACTGGTAATAACAGGGGGTTAGTGGTTAGACTGTGGTAATAACAGGGGTTAGTGGTTAAACTGGTAATAACAGGGGTTAGTGTTTAGACTGGTAATAACAGGGGTTAGTGGTTAGACTGGTAATAACAGGGGGTTAGTGTTTAGACTGGTAATAACAGGGGGTTAGTGGTTAGACTGTGGTAATAACAGGGGGTTAGTGGTTAGACTGGTAATAACAGGGGGTTAGTGGTTGGACTGTGGTAATAACAGGGGGTTAGTGGTTAGACTGGTAATAACAGGGGGTTAGTGGTTGGACTGGTAATAACAGGGGGTTAGTGGTTGGACTGGTAATAACAGGGGGTTAGTGGTTAGACTGGTAATAACAGGGGTTGGTTAGTGGTTAGACTGTGGTAATAACAGGGGGTTAGTGGTTAGACTGGTAATAACAGGGGTTAGTGGTTAGACTGGTAATAACAGGGGTTAGTGGTTGGACTGGTAATAACAGGGGGTTAGTGGTTAGACTGGTAATAACAGGGGGTTAGTGGTTATACTGTGGTAATAACAGGGGGTTAGTGGTTAGACTGGTAATAACAGGGGGTTAGTGGTTGGACTGTGGTAATAACAGGGGGTTAGTGGTTAGACTGGTAATAACAGGGGGTTAGTGGTTGGACTGGTAATAACAGGGGGTTAGTGGTTAGACTGGTAATAACAGGGGGTTGGTTAGTGGTTAGACTGTGGTAATAACAGGGGGTTAGTGGTTAAACTGGTAATAACAGGGGGTTAGTGGTTAGACTGGTAATAACAGGGGGTTAGTGGTTAGACTGGTAATAACAGGGGTTAGTGGTTGGACTGGTAATAACAGGGGTTAGTGGTTGGACTGGTAATAACAGGGGTTAGTGTTTAGACTGGTAATAACAGGGGTTAGTGGTTAGACTGGTAATAACAGGGGTTAGTGGTTAGACTGGTAATAACAGGGGGTTAGTGGTTGGACTGTGGTAATAACAGGGGTTAGTGGTTAGACTGGTAATAACAGGGGTTAGTGGTTAGACTGGTAATAACAGGGGGTTAGTGGTTATACTGTGGTAATAACAGGGGGTTAGTGGTTAGACTGGTAATAACAGGGGGTTAGTGGTTGGACTGGTAATAACATGGGGTTAGTGGTTGGACTGGTAATAACAGGGGGTTAGTGTTTAGACTGGTAATAACAGGGGGTTAGTGGTTAGACTGTGGTAATAACAGGGGGTTAGTGGTTAGACTGGTAATAACAGGGGTTAGTGGTTGGACTGTGGTAATAACAGGGGTTAGTGGTTAGACTGGTAATAACAGGGGTTAGTGGTTGGACTGGTAATAACAGGGGTTAGTGGTTAGACTGGTAATAACAGGGGGTTGGTTAGTGGTTAGACTGTGGTAATAACAGGGGGTTAGTGGTTAAACTGGTAATAACAGGGGGTTAGTGGTTAGACTGGTAATAACAGGGGTTAGTGGTTAGACTGGTAATAACAGGGGGTTAGTGGTTGGACTGGTAATAACAGGGGTTAGTGGTTGGACTGGTAATAACAGGGGTTAGTGTTTAGACTGGTAATAACAGGGGTTAGTGGTTAGACTGGTAATAACAGGGGTTAGTGGTTAGACTGGTAATAACAGGGGGTTAGTGGTTAGACTGGTAATAACAGGGGTTAGTGGTTAGACTGGTAATAACAGGGGTTAGTGGATAGACTGTGGTAATAACAGGGGTTAGTGGTTAGACTGGTAATAACAGGGGTTAGTGGTTAGACTGGTAATAACAGGGGTTAGTGGTTATACTGGTAATAACAGGGGGTTAGTGGTTAGACTGGTAATAACAGGGGTTAGTGGTTAGACTGGTAATAACAGGGGGTTAGTGGTTAGACTGGTAATAACAGGGGTTAGTGGTTAGACTGGTAATAACAGGGGGTTAGTGGTTAGACTGTGGTAATAACAGGGGTTAGTGGTTAGACTGGTAATAACAGGGGTTAGTGGTTAGACTGGTAATAACAGGGGGTTAGTGGTTAGACTGGTAATAACAGGGGGTTAGTGGTTAGACTGGTAATAACAGGGGGGTTAGTGGTTAGACTGGTAATAACAGGGGGTTAGTGGTTAGACTGGTAATAACAGGGGGTTAGTAGTTAGACTGGTAATAATGGGGGTTAGTGGTTAAACTGGTAATAACAGGGGGTTAGTAGTTAGACTGGTAATAACAGGGGGTTAGTGGTTAGACTGGTAATAACAGGGGGTTAGTGGTTAAACTGGTAATAACAGGGGGGTTAGTGGTTAGACTGGTAATAACAGGGGGGTTAGTGGTTAGACTGGTAATAACAGGGGGGTAGTGGTTAGACTGGTAATAACAGGGGGTTAGTGGTTAGACTGGTAATAACAGGGGGTTAGTGGTAGGACTCATGATTTGGTTTGGTCTAATTGTGCTGCTGTCCTGGGGCTCTGTAGGGTGTGTTTGTGAACAGAGCCCCAGGACCAGCTTGCTTAGGGGGCTCTTCTCCAGGTTCATCTCTCTGTAGGTGATGGCTTTGTTATGGAAAGTTTGGGAATCGCTTCCTTTTAGGTTGTTGTAGAATGGAACGGCTCTTTTCTGGATTTTGATAATTAGTGGGTTTCGGCCTAATTCTGCTCTGCATGCATTATTTGGTGTTTTACGTTGTACACGGAGGATATTTTTGCAGAATTCAGTATGCAGAGTCTCAATTTGGTGTTTGTCCCTTTTAGTGAATTCTTGGTTGGTGAGCGGACCCCAGACCTCACAACCATAAAGGGAAATGGGTTCTATAACTGATTCAAGTACTTTTAGCCAGATTCTAATTGGGATGTTGAATTTTACATTCCTTTTGATGGCATAGAATGCCCTTCTTGGTATATAAGAGCGTCTGCTAAATGACTTAAATGTAAATGTAATGTTTGCAGTATTGACCCTTCTTTTTCAAGACCTCCGCAATCCACCCTGACATGCTGTCAATTAACTTCTGGGCCACATCCTGACTGATGGCAGCCCATTCTTGCATAATCAATGCTTTAGGTTTGTCAGAATTTGTGGGTTTTTGTTTGTCCACCGCCTCCTTGAGGATTGACCACAAGTTCTCAATGGGATTAAGGTCTCTGGAGTTTCCTGGCCATGGACCCAAAATATCGATGTTTTGTTCCTCGAGCCACTTAGTTATCACTTTGCCTTATGGCAAGTTGCTCCATCATGCTGGAAAAGGCATTGTTTGTCACCAAACTGTTCCTGGATGGTTGGGAGAAGTTGCTCTCGGAGGATGTGTTGGTACCATTCTTTATTCATGACTGTGTTCTTAGGCAACATTGTGAATGAGCCCACTCCCTTGGCTGAGATGCAACCCCACACATGAATGGTCTCAGGATGCTTTACTGTTGGCATGACACAGGTCTGATGGTAGCGCTCACCTTGTCTTCTCCAGACAAGCTTTTTTCCAAATGCCCCAAACAATCGGAAAGGGGATTCATCAGAGAAAATTACTTTACCTCAGTCCTCAGCAGTCCAATCCATGTACCTTTTGCAGAATACCAGTCTGTCTCTGATGTTTTTCCTGGAGAGAAGTGGCTTCTTTGCTGCCCTTCTTGAAACCAGGCCATCCTCCAAAAGACTTCGCCTCACTGTGCATGCAGATGCACTCACACCTGCCTGCTGCCATTCCTGAGCAAGCTCTGTACTGGTGGTGCCCCGATCCCGCAGCTGAATCAACTTTAGGAGACGGTCCTGGCGCTTGCTGGACTTTCTTGGGCGCCCTGAAGCCTTCTTCACAACAATTTAACCGCTCTTCTTGTAGTTCTTGATGATCCGATAACTGGTTGATTTAGGTGCAATCTTACTGGCAGCAATACCCTTGCCTGTTAAGCCCTTTTTGTGCAAAGCAATGATGACGGCACGTGATTCCTTGCAGGTAACCATGGTTGACAGAGGAAGAACAATGATTCCAAGCACCACCCTCCTTTTGAAGCTTCCAGTCTGTTATTCAAACTCAATCAGCATGACAGAGTGATCTCCAGCCTTGTCCTTGTCAACACTCACACCTGTGTTTACGAGAGAATCACTGACATGATGTCAGCTGGTCCTTTTGTGGCAGGGCTGAAATGCAGTGGAAATGTTTTTGGGGGATTCAGTCATTTGCATGGCAAAGATGGACTTTGATTGATTGATTAATTGCAATTCATCTGATCACTCTTCATAACATTCTAGAGTATATGCAAATTGCCATCATACAAACTGAGGCAGCAGACTTTGTGAAAATTAATATTTGTGTCATTCTCAAAACTTTTGGCCACGACTGTATAGTTTTCTATGTGCTTTAGGGCAACGGTGTCTCAATAGAATTTGTATTTGTGGTCCTGGCAACTGGATATTTTTTGGAACACCATTATTTTTGTCTTAGTGAGATTTAATGTCAGGGCCCAGGTCTGACAGAATCTGTGCAGAAGATCTATGTGCTGCTGTAGGCCCTCCTTGGTTGAGGACAGAAGCACCAGATCATCAGTAGACATTTGACTTCAGATTCTAGTAGGGTGAGTCCGGGTGTTGCAGACTGTTCTGTTCTGCAGACTGTTCTAGTGCCCGCAAATTCGTTAATATATATGTTGAAGAGGGTGGGGCTTAAGCTGCATCCCTGTCTTGTTGTTTTGTGGATTTTATAAGGTTCTATGTTTTTCCCCCAATACCACTTTCCATCAATTTGTATAATAAGATGCAGACCCTCATTTCAAATTGAGTCAAAAGCTTTTTTTAAATAAAAAAAGCATTGGTTTGTTTGTTTGTTTGTCATTTAGAGTGTGCAGAGTGAATACGTGGTCTGTCGTACTGTAATTTGGTAAAAAAGCCAATTCGACATTTACTCAGTACATTGTTTTCGCTGAGGGAATATACAGTGGGGCAAACAAGTATTTAGTCAGCCACCAATTGTGCAAGTTCTCCCACGTAAAAAGATGAGAGAGGCCTGTAATGTTCATCATAGGTACACTTCAACTATGACAGACAAAATGAGGGAAAAAAATCCAGAAAATCACATTGTAGGATTTTTTATGAATTTATTTGCAAATTATGGTGGAAAATAAGTATTGGAGGATATAAGATCTGGAGGGATTTTCACCGGTAGAACAGAGAAGAAGCTACGTCTGGTAAGACAAAAGGTGGGGGTGTGTCTATTTGTCAATAACAGCTGGTGTGCGATGTCTAATATTAAAGAAGTATCGAGGTATTGCTCACCTGAGGTAGAGTACCTCATGATAAGCTGTAGACCGCACTATCTACCAAGAGATTTCTCATCTATATTATTCATAGCCATCTGTTTGCCACCACAGACTCATGCTGGCGCTAAGACCGCACTCAGACAACTCTATAAGGCCATAAGCAAACAAGAAAATGCTCATCCAGAAGCTGCGCTAGTGGCCAGGGACTTTAATACAGGCAAACTTAAATCCGTTTTACCAAATTTTTACCAGCATGTCACATGTGCAACCAGAGGAAAGAAATCTCTGGACCACCTTTACTCCACAATCAGAGACTTGTACGAAGCCTCCACCGCCCTCAATTTGGCAAATCTGACCGTAATTCTATCCTCCTGATTCCTGCTTACAAGCTAAATCTAAAGCAGGAAGTACCAGTGACTCGCTCCATACAGAAGTGGTTAGATGATGTGGATGCTACACTGCAGGACTGTTTTGCAGCACAGACTGGAATATGTTCCGGGATTCATCCAATGGCATTAAGGAGTACACCACCTCAGTCACCGGCTTCATCAATAAGTGCATCAATGACGTCCTCCCCACGGTGACTGTACGTACATACCCCAACCAGAAGCCATGGATTACAGGCAACATCCGCATCAAGCTAAAGGCTAGAGCTGCCACTTTCAAGGAGCGGGACACTAATCTGGACGCTTATAAGAAATCCCACTAAGCCCTCAGACGAACCATCAAACAAGCAAAGTGTCAATACAGGATTAAGATTGAATCCTACTACACCGACTCTGACGCTCAACGGATGTGGCAGGGCTTGAAAACTATTATGGACTACAAAGGGAAACCCAGACGCGAGCTGCCCAGTGACGCAAGCCTACCAGATGAGCTGAATGCCTTCTATGCTCGCTTTGAGGCAAGCAACACTGACGCATGCACTAGAGCACCAGCTGTTCTGGATGACTGTGAGATAACGCTCTCGGTAGCCGATGTGAACAAAACCTTTAAATAGATCGACATTCACAAAGCCGCGGGGCCAGACGGATTACCAGGACGTGACATTTTCAACCTCTCCCTGACCGAGTCTGAATTACCTACATGTTTCAAGCAGACCACCATAGTCCCTGTGCCCATAGTCGGTAGCCATGAAGTGCTTTGAAAGGCTGGTTATGGCTCACGTCAACAGCGTCCTCCCAGATACCCCTAGACCCACTCCAATTCACATCCTGCCCCAACAGATCCACATAATCTCGATCGCACTCCACACTGCCTTTTCTCACCTGGACAAAAGGAAGACCTATATGAGAATGCTGTTCATTGACTACGGCTCAGCGTTCAACACCATAGTGCCCATGAAGCTCATCACTAAGCTAAGGATCCTGGGACTAAACAAATTCCCTCTGCAACTGGATCCTGGACTTCCTGACGGCCTGTCCCCAGGTGGTGAGGGTAACAACACCTCCCTCTGTTACTGGATCCTGGACTTCCTGACGGCCCGCCCCCAGGTGGTAACAACACCTCCCTCTGTTACTGGATCCTGGACTTCCTGACGGCCCGTCCCCAGGTGGTGAGGGTAACAACACCTCCCTCTGTTACTGGATCCTGGACTTCCTGACGGCCCGCCCCCAGGTGGTAACAACACCTCCCTCTGTTACTGGATCCTGGACTTCCTGACGGCCCGTCCCCAGGTGGTGAGGGTAACAATACCTCCCTCTGTTACTGGATCCTGGACTTCCTGACGGCCCGTCCCCAGGTGGTGAGGGTAACAATACCTCCCTCTGTTACTGGATCCTGGACTTCCTGACGGCCCGTCCCCAGGTGGTGAGGGTAACAATACCTCCCTCTGTTACTGGATCCTGGACTTCCTGACGGCCCGCCCCCAGGTGGTAACAACACCTCCCTCTGTTACTGGATCCTGGACTTCCTGACGGCCCGTCCCCAGGTGGTGAGGGTAACAACACCTCCCTCTCTGTTGGACTTCCCGATCCTGGTGGTACTTCTCCTCTGTTACTGGATCCTGGACTTCCCCCCCAGGTGGTAACAACACCTCCCTCTGTTACTGGATCCTGGACTTCCTGACGGCCCGTCCCCAGGTGGTAACAACACCTCCCTCTGTTACTGGATCCTGGACTTCCTGACGGCCCGTCCCCAGGTGGTAACAACACCTCCCTCTGTTACTGGATCCTGGACTTCCTGACGGCCCGTCCCCAGGTGGTAACAACACCTCCCTCTGTTACTGGATCCTGGACTTCCTGTCGGCCCGTCCCCAGGTGGTAACAACACCTCCCTCTGTTACTGGATCCTGGACTTCCTGACGGCCCGTCCCCAGGTGGTAACAACACCTCCCTCTGTTACTGGATCCTGGACTTCCTGACGGCCCGTCCCCAGGTGGTAACAACACGTCTGCCACACTGATCCTTAACACAGTTTAGGGTTGTGTACTTAGTCCCCTCCTGTATTCCCTGTTTACCCATGACTAGGTGGCCTAACACGACTCCAACACCTTCATTAAGTTTGCTGACGACCCAACAGTGGTCTGATCACCAACAACGATGAGACAGCCTATAGGGAGGAGGTCAGAGACCTGGCATTGTGGTACCAGGACAACAACCTCTCCCTCAATGTGAGCAAGACAAAGGTGCTGATCATGGACTACAGGAAAGGAGGCCAAACACACCCACATTCACCGAACAGGCCCACATTAACATCGACAGGACTGTAGTTGAGCGGGTCGAGAGGTTCAAGTTCCTTGGTGTCCATATCACCAATGAACTATCATGGTCCAAACACACCAAGACAGTCGTGTAGAGGGCACGACAAAACCTTTTCCCCCTCAGGAGACTGAAAAGATTTGTCATGGGTCCCCAGATCCTCAAAAAGTTCTACAGCTGCACCATCAATCTCATCAAATCAAATGTATTTATATAGCCCTTCGTACATCAGCTGATATCTCAAAGTGCTGTACAGAAACCCAGCCTAAAACCCCAAACAGCAAGCAATGCAGGTGTAGAAGCACCTGCATCCTGGAGAGCATCCTGACCGGTTGCATCACCGCCTGGTATGGCAACTGCTCAGCATCTAACCATAAGGCACTACAGAGGGTAGTGCGTAGGGCCCAGTACATCACTGGGACCAAGCTTCCTGCCATCCAGGACCTCTATACCGGGCGGTGTCAGAGGAAAGCCCATCATATTGTCACGGCGGTACCGGAGCGCCAAGTCCAGGACCAGAAGGCTCCTCAACAGCTTCCAAGTCTGCTGAACAATTAATCAAAATGGACTAAAAATGGCTTCAGAGTATTTCTGTATACCAGGGAGATAGTTTCTTATGAGAAATGTTTTTAGGGGTGCAACTGCATCTAGGGTATTACACAAGGTTAAATTGAGTTCCTCAGTTAGGTGGTTAACTGATTTTTGTCCTCTGACATCCTTGGGTAGCCAGAGGGAGTCTAGAAGGGATTGTGTTAATTTGGTTTTTGGTAGATTTCCACACTACTCTCCTTCCATCTATAGCATTTCTTAATGTTATTCAGTTCCTTTGGCTTTGATGCCTCATGATTGAGCTCTGTTCAAGTATACTGTGATTTTTCTGTGATCTGATAGGGGCGACACCCCTATCTCTCTCTTCCCCCCTCTCTCTCTTATTCTCTCTCTAACTTCCCCTCTCTCTCTTCCTCTCTCTCTCTCTCTCTCTCTCTCTGTCTCTCTCTCTCTTCCTCTCTCTCTCTCTTTCTCTCTCTCTCTCTTCCTCTCTCTCTCTTCCTCTCTCTCTCTCTTTCTCTCTCTCTCTCTTCCTCTCTCTCTCATTCTCTCTAACTTCCTCTCTCTCTCTTATTCTCTCTCTAACTTCCCCTCTCTCTCTTCCTCTCTCTCTCTTATTCTCTCTCTAACTTCCCCTCTCTCTCTTCCTCTCTCTCTCTTATTCTCTCTCTCTTCTTCTTTCTCTATAAATTATGTCACCTAATGTGTGATCAATAGCTCTGATTGATTATATCTCTAACCTGTCAGACTCCTCATGGTTAATGTCCTCACCAACGGTGTCTGCATGTTAGCAGCACTAACAAATACTCCTCTTTTCCCTCTCTCTGTTCCTCGCCTCCTTTTCTCCTTCCTTTAACCCATCCTGTCTAACCCCTGATTGGTGGTGACCGTGTGACAGGAGCCATGCCTGCATGTCCTCGCTCGGTATCCTGCCACCCTATGGGATCTATGTCCTTCAAGTCCATCCAGTCCCAGCCTCTGACCGTCTGCCGCAGCCAAGAGCCACTCCTCCCCAGGGACATGACCGACCGCCGGAGGACCACCGGAAAAGCACCGGTAAGACTGTTGTTGATTTAACACATGACATCATCAACATGCACCGGTAACACATGACGACATCATCAACATGCACCGGTAACACATGACGACATCATCAACATGCACCGGTAACACATGACGACATCATCAACATGCACGGTAACACATGAACTTGCACGGTAACACGCATGATCATCATCAACATGCACCGGTAACACATGACGACATCATCAACATGCACCGGTAACACATGACGACATCATCAACATGCACCGGTAACACATGACGACATCATCAACATGCACCGGTAACACATGACGACATCATCAACATGCACCGGTAACACATGACGACATCATCAACATGCACCGGTAACACATGACGACATCATCAACTTGCACGAACACATCACATCATCAACATGCACCGGTAACACATGACGACATCATCAACATGCACCGGTAACACATACTACGACATCATCAATTGCACTAGTAACACATGACATCATCAACATGCCGAGTAACACATGTGACATCATCAACATGCACCGTTAACACATGACGACATCATCAACATGCACCGGTAACACATGACGACATCATCAACATGCACCGGTAACACATGACGACATCATCAACATGCACCGGTAACACATGACGACATCATCAACATGCACCGGTAACACACTACTACAGAAATGGGTTTAATAATTTATTTACTAGCTAACTAAATAATGACCCAGAATAAACATGGAGAAGAGAGAGAGAGAGAGAGAGAATAAGGGACACTTATCATGGATACATTCTATAAATATTCTTCCGTTAATCATATACTTTGGACACGAACTGCCGCCCGTTTGGAGTAAAAAACAATGAATGTATTTACGTGTGAAATGCCTTCGTTCGTCTCTGTCGGAAACCAAGCCTTCTCGGAAAGGGGTTTGGTTGGGCCTTCTCTTGGTTGGGCCTTCTCTTGGTTGGGCCTTCTCTTGGTTGGGCCTTCTCTTGGTTGGGCCTTCTCTTGGTTGGGCCTTCTCTTGGTTGGGCCTTCTCTTGGTTGGGCCTTCTCTTGGACAGGCCTTCTCTTGGACTTGAGTGTAAAGGCTCTGATTGTCCACAAGAGGTCACCATGTCCTTCTTCTTAGTTGCCCGAGGCTTCAATGCCTTGTTCTGTCATCTCGAGCAGAACTTAAAGATAGTGTTCCCTTCCATTGGTCCTCTGAAGACAGCCAATCAGCCGTGTCGATGATCCACAGTTGGGTGATGAGAGCAGCGATGGTCTGAAGAGAGTAGCAGGAAGGTCCTAATTGAATTCACTTTCCTAGATACCATACTTAGGACAGGCTAATCAGCTGTACCAGTGATTGTCTGAGGTGAGCTTCTCACCTCTTCCTCCTCGTGTTCAGGATTCGGACCACGATGGACATGAGCTGGTAAAGTTACATTATTTCCTGCTCCCAAGTGGCGCAGCGGTTTAAGGCACTGCATCTCAGTGCTAGAGGCGTCACTACAGACACCCTGGTTCGAATCCAGGCTGTATCACAACCGGCCGTGATTGGGAGTCCCGTATGGCGATGCACAATTGGCCCAGCGTCGTCCGGGTTATCCCTGGTGTAGGCCGTCATTGTAAATAGGAATTTGTTCTTAACTGACTTCCCTAATTAAATAAAGGTTAAATAAATGAATAAAAATATATACTTTTTATTTTATTATGATGCTGAAACATGGCGGTGGATGACAGGATCTCGTCTATAAAATACAATTGTGTTCATTGTCCGTAACTTATGCATGCCCATACCATAACCCCCACCACCACACCATAACCCCCCCCACCACCATACCATAACCCCCCACCACCATACCATAACCCCCACCACCATACCATAACCCCCCCGCCACCATACCATAACCCCCCCACCACCATACCATAACCCCCACCACCATACCATAACCCCCCCACCACCATACCATAACCCCCACCACCATACCATAACCCCCCTCCACCATACCATAACCCCACCACCACCATACCATAACCCCCACCACCATACCATAACCCCCCACCACCATACCATAACCCCCCACCACCATACCATAACCCCACCGCCACCATACCATAACCCCCCACCACCATACCATAACCCCACCGCCACCACACCATAACCCCACCGCCACCATAACCCCATAACCCCCCACCACCACACCATAACCCCACCTACCATAACCCCACCGCCACTCCATACCATAACCCCCCACCACCATACCATAACCCCCCACCACCATACCATAACCCCCACCACCCACCCATAACCCCACCGCCACCATACCATAACCCCACCACCATACCATAACCCCACCACCACCATACCATAACCCCCCTCCACCATACCATCCACCGCCACCATACCATAACCCCATAACCCCACCGCCACCACCCCACCGCCACCACACCATAACCCCCCGCCACCACACCATAACCCCACCGCCACCACACCATAACCCCACCGCCCACCACACCATAACCCCACCACCACACCATAACCCCACCGCCACTATACCATAACCCCACCACCCACTATACCATAACCCCTCCACCATACCACCCCACCTCCACCACACCATAACCCCACCACCACTATACCATAACCCCACCTCCACCACACCATAACCCCCCGCCACCATACCATAACCCCACCACCACTATACCATAACCCCACCGCCACCACACCATAACCCCACCTCCACCATACCATAACCCCTCCACCATACCATAACCCCCCACCACCACACCATAACCCCACCTCCACCATACCATAACCCCACCACACCATAACCACCATACCATAACCCCACCGCCACCATACCATAACCCCACCACCACCATACCATAACCCCCCACCACCACACCATAACCCCCCTCCACCATACCATAACCCCCCACCACCATACCATAACCCCACCACCACACCATAACCCCCCACCACCACACCATAACCCCCCACCACCATACCATAACCCCACCACCACCATACCATAACCCCCACCATACCATAACCCCACCGCCACCACACCATAACCCCACCGCCACCATACCATAACCACCACACCATAACCCCACCACCACCATACCATAACCCCCATAACCCCACCGCCACTACCATAACCCCACCTCCACCATACCATAACCCCACCTCCACCATACCATAACCCCCCCACCACCATACCATAACCCCACCGCCACTATACCATAACCCCACCTCCACCACACCATAACCCCCCACCACCATACCATAACCCCCGCCACTATACCATAACCCCGCCATAACCCCACCACCACCATAACCCCCCCACCACCATACCATAACCCCCCCCACCACACCATAACCCCTCCACCATACCATAACCCCACCGCCACCATACCATAACCCCCCCTCCACCATACCACCCCCCCACCACCATACCCCCCCCTCCACCATACCATAACCCCACCGCCACCATACCACCACCATACCATAACCCCACCACCACCACACCATAACCCCACCGCCACCACCATACCATAACCCCACCCACTATACCATAACCACCATACCATAACCCCACCCCGCCACCATACCATAACCCCACCACCACCATACCATAACCCCCCCATAACCCCACCACCATACCATAACCCCACCTCCACCATACCATAACCCCCCACCACCATACCATAACCCCACCGCCACCATACCATAACCCCACCACCACCACACCATAACCCCACCCCACCACCATACCATAACCCCACCCCTCCACCATACCATAACCCCCCACCACCATACCATAACCATATACCCCCCACCGCCACCACACCATAACCCCACCGCCACCATACCATAACCCCCTCCACCATACCATAACCCCACCACCACCATAACCCCACCACCATACCATAACCCCACCGCCACTATACCATAACCCCACCGCCACTATACCATAACCCCACCGCCACCATACCATAACCCCACCACCACCATACCATAACCCCACCTCCACCATACCATAACCCCCCACCACCATACCATAACCCCACCGCCACTATACCATAACCCCACCTCCACCACACCATAACCCCCCCACCACCATACCATAACCCCACCTCCACTATACCATAACCCCCCACCACCATACCATAACCCCACCGCCACTATACCATAACCCCACCACCACCATACCATAACCCCCCACCACCATACCATAACCCCCCACCACCACTACCATAACCCCCCGCCACCATACCATAACCCCACCGCCACCATACCATAACCCCCCCCACCATACCATAACCCCACCACCACCCCACCACACCATAACCCCCCACCACCATACCATAACCCCACCGCCACTATACATAACCATAACCCCCCCCGCCACCATACCATAACCCCACCTCCACCATACCATAACCCCACCTCCACCATACCATAACCCCCACCACCATACCATAACCCCCCGCCCACCATACCATAACCCCACCTCCACCATACCATAACCCCACCACCACCATACCATAACCCCCTACCACCGCCCCCCCACCATACCATAACCCCCCCCACCACCATACCATAACCCCCCACCACCACACCATAACCCCCCACCACCATACCATAACCCCACCCACCTCACCATAACCCCCACCATACCATAACCCCCCACCACCACCCATAACCCCCACCACCACCATACCATAACCCCACCACCACCATACCATAACCCCCCCACCACCACCATACCATAACCCCACCACCACCATACCATAACCCCACCACCACCATACCATAACCCCACCACCACCATACCATAACCCCACCACCACCATACCATAACCCCCCACCACCACACCATAACCCCACCACCACCATACCATAACCCCCGCCACCACACCATAACCCCACCTCCACCATACCATAACCCCCCACCACCATACCATAACCCCCTCCACCATACCATAACCCCCCACCACCATACCATAACCCCACCGCCACCATACCATAACCCCACCACCATACCATAACCCCACCGCCACCATACCATAACCCCACCTCCACCATACCATAACCCCACCGCCACCACACCATAACCCCACCGCCACCACACCATAACCCCACCTCCACCATACCATAACCCCACCTCCACCATACCATAACCCCACCGCCACTATAACCCCTCTGTTCACAACGTTGACGTCAGTAAACACCATACCATAACCCCACCACCACCACACCATAACCCCACCGCCACCATACCATAACCCCACCTCCACCATACCATAACCCCCCACCACCATACCATAACCCCACCGCCACCACACCATAACCCCACCACCACCACACCATAACCCCCCCACCACCATACCATAACCCCACCTCCACCATACCATAACCCCCCACCACCATACCATAACCCCACCGCCACCACACCATAACCCCACCGCCACCATACCATAACCCCACCGCCACCATACCACCCCATACCACCCCCCACCACCACCATACCATAACCCCACCGCCACTATACCATAACCCCACCGCCACTATACCATAACCCCACCGCCACTATACCATAACCCCACCTCCACCATACCATAACCCCACCTCCACCACACCATAACCCCCCACCACCATACCATAACCCCACCGCCACTATACCATAACCCCACCTCCACCACACCATAACCCCCCACCACCATACCATAACCCCACCGCCACTATACCATAACCCCCCGCCACTATACCATAACCCCCCACCACCATACCATAACCCCCACCACCATACCATAACCCCCCACCACCACACCATAACCCCCCTCCACCATACCATAACCCCACCGCCACCATACCATAACCCCCCTCCACCATACCATAACCCCCCACCACCACACCATAACCCCCTCCACCATACCATAACCCCCACCGCCACCATACCATAACCCCCCACCACCACCATACCATAACCCCACCGCCACCATACCATAACCCCACCTCCACCATACCATAACCCCACCGCCACCATACCATAACCCCACCGCCACTATACCATAACCCCACCGCCACCATACCATAACCCCCCTCCACCTCACCATAACCCCCTCCACCATACCATAACCCCCCACCACCACACCATAACCCCCACCACCATACCATAACCCCACCGCCACCATACCATAACCCCCACCACCACACACCATAACCCCACCACCACCATACCATAACCCCACCACCACCATACCATAACCCCACCACCACCATACCATAACCCCACCACCACCATACCATAACCCCCACCACCATACCATAACCCCACCACCACCATACCATAACCCCCCACCACCACACCATAACCCCCCACCACCATACCATAACCCCCCACCACCACACCATAACCCCCCTCCACCATACCATAACCCCCCACCACCATACCATAACCCCACCACCACCATACCATAACCCCACCGCCACCATACCATAACCCCCCCACCACCATACCATAACCCCACCGCCACCATACCATAACCCCACCTCCACCATACCATAACCCCACCACCACACCATAACCCCACCGCCACCACACCATAACCCCACCTCCACCACACCATAACCCCACCTCCACCATACCATAACCCCACCGCCACTATGGGGCGCTCTGTTCTAACGTTGACGTCAGTAAACACCATACCATAACCCCACCGCCACCATACCATAACCCCACCGCCACCATACCATAACCCCACCTCCACCATACCATAACCCCACCTCCACCATACCATAACCCCACCGCCACCATACCATAACCCCCCACCACCATACCATAACCCCACACCACCACACCCATAACCCCCCCACCACCATACCATAACCCCCCACCACCATACCATAACCCCCCCTCCCACCATACCATAACCCTCCGCTCCACCATACCATAACCCCACCGCCACCATACCATAACCCCACCGCCACTCATACCATAACCACCATACCATAACCCCACCGCCACCATACCATAACCCCACCGCCACCATACCATAACCCCACCTCCACCATACCATAACCCCACCGCCACCATACCATAACCCCACCGCCACCATACCATAACCCCCCACCACCATACCATAACCCCACCGCCACCATACCATAACCCCACCTCCACCATACCATAACCCCCCTCCACCATACCATAACCCCCCACCACCATACCATAACCCCACCACACCATAACCCCTCCACCACACCATAACCCCCTCCACCACACCATAACCCCCTCCACCATACCATAACCCCCTCCACCATACCATAACCCCACCTCCACCATACCATAACCCCACCGCCACCACACCATAACCCCCCTCCACCATACCATAACCCCCCACCACCATACCATAACCCCCCACCACCATACCATAACCCCCCACCACCATACCATAACCCCCCACCACCATACCATAACCCCCCACCACCATACCATAACCCCCCTCCACCATACCATAACCCCCCCACCACCATACCATAACCCCACCACCACCATACCATAACCCCCTCCACCATACCATAACCCCCACCACCATACCATAACCCCACCGCCACTATGGGGCCTCTGTTCTAACGTTGACGTCAGTAAACACCATACCATAACCCCCCTCCACCATACCATAACCCCCTCCACCATACCATAACCCCCCCACCACACCATCCACCACACCATAACCCCACCGCCACTATGGGGCGCTCTGTTCACAACGTTGACGTCAGCAAACACCATACCATAACCCCCTCCACCATACCATAACCCCACCTCCACCACATCATAACCCCACCTCCACCATACCATAACCCCCTCCACCACACCATAACCCCCTCCACCATACCATAACCCCCCCTCCACCACACCATACCCCCACCAATTGTACGCTCCTTCAAAACTTGAGACATCTGTGGCATTGTGTTGTGTGACAAAACTGCACAAATTTTAGTGTGGCCTTTTATTGTCCCCAGCACAAGGTGCACCTGTGTAATGATCATGCTGTTTATTCCACTTCTTGATATTCCACAGCTGTCAGGTGGATGGATTATCTTGGTAAAAGGAGGAATGCTCACTAACAGGGATATAAACACATTTGATCACAATCTGAGAAAAATAAGCTTTTTTTGTGAAAATGGAAAATGTCTGGCATGTTTTATTTTTAATTATTGATTATATTTAATTACTTTACATGTTGATTATATTATTAATAATTAATTTAACATCGTTGAGAAATGTCTTGTAAGTTTGCAATTCTTAATTACATTCCTCTACTTTAGATTTGTGTGTATTGTTGTGAAATTGTTAGATAATTACTGCACTGTCGGAGCTAGATAAACAAGCATTTAGTCGCAATAATATCTGCTAAACACCTGTATGTGAGCAATAAAATGTGATTTAATTAGTTGGCAACTGAATTAATCAGGGGCAGGTAATCCACTTTGAGCTGGGAGGTGATGTTGGGACATTGCTGCTATAACAGCCTCCACTCTTCTGGGAAGGCTTTCCTCTAGATGTTGGAACATTGCTGCTATAACAGCTTCTGGGAAGGCTTTCCACTAGATGTTGGAACATTGCTGCTATAACAGCCTCCACTCTTCTGGGAAGGCTTTCCACTAGATGTTGGAACATTGCTGCTATAACAGCCTCCACTCTTCTGGGAAGGCTTTCCACTAGATGTAGGAACATTGCTGCTATAACAGCCTCCACTCTTCTGGGAAGGCTTTCCACTAGATGTTGGAACATTGCTGCTATAACAGCCTCCACTCTTCTGGGAAGGCTTTCCACTAGATGTTGGAACATTGCTGCTATAACAGCCTCCACTCTTCTGGGAAGGCTTTCCACTAGATGTTGGAACATTGCTGCTATAACAGCCTCCACTCTTTTGGGAAGGCTTTCCACTAGATGTTGGAACATTGCTGCTATAACAGCTTCTGGGAAGGCTTTCCACTAGATGTTGGAACATTGCTGCTATAACAGCCTCCACTCTTCTGGGAAGGCTTTCCACTAGATGTAGGAACATTGCTGCTATAACAGCCTCCACTCTTCTGGGAAGGCTTTCCACTAGATGTTGGAACATTGCTGCTATAACAGCCTCCACTCTTCTGGGAAGGCTTTCCACTAGATGTTGGAACATTGCTGCTATAACAGCCTCCACTCTTCTGGGAAGGCTTTCCACTAGATGTAGGAACATTGCTGCTATAACAGCCTCCACTCTTCTGGGAAGGCTTTCCACTAGATGTTGGAACATTGCTGCTATAACAGCCTCCACTCTTCTGGGAAGGCTTTCCACTAGATGTTGGAACATTGCTGCTATAACAGCCTCCACTCTTCTGGGAAGGCTTTCCACTAGATGTTGGAACATTGCTGCTATAACAGCCTCCACTCTTTTGGGAAGGCTTTCCACTAGATGTTGGAACATTGCTGCTATAACAGCCTCCACTCTTCTGGGAAGGCTTTCCACTAGATGTTGGAACATTGCTGCTATAACAGCCTCCACTCTTCTGTGAAGGCTTTCCACTAGATGTAGGAACATTGCTGCTATAACAGCCTCCACTCTTCTGGGAAGGCTTTCCACTAGATGTTGGAACATTGCTGCTATAACAGCCTCCACTCTTCTGGGAAGGCTTTCCACTAGATGTTGGAACATTGCTGCTATAACAGCCTCCACTCTCATGGGAAGGCTTTCCACTAGATGTTGGAACATTGCTGCTATAACAGCCTCCACTCTTCTGGGAAGGATGTCCACTAGATGTTGGAACATTGCTGCTATAACAGCCTCCACTCTTCTGGGAAGGCTTTCCACTAGATGTTGGAACATTGCTGCTATAACAGCCTCCACTCTTCTGGGAAGGCTTTCCACTAGATGTTGGAACATTGCTGCTATAACAGCCTCCACTCTTCTGGGAAGGCTTTCCACTAGATGTTGGAACATTGCTGCTATAACAGCCTCCACTCTTCTGGGAAGGCTTTCCACTAGATGTTGGAACATTGCTGCTATAACAGCTTCCACTCTTCTGGGAAGGCTTTCCACTAGATGTACGAACATTGCTGCTATAACAGCCTCCTCTCTTCTGGGAAGGCTTTCCACTAGATGTTGGAACATTGCTGCTATAACAGCCTCCACTCTTCTGGGAAGGCGTTCCACTAGATGTTGGAACATTGCTGCTATAACAGCCTCCACTCTTCTGGGAAGGCTTTCCACTAGATGTTGGAACATTGCTGCTATAACAGCCTCCACTCTTCTGGGAAAGCTTTCCACTTGATGTTGGAACATTGCTTCCACTCAGCCACAAGAGCATTAGTGAGGTCGGGCACTGATGTTGGGCGATTAGGCCAGGCTCGCAATCGGTGAACCAATTCATCCCAAAAGTGTTCGATGGGGTTGAGGTCAGGGCTTTGTGCTGGTCAGTCAAGTTCTTCCACACTGATCTTGATGAACAAATTCTGTATGTACCTCACTTTGTGCACGGAAGCACAAGAATCATCTAGAATGTCATTGTATGTTGTAGCGTTAAGAATTCCCTTCACTGGAACTAAGGGGTCCGAACCATGAAAAAACAGCCCCAGACTATTATTCCTCCTCCACCAAACTTTACAGTTGGCACTATGCATTGGCGCAGGTGTCGTTCTCCTGGCATCTGCCAAACCCAGATGTGTCTGTCGGACTGCCAGATTCACCAGATGGTGAAGCGTGTTTCATCAGCATGGTGATCTTAGGCTTGTGTGCGGCTGCTTGGCCATGGAAACCTGTTTCATGAAGTTCCCGTTGTGCTGACGTTGCTTCCAGAGGCAGTTTGGAACACGGTAGTAAAGTTGCAACCGAGGACAGACTATTTTTACACGCTACGGTCCCGTTCTGTGAGCTTGTTTGGCCTACCACTTCATGGCTGAGCCGTTGTTGCTCCTAGACGTTTCCACTTCACAATAACAGCACTATAACAGCTCTAGCAGGGCTGAAATTTTACAAACTGACTTGTTGGAAAGGTGGCATCCTGTGACGGTGCCACGTTGAAAGTCACTGAGCTCTTCAGTACGGGCCATTCTACTACCAATGTTTGTCTATGGAGATTGCATGGCTGTGTGCTCGATGTTTATACATATGTCAGCAACGGATGTGGCTGAAATAGCCGAATCCACTCATTTGAAAAGTGTCCTCGTACACTATAAATACATTAAATGGCTGAATTCAATCATGGGGTGTCCACATACTTTTGTATATATAGTGTGTATATAAATCACACGACCATGTGTGACAATAACATTTTAAAAAGAAATGTACAGGCGTTCACACGTTCAACAAGGTGTTAGTAGTAGCGTTCCTTTATTAATTTTAATTTATTGCCTTTATCACCCCTCACTCATTCATGTGTGTGTGTCTCTCTGTATTTGTGTGTGTAAAGGATAAAAATAGGGACTCAGTCAGAAAGTCTTGGAGCAATCTCTCCATGCCTCTGACCACGCCCCCTCTGACCACACCCCCTCTGACCACACCCACTGCCAACATGTCCCGGTCGCCACGGAAACAGCAGAGTAGAGTGACAGCGCCCTCGCCTGGCAGGTTGGTGGAAATAGCAGCTCATAGAGAACCTATCATTCTAATATCTCTCTAATACGCCACTAGACTAGACGACCTCATCTCTCTGTTACAGTTAGTGGGTCATAACCTAACGCTCTGGATAAAAGTAGTGCACTATGTAGGGAACAGGGTGCCATTTCATCTCTCTCTCCTCTTTCACCCCCCCCCTCTCCCCCAGACCACCCCAGAGAGAGAAGCCGTCCCCTCGCCCCTCCACCCCCAAGCTGCTGTGGTCTTCCAGTAGAGGGGGGGATGTGGGGAACCTCAGGCCCAGTAGGACGGTGCCAGAGGGCCTGTCCTTGTGTCTGATTGGACCGCAGGCAGCAGGAGGACCTGAGGGAGACCACGGGGCTCTGACCCCCTCCCAGCCCCACCCTCAGACCCTGGGCCAATCCAGAGCCAGCCCAAGCACAGGCACAGTAGTACACACAGACACACAGACACAGTAGTACACACAGACACAGTAGTACACACAGATACACAGACACAGTAGTACACACAGACACAGTAGTACACACAGACACAGTAGTACACACAGACACAGTAGTACACACAGATACACAGACACAGTAGTACACACAGACACACAGACACAGTAGTACACCAGACACAGTAGTACACACAGACACACAGACACAGTAGTACACACAGACACAGTAGTACACACAGACACAGTAGTACACACAGACACAGTAGTACACACAGACACAGTAGTACACCAGACACAGTAGTACACACAGACACACAGACACAGTAGTACACACAGACACAGTAGTACACACAGACACAGTAGTACACACAGACACACAGACACAGTAGTACACACAGACACAGCAGTAGACAGACATAACTAGCCACACAGCAGCAGACAGACAGAACTAGCCACACAGCAGCAGACAGAACTAGCCACACAGCAGTAGACAGACAGAACTAGCCACACAGATAGACAGACAGAACTAGCCACACAGCAGACAGACAGAACTAGCCACACAGCAGACAGACAGAACTAGCCACACAGCAGACAGACAGAACTAGCCACACAGCAGACAGACAGAACTAGCCACACAGCAGACAGACAGAACTAGCCACACAGCAGACAGACAGAACTAGCCACACAGCAGTAGACAGACAGAACTAGCCACACAGCAGCAGACAGAACTAGCCACACAGCAGACAGACAGAACTAGCCACACAGCAGCAGACAGACAGAACTAGCCACACAGCAGCAGACAGACAGAACTAGCCACACAGCAGACAGACAGAACTAGCCACAGACAGACAGAACTAGCCACACAGCAGACAGACAGACAGAACTAGCCACACAGCAGCAGACAGCAGAGACAGACAGAACTAGCCACAGAGCAGAGACAGACAGAACTAGCCACACAGCAGCAGACAGACAGAACTAGCCACACAGCAGACAGACAGAACTAGCCAACAGCAGCCACAGACAGAACTAGCCACAGAGCAGACAGACATAACTAGCCACACAGCAGCAGACAGACAGAACTAGCCACACAGCAGACAGACAGAACTAGCCACACAGCAGACAGACAGAACTAGCCACACAGCAGACAGACAGAACTAGCCACACAGCAGACAGACAGAACTAGCCACACAGCAGCAGAACAGCCACAGAGACAGACAGAACTAGCCACACAGCAGACAGACAGAACTAGCCACACAGCAGACAGACAGAACTAGCCACACAGCAGCAGACAGAACTAGCCACACAGCAGCAGACAGACAGAACAGCAGCAGACAGACAGAACTAGCCACACAGCAGCAGACAGACAGAACTAGCCACACAGCAGACAGACAGAACTAGCCACACAGCAGAGACAGACACTAGCCACACAGCAGACAGACAGAACTAGCCACACAGCAGTAGACAGACAGAGACAGACAGAACTAGCCACACAGCAGCAGACAGAACTAGCCACACAGCAGAGACAGACAGAACTAGCCACACAGCAGCAGACAGACAGAACTAGCCACACAGCAGTAGACAGACAGAACTAGCCACACAGCAGACAGACAGAACTAGCCACACAGCAGACAGACAGAACTAGCCACACAGCAGAGCAGAACTAGCCACACAGCAGCAGAACTAGCCACACAGAACTAGCCACACAGCAGACAGACAGAACTAGCCACACAGCAGACAGACAGAACTAGCCACACAGCAGACAGACAGAACTAGCCACACAGCAGAGACAGACAGAACTAGCCACACAGCAGACAGACAGAACTAGCCAGCAGACAGACAGAACTAGCCACACAGCAGTAGACAGACAGACAGAACTAGCCACACAGCAGACAGACAGAACTAGCCACACAGCAGTAGACAGAACTAGCCACACAGCAGACAGACAGAACTAGCCACACAGCAGTAGACAGACAGAACTAGCCACACAGCAGCAGACAGACAGAACTAGCCACACAGCAGACAGACAGCCACACAGCAGACCAGAACAGCAGCAGCAGACAGACAGAACTAGCCACACAGCAGCAGACAGACAGAACTAGCCACACAGCAGACAGACAGAACTAGCCACACAGCAGCAGACAGACAGAACTAGCCACACAGCAGACAGACAGAACTAGCCACACAGCAGACAGACAGAACTAGCCACACAGCAGACAGACAGACAGAACTAGCCACACAGCAGCAGACAGACAGACAGAACAGCAGCAGACAGAACTAGCCACAGCAGACAGACAGAACTAGCCACACAGCAGACAGACAGAACTAGCCACACAGCAGACAGACAGAACTAGCCACACAGCAGAACAGACAGAACTAGCCACACAGCAGAACAGACAGAACTAGCCACACAGCAGCAGACAGACAGAACTAGCCACACAGAGCAGACAGACAGAACTAGCCACACAGCAGCAGACAGAACTAGCCACACAGCAGAGACAGACAGAACTAGCCACACAGCAGCAGACAGACAAAACTAGCCACACAACAGCAGACAGACAGAACTAGCCACACAGCAGTAGACAGAACTAGCCACACAGCAGACAGACAGAACTAGCCACACAGCAGACAGCAGAACAGCCACAGCAGTACAGACAGAACTAGCCACAGCAACTAGCCACACAGCAGAGACAGAACTAGCCACACAGCAGACAGACAGAACTAGCCACACAGCAGCAGACAGACAGAACTAGCCACACAGCAGCAGACAGACAGAACTAGCCACACAGCAGACAGACAGAACTAGCCACACAGCAGACAGACAGAACTAGCCACACAGCAGTAGACAGACAGAACTAGCCACACAGCAGACAGACAGAACTAGCCACACAGCAGACAGACAGAACTAGCCACACAGCAGTAGACAGAACTAGCCACACAGCAGCAGACAGAACTAGCCACACAGCAGTAGACAGAAGAACTAGCCACACAGCAGACAGACAGAACTAGCCACACAGCAGACAGACAGAACTAGCCACACAGCAGCAGACAGACAGAACTAGCCACACAGCAGCAGACAGACAGAACTAGCCAGCACACAGCAGACAGACAGAACTAGCCACACAGCAGCAGACAGAACTAGCCACACAGCAGCAGAACTAGCCACACAGAACTAGCCACACAGCAGAGACAGAACTAGCCACACAGCAGACAGACAGAACTAGCCACACAGCAGACAGACAGAACTAGCCACAGACACTAGCCACAGCAGACAGCAGACAGACAGAACTAGCCACACAGCAGCAGACAGACAGAACTAGCCACACAGCAGCAGACAGACAGAACTAGCCACACAGCAGTAGACAGAACTAGCCACACAGCAGACAGACAGAACTAGCCACACAGCAGACAGACAGAACTAGAACAGCAGACAGACCACACACAGCAGACAGACAGAACTAGCCACACAGCAGACAGACAGAACTAGCCACACAGCAGACAGACAGAACTAGCCACACAGCAGACAGACAGACAGAACTAGCCACACAGACAGACAGAACAGACAGAACTAGCCACACAGCAGACAGACAGAACTAGCCACACAGCAGTAGACAGACAGAACTAGCCACACAGCAGCAGACAGACAGAACTAGCCACACAGCAGCAGACAGACAGAACTAGCCACACAGCAGACAGACAGAACTAGCCACACAGCAGAGACAGAACAGCAGAACTAGCCACACAGCAGACAGACAGAACTAGCCACACAGCAGACAGACAGAACTAGCCACACAGCAGACAGACAGAACTAGCCACACAGCAGACAGACAGAACTAGCCACACAGCAGACAGACAGAACTAGCCACACATCAGTAGACAGACAGACAGAACTAGCCACACAGCAGACAGACAGAACTAGCCACACAGCAGTAGACAGAACTAGCCACACAGCAGACAGACAGAACTAGCCACACAGCAGCAGACAGACAGAACTAGCCACACAGCAGCAGACAGACAGAACTAGCCACACAGCAGACAGACAGAACTAGCCACACAGCAGCAGACAGACAGAACTAGCCACACAGCAGACAGACAGAACTAGCCACACAGCAGCAGACAGACTAGCCACAGCAGCAGACAGACAGAACTAGCCACACAGCAGACAGACAGAACTAGCCACACAGCAGACAGACAGAACTAGCCACACAGCAGACAGACAGAACTAGCCACACAGCAGACAGACAGAACTAGCCACACAGCAGACAGACAGAACTAGCCACACAGCAGCAGAACTAGCCACACAGAGACAGAACTAGCCACACAGCAGACAGACAGAACTAGCCACACAGCAGACAGACAGAACTAGCCACACAGCAGCAGACAGACAGACAGAACTAGCCACACAGCAGACAGACAGACAGAACTAGCCACACAGCAGCAGACAGACAGAACTAGCCACACAGCAGCAGACACAGAACTAGCCACACAGAGAGACAGAAGAACTAGCCACACAGCAGACAGACAGAACTAGCCACACAGCAGACAGACAGAACTAGCCACACAGCAGCAGACAGACAGAACTAGCCATACAGCAGACAGACAGAACTAGCCACACAGCAGACAGACAGACAGAACTAGCCACACAGCAGCAGACAGACAGACAGAACTAGCCACACAGCAGCAGACAGACAGAACTAGCCACACAGCAGCAGACAGACAGAACTAGCCACACAGCAGTAGACAGAACTAGCCACACAGCAGACAGACAGAACTAGCCACACAGCAGCAGACAGACAGAACTAGCCACACAGCAGCAGACAGACAGAACTAGCCACACAGCAGACAGACAGAACTAGCCACACAGCAGACAGACAGAACTAGCCACACAGCAGACAGACAGAACTAGCCACACAGCAGAGACAGACAGAACTAGCCACACAGCAGCAGACAGACAGACAGAACTAGCCACACAGCCACACAGCAGACAGACAGACAGAACTAGCCACACAGCAGACAGACAGACAGAACTAGCCACACAGCAGCAGACAGACAGAACTAGCCACACAGCAGACAGACAGAACTAGCCACACAGCAGACAGACAGAACTAGCCACACAGCAGACAGACAGAACTAGCCACACAGCAGACAGACAGAACTAGCCACACAGCAGACAGCAGAACTAGCCACACAGCAGTAGACAGAACTAGCCACACAGCAGCAGACAGACAGAACTAGCCACACAGCAGCAGACAGAACTAGCCACACAGCAGCAGACAGACAGAACTAGCCACACAGCAGCAGACAGACAGAACTAGCCACACAGCAGACAGACAGAACTAGCCACACAGCAGACAGACAGAACTAGCCACACAGCAGACAGACAGAACTAGCCACACAGCAGACAGACAGAACTAGCCACACAGCAGACAGACAGAACTAGCCACACAGCAGTAGACAGCTAGCCACACAGCAGACAGACAGAACTAGCCACACAGCAGTAGACAGAACTAGCCACACAGCAGCAGACAGACAGAACTAGCCACACAGCAGCACAGACAGAACTAGCCACACAGCAGACAGACAGAACTAGCCACACAGCAGACAGACAGAACTAGCCACACAGCAGACAGACAGAACTAGCCACACAGCAGACAGACAGAACTAGCCACACAGCAGACAGACAGAACTAGCCACACAGCAGCAGAACTAGCCACACAGCAGACAGAACTAGCCACACAGCAGTAGACAGAACTAGCCACACAGCAGACAGACAGAACTAGCCACACAGCAGACAGACAGAACTAGCCACACAGCAGACAGACAGAACTAGCCACACAGCAGACAGACAGAACTAGACACACAGCAGTAGACAGAACTAGCCACACAGCAGCAGACAGAACTAGCCACACAGCAGCAGACAGACAGACAGACAGAACTAGCCACACAGCAGACAGACAGAACTAGCCACACAGCAGCAGACAGAAGAACTAGCCACACAGCAGACAGACAGAACTAGCCACACAGCAGCAGACAGACAGAACTAGCCACACAGCAGACAGACAGAACTAGCCACACAGCAGACAGACAGAACTAGCACACAGCAGAGACAGACAGAACTAGCCACACAGCAGACAGACAGACAGAACTAGCCACACAGCAGTAGACAGAACAGCCAACAGCAGCAGACAGACAGAACTAGCCACACAGCAGAGACAGAACTAGCCACACAGCAGCAGCAGACAGAACTAGCCACACAGCAGACAGACAGAACTAGCCACACAGCAGAGACAGACAGAACTAGCCACACAGCAGACAGACAGAACTAGCCACACAGCAGACAGAACTAGCCACACAGCAGACAGACAGAACTAGCCACACAGCAGACAGACAGAACTAGACACACAGCAGTAGACAGAACTAGCCACACAGCAGCAGACAGAACTAGCCACACAGCAGTAGACATAACTAGCCACACAGCAGCAGACAGACATAACTAGCCACACAGCAGACAGACAGAACTAGCCACACAGCAGCAGACAGACAGAACTAGCCACACAGCAGACAGACAGAACTAGCCACACAGCAGACAGACAGAACTAGCCACACAGCAGACAGACAGAACTAGCCACACAGCAGTAGACAGAACTAGCCACACAGCAGCAGACAGAACTAGCCACACAGCAGACAGACAGAACTAGCCACACAGCAGCAGACAGACAGAACTAGCCACACAGCAGACAGACAGAACTAGCCACACAGCAGAGACAGACAGAACTAGCCACACAGCAGACAGACAGAACTAGCCACAGCAGCACAGACAGAACTAGCCACACAGCAGACAGACAGAACTAGCCACACAGCAGACAGACAGAACTAGCCACACAGCAGACAGACAGAACTAGCCACACAGCAGACAGACAGAACTAGCCACACAGCAGACAGACAGAACTAGCCACACAGCAGCAGACAGAACTAGCCACACAGCAGACAGACAGAACTAGCCACACAGCAGCAGACAGACAGAACTAGCCACACAGCAGACAGACAGAACTAGCCACACAGCAGACAGACAGAACTAGCCACACAGCAGACAGACAGAACTAGCCACACAGCAGAGACAGAACTAGCCACAGAGACAGAACTAGCCACACAGCAGCAGACAGACAGAACTAGCCACACAGCAGCAGACAGACAGAACTAGCCACACAGCAGCAGACAGACAGAACTAGCCACACAGCAGACAGACAGACAGAACTAGCCACACAGCCACACAGCAGACAGACAGAACTAGCCACACAGCAGAGACAGAACTAGCCACACAGCAGACAGACAGAACTAGCCACACAGCAGACAGACAGAACTAGCCACACAGCAGCAGACAGACAGAACTAGCCACACAGCAGCAGAACTAGACACAGCAAGCCACACAGCAGCAGACAGACAGAACTAGCCACACAGCAGTAGACAGAACTAGCCACACAGCAGCAGACAGACAGAACTAGCCACACAGCAGCAGACAGAACTAGCCACACAGCAGACAGACAGAACTAGCCACACAGCAGACAGACAGAACTAGCCACACAGCAGAGACAGACAGAACTAGCCACACAGCAGACAGACAGAACTAGCCACACAGCAGTAGACAGAACTAGCCACACAGCAGTCAGACAGAACTAGCCACACAGCAGTAGACAGACAGAACTAGCCACACAGCAGCAGAAAGACAGAACTAGCCACACAGCAGTAGACAGAACTAGCCACACGGCAGCAGACAGACAGAACTAGCCACACAGCAGCAGACAGACAGAACTAGCCACACAGCAGCAGACAGACAGAACTAGCCACACAGCAGCAGACAGACAGAACTAGCCACACAGCAGACAGACAGAACTAGCCACACAGCAGACAGACAGAACTAGCCACACAGCAGAGACAGAACTAGCCACACAGCAGTAGACAGAACTAGCCACACAGCAGCAGACAGACAGAACTAGCCACACAGCAGACAGACAGAACTAGCCACACAGCAGACAGACAGAACTAGCCACACAGCAGCAGACAGACAGAACTAGCCACACAGCAGACAGACAGAACTAGCCACACAGCAGACAGACAGAACTAGCCACACAGCAGACAGACAGAACTAGCCACACAGCAGACAGACAGAACTAGCCACACAGCAGACAGACAGAACTAGCCACACAGCAGACAGACAGAACTAGCCACACAGCAGACAGACAGAACTAGCCACACAGCAGTAGACAGAACTAGCCACACAGCAGACAGACAGAACTAGCCACACAGCAGACAGACAGAACTAGCCACACAGCAGACAGACAGAACTAGCCACACAGCAGCAGACAGACAGAACTAGCCACACAGCAGCAGACAGACAGAACTAGCCACACAGCAGACAGACCACCACACAGCAGCAGACAGACAGAACTAGCCACACAGCAGAGACAGAGAAGCCACACAGCAGACAGACTAGCCACACAGCAGACAGACAGAACTAGCCACACAGCAGTAGACAGAACTAGCCACACAGCAGACAGACAGAACTAGCCACAGCAGACAGACAGAACTAGCCACACAGCAGACAGACAGACAGAACTAGCCACACAGCAGACAGACAGAACTAGCCACACAGCAGACAGACAGAACTAGCCACACAGCAGACAGACAGAACTAGCCACACAGCAGACAGACAGAACTAGCCACACAGCAGACAGACAGAACTAGCCACACAGCAGACAGACAGAACTAGCCACACAGCAGACAGACAGAACTAGCCACACAGCAGACAGACAGAACTAGCCACACAGCAGACAGACAGAACTAGCCACACAGCAGACAGACAGAACTAGCCACACAGCAGACAGACAGAACTAGCCACACAGCAGAGACAGACAGAACTAGCCACACAGCAGACAGACAGAACTAGCCACACAGCAGCAGAGACAGAACTAGCCACACAGCAGACAGACAGACAGAACTAGCCACACAGCAGACAGACAGAACTAGCCACACAGCAGACAGACAGAACTAGCCACACAGCAGCAGACAGAAACTAGCCACACAGCAGACAGACAGAAGAACTAGCCACACAGCAGTAGACAGAACTAGCCACACAGCAGCAGACAGACAGAACTAGCCACACAGCAGCAGACAGACAGAACTAGCCACACAGCAGACAGAGACAGAACTAGCCACACAGCAGCAGACAGACAGAACAGCCACACAGCAGCAGACAGACAGAACTAGCCACACAGCAGACAGACAGAACTAGCCACACAGCAGACAGACAGAACTAGCCACACAGCAGACAGACAGAACTAGCCACACAGCAGACAGACAGAACTAGCCACACAGCAGTAGACAGAACTAGCCACACAGCAGACAGACAGAACTAGCCACACAGCAGACAGACAGAACTAGCCACACAGCAGCAGACAGACAGAACTAGCCACACAGCAGCAGACAGACAGAACTAGCCACACAGCAGCAGACAGACAGAACTAGCCACACAGCAGCAGACAGACAGAACTAGCCACACAGCAGCAGACAGACAGAACTAGCCACACAGCAGCAGACAGACAGAACTAGCCACACAGCAGACAGACAGAACTAGCCACACAGCAGACAGACAGAACTAGCCACACAGCAGACAGACAGAACTAGCCACACAGCAGCAGACAGACAGAACTAGCCACACAGCAGACAGACAGAACTAGCCACACAGCAGCAGACAGAACTAGCCACACAGCAGCAGACAGAACTAGCCACACAGCAGCAGACAGACAGAACTAGCCACACAGCAGCAGACAGACAGAACTAGCCACACAGCAGACAGACAGAACTAGCCACACAGCAGCAGACAGACAGAACTAGCCACACAGCAGCAGACAGACAGAACTAGCCACACAGCAGACAGACAGAACTAGCCACACAGCAGACAGACAGAACTAGCCACACAGCAGACAGACAGAACTAGCCACACAGCAGACAGACAGAACTAGCCACACAGCAGACAGACAGAACTAGCCACACAGCAGCAGACAGAACTAGCCACACAGCAGTAGACAGAACTAGCCACACAGCAGCAGACAGACATAACTAGCCACACAGCAGCAGACAGACAGAACTAGCCACACAGCAGACAGACAGAACTAGCCACACAGCAGACAGACAGACAGAACTAGCCACAGCAGCACAGACAGAACTAGCCACACAGCAGACAGACAGAACTAGCCACACAGCAGACAGACAGAACTAGCCACACAGCAGACAGACAGAACTAGCCACACAGCAGACAGAACTAGCACACAGCAGACAGACAGAACTAGCCACACAGCAGACAGACAGACAGAACTAGCCACACAGCAGACAGACAGAACTAGCCACACAGCAGTAGACAGAACAGAACTAGCCACACAGCAGACAGACAGAACTAGCCACACAGCAGACAGACAGAACTAGCCACACAGCAGACAGACAGAACTAGCCACACAGCAGCAGACAGACAGAACTAGCCACACAGCAGACAGACAGAACTAGCCACACAGCAGCCACAGACAGAACTAGCCACACAGCAGACAGACAGAACTAGCCACACAGCAGACAGACAGAACTAGCCACACAGCAGTAGACAGAACTAGCCACACAGCAGACAGACAGAACTAGCCACACAGCAGTAGACAGACAGAACTAGCCACACAGCAGCAGACAGACAGAACTAGCCACACAGCAGTACAGACAGAGCCAGCAGACAGAACTAGCCACACAGCAGACAGACAGAACTAGCCACACAGCAGCAGACAGACAGAACTAGCCACACAGCAGACAGACAGAACTAGCCACACAGCAGCAGACAGAACTAGCCACACAGCAGCAGACAGACAGAACTAGCCACACAGCAGCAGACAGACAGAACTAGCCACACAGCAGACAGACAGAACTAGCCACACAGCAGCAGACAGACAGAACTAGCCACACAGCAGCAGACAGACAGAACTAGCCACACAGCAGACAGACAGACACTAGCCACACAGCAGCAGACAGACAGAACTAGCCACACAGCAGCAGACAGACAGAACTAGCCACACAGCAGCAGACAGACAGAACTAGCCACACAGCAGACAGACAGAACTAGCCACACAGCAGAGACAGACAGAACTAGCCACACAGCAGACAGACAGACACTAGCCACACAGCAGACAGACAGAACTAGCCACACAGCAGACAGACAGAACTAGCCACACAGCAGTAGACAGAACTAGCCACACAGCAGTAGACAGAACTAGCCACACAGCAGTACAGACAGAACAGAGCCACACAGCAGACAGACAGAACTAGCCACACAGCAGCAGACAGACATAACTAGCCACACAGCAGCAGACAGACAGAACTAGCCACACAGCAGACAGACAGAACTAGCCACACAGCAGACAGACAGAACTAGCCACACAGCAGACAGACAGAACTAGCCACACAGCAGACAGACAGAACTAGCCACACAGCAGTAGACAGAACTAGCCACACAGCAGACAGACAGAACTAGCCACACAGCAGCAGACAGACAGAACTAGCCACACAGCAGACAGACAGAACTAGCCACACAGCAGCAGACAGACAGAACTAGCCACACAGCAGCAGACAGACAGAACTAGCCACACAGCAGACAGACAGAACTAGCCACACAGCAGACAGACAGAACTAGCCACACAGCAGACAGACAGAACTAGCCACACAGCAGACAGACAGAACTAGCCACACAGCAGACAGACAGAACTAGCCACACAGCAGACAGACAGAACTAGCCACACATCAGTAGACAGACAGACAGAACTAGCCACACAGCAGTCAGACAGAACTAGCCACACAGCAGACAGACAGAACTAGCCACACAGCAGACAGACAGAACTAGCCACACAGCAGACAGACAGAACTAGCCACACAGCAGACAGACAGAACTAGCCACACAGCAGACAGACAGAACTAGCCACACAGCAGCAGACAGAACTAGCCACACAGCAGCAGACAGAACTAGCCACACAGCAGCAGACAGAACTAGCCACACAGCAGCAGACAGACAGAACTAGCCACACAGCAGACAGACAGAACTAGCCACACAGCAGACAGACAGAACTAGCCACACAGCAGTAGACAGAACTAGCCACACAGCAGTAGACAGACAGAACTAGCCACACAGCAGACAGACAGACAGAACTAGCCACACAGAACTAGCCACACAGCAGCAGACAGAACTAGCCACACAGCAGAGACAGACAGAACTAGCCACACAGCAGACAGACAGAACTAGCCACACAGCAGAGACAGACAGAACTAGCCACACAGCAGACAGACAGAACTAGCCACACAGCAGACAGACAGAACTAGCCACACAGCAGCAGCAGTAGACAGAACAGCCACACAGCAGTAGACAGAACTAGCCACACAGCAGTAGACAGAACTAGCCACACAGCAGCAGACAGACAGAACTAGCCACACAGCAGCAGACAGACAGAACTAGCCACACAGCAGCAGACAGACAGAACTAGCCACACAGCAGCAGACAGACAGAACTAGCCACACAGCAGAGACAGAACTAGCCACACAGCAGACACAGAACTAGCCACACAGCAGACAGACAGAACTAGCCACACAGCAGAGACAGAACTAGCCACACAGCAGCAGACAGACAGAACTAGCCACACAGCAGCAGACAGAAGAACTAGCCACACAGCAGCAGACAGAACTAGCCACACAGCAGCAGACAGCCACACAGCAGCAGACAGACAGAACTAGCCACACAGCAGCAGACAGACAGAACTAGCCACACAGCAGACAGACAGAACTAGCCACACAGCAGACAGACAGAACTAGCCACAGACAGACAGAACTAGCCACACAGCAGACAGACAGAACTAGCCACACAGCAGACAGACAGAACTAGCCACACAGCAGTAGACAGAACTAGCCACACAGCAGTAGACAGAACTAGCCACACAGCAGTAGACAGAACTAGCCACACAGCAGCAGACAGACAGAACTAGCCACACAGCAGACAGACAGAACTAGCCACACAGCAGCAGACAGACAGAACTAGCCACACAGCAGCAGACAGACAGAACTAGCCACACAGCAGACAGACAGAACTAGCCACACAGCAGCAGACAGACAGAACTAGCCACACAGCAGACAGACAGAACTAGCCACACAGCAGACAGACAGAACTAGCCACACAGCAGACAGACAGAACTAGCCACACAGCAGACAGACAGAACTAGAACTAGCCACACAGCAGCAGACAGAACTAGCCACACACAGCAGACAGACAGAACTAGCCACAGCAGCAGACAGACAGAACTAGCCACACAGCAGCAGACAGACAGAACTAGCCACACAGCAGACAGACAGAACTAGCCACACAGCAGACAGACAGAACTAGCCACACAGCAGACAGACAGAACTAGCCACACAGCAGCAGACAGACAGAACTAGCCACACAGCAGTAGACAGAACTAGCCACACAGCAGCAGCAGACAGAACTAGCCACACAGCAGACAGACAGAACTAGCCACACAGCAGACAGACAGAACTAGCCACACAGCAGACAGACAGAACTAGCCACACAGCAGCAGACAGAACTAGCCACACAGCAGACAGAACTAGCCACACAGCAGCACAGACAGAACTAGCCACACAGCAGACAGACAGAACTAGCCACACAGCAGTAGACAGAACACCACACAGCAGACAGACAGAACTAGCCACACAGCAGCAGACAGACAGAACTAGCCACACAGCAGACAGACAGAACTAGCCACACAGCAGACAGACAGAACTAGCCACACAGCAGACAGACAGAACTAGCCACACAGCAGTAGACAGAACTAGCCACACAGCAGACAGACAGAACTAGCCACACAGCAGCAGACAGACAGAACTAGCCACACAGCAGTAGACAGAACTAGCCACACAGCAGCAGCAGACAGAACTAGCCACACAGCAGCAGACAGACAGAACTAGCCACACAGCAGTAGACAGCCACACAGCAGACAGAACTAGCCACACAGCAGACAGACAGAACTAGCCAGACAGCAGAGCAGACAGAACTAGCCACACAGCAGACAGACAGAACTAGCCACAGCAGACAGACAGAACTAGCCACACAGCAGACAGACAGAACTAGCCACACAGCAGACAGACAGAACTAGCCACACAGCAGCAGAACTAGCCACAGAGCAGTAGACAGAACTAGCCACACAGCAGCAGACAGAACTAGCCACACAGCAGCAGACAGACAGAACTAGCCACACAGCAGCAGACAGAACTAGCCACACAGCAGCAGACAGAACTAGCCAGCCACACAGCAGCAGACAGACAGAACTAGCCACACAGCAGACAGACAGAACTAGCCACACAGCAGAGACAGACAGAACTAGCCACAGCAGACAGACAGAACTAGCCACACAGCAGCAGACAGACAGAACTAGCCACACAGCAGACAGACAGAACTAGCCACACAGCAGACAGACAGAACTAGCCACACAGCAGCAGACAGACAGAACTAGCCACACAGCAGCAGACAGAACTAGCCACACAGCAGACAGACAGAACTAGCCACACAGCAGACAGACAGAACTAGCCACACAGCAGACAGACAGAACTAGCCACACAGCAGACAGACAGAACTAGCCACACAGCAGTAGACAGAACTAGCCACACAGCAGTAGACAGAACTAGCCACACAGCAGTAGACAGAACTAGCCACACAGCAGACAGACAGAACTAGCCACACAGCAGTAGACAGAACTAGCCACACAGCAGACAGACAGAACTAGCCACACAGACAGACAGAACTAGCCACACAGCAGTAGACAGAACTAGCCACACAGCAGCAGACAGACAGAACTAGCCACACAGCAGCAGACAGACAGAACTAGCCACACAGCAGACAGACAGAACTAGCCACACAGCAGACAGACAGAACTAGCCACACAGCAGACAGACAGAACTAGCCACACAGCAGTAGACAGACAGACAGAACTAGCCACACAGCAGACAGACAGAACTAGCCACACAGCAGTAGACAGAACTAGCCACACAGCAGCAGACAGAACTAGCCACACAGCAGTAGACAGAACTAGCCACACAGCAGCAGACAGACAGAACTAGCCACACAGCAGCAGACAGACAGAACTAGCCACACAGCAGACAGACAGAACTAGCCACACAGCAGAGACAGACAGAACTAGCCACACAGCAGAGACAGACAGAACTAGCCACACAGCAGACAGACAGAACTAGCCACACAGCAGACAGACAGAACTAGCCACACAGCAGACAGACAGAACTAGCCACACAGCAGACAGACAGCCACAACTAGCCACACAGCAGACAGACAGAACTAGCCACACAGCAGACAGACAGAACTAGCCACACAGCAGTAGACAGAACTAGCCACACAGCAGCAGACAGAACTAGCCACACAGCAGCAGAACTAGCCACACAGAACTAGCCACACAGCAGCAGACAGACAGACAGAACTAGCCACAGCAGCAGACAGACAGAACTAGCCACACAGCAGCAGACAGACAGAACTAGCCACACAGCAGCAGACAGACAGACAGACAGAACTAGCCACACAGCAGACAGACAGAACTAGCCACACAGCAGACAGACAGAACTAGCCACACAGCAGTAGACAGAACTAGCCACACAGCAGACAGAACTAGCCACACAGCAGCAGACAGACAGAACTAGCCACACAGCAGACAGACAGACAGAACTAGCCACACAGCAGACAGACAGAACTAGCCACACAGCAGACAGACAGAACTAGCCACACAGCAGACAGACAGAACTAGCCACACAGCAGTAGACAGAACTAGCCACACAGCAGACAGACAGAACTAGCCACACAGCAGTAGACAGAACTAGCCACACAGCAGTAGACAGAACTAGCCACACAGCAGACAGACAGAACTAGCCACACAGCAGTAGACAGAACTAGCCACACAGCAGAGCAGACAGAACTAGCCACACAGCAGACAGACAGAACTAGCCACACAGCAGACAGACAGAACTAGCCACACAGCAGTAGACAGAACTAGCCACACAGCAGACAGACAGAACTAGCCACACAGCAGCAGACAGACAGAACTAGCCACACAGCAGACAGACAGAACTAGCCACACAGCAGACAGACAGAACTAGCCACACAGCAGTAGACAGAACTAGCCACACAGCAGACAGACAGAACTAGCCACACAGCAGACAGACAGAACTAGCCACACAGCAGTAGACAGAACTAGCCACACAGCAGCAGCCACACAGACAGAACTAGCCACACAGCAGACAGACAGAACTAGCCACACAGCAGTAGACAGAACTAGCCACACAGCAGAGACAGACAGAACTAGCCACACAGAGCAGACAGACAGAACTAGCCACACAGCAGCAGACAGACAGAACTAGCCACACAGCAGCAGAACTAGCCACACAGCAGACAGACAGCCACAGAGACAGAACTAGCCACACAGCAGACAGACAGAACTAGCCACACAGCAGACAGACAGAACTAGCCACACAGCAGACAGACAGAACTAGCCACACAGCAGACAGACAGAACTAGCCACACAGCAGACAGACAGAACTAGCCACACAGCAGTAGACAGAACTAGCCACACAGCAGTAGACAGAACTAGCCACACAGCAGTAGACAGAACTAGCCACACAGCAGCAGACAGACAGAACTAGCCACACAGCAGCAGACAGACAGAACTAGCCACACAGCAGCAGACAGACAGAACTAGCCACACAGCAGCAGACAGACAGAACTAGCCACACAGCAGCAGACAGACAGAACTAGCCACACAGCAGACAGACAGAACTAGCCACACAGCAGTAGACAGAACTAGCCACACAGCAGACAGACAGAACTAGCCACACAGCAGCAGACAGACAGAACTAGCCACACAGCAGTAGACAGAACTAGCCACACAGCAGCAGACAGACAGAACTAGCCACACAGCAGCAGAGACAGAACTAGCCACACAGCAGACAGACAGAACTAGCCACACAGCAGACAGACAGAACTAGCCACACAGCAGCAACTAGCCACACAGCAGACAGACAGAACTAGCCACACAGCAGACAGACACAGCCAGCAGACAGACAGAACTAGCCACACAGCAGTAGACAGAACTAGCCACACAGCAGTAGACAGAACTAGCCACACAGCAGCAGAGACAGAACTAGCCACACAGCAGACAGACAGAACTAGCCACACAGCAGCAGACAGACAGAACTAGCCACACAGCAGCAGACAGACAGAACTAGCCACACAGCAGCAGACAGACAGAACTAGCCACACAGCAGACAGACAGAACTAGCCACACAGCAGCAGAACTAGACAGAACAGACAGAACTAGCCACACAGCAGACAGACAGAACTAGCCACACAGCAGACAGACAGAACAGCCACACAGCAGACAGACAGAACTAGCCACACAGCAGACAGACAGAACTAGCCACACAGCAGTAGACAGAACTAGCCACACAGCAGACAGACAGAACTAGCCACACAGCAGTAACTAGCCACACAGCAGCAGACAGACAGAACTAGCCACACAGCAGACAGACAGAACTAGCCACACAGCAGCAGACAGACAGAACTAGCCACACAGCAGCAGACAGACAGAACTAGCCACACAGCAGCAGAACTAGCCAGACAGACAGAACAGACAGAACTAGCCACACAGCAGACAGACAGAACTAGCCACACAGCAGCAGACAGACAGAACTAGCCACACAGCAGTAGACAGACAGAACAGAACTAGCACACAGCAGTAGACAGAACTAGCCACACAGCACAGACAGAACTAGCCACACAGCAGACAGACAGAACTAGCCACACAGCAGTAGACAGAACTAGCCACACAGCAGACAGACAGAACTAGCCACACAGCAGTAGACAGAACTAGCCACACAGCAGCAGACAGACAGAACTAGCCACACAGCAGACAGACAGAACTAGCCACACAGCAGCAGACAGACAGAACTAGCCACACAGCAGACAGACAGAACTAGCCACACAGCAGACAGACAGAACTAGCCACACAGCAGACAGACAGAACTAGCCACACAGCAGTAGACAGACAGAACTAGCCACACAGCAGACAGACAGAACTAGCCACACAGCAGACAGAACTAGCCACACAGCAGCAGACAGACAGAACTAGCCACACAGCAGCAGACAGACAGAACTAGCCACACAGCAGACAGACAGAACTAGCCACACAGCAGCAGACAGACAGAACTAGCCACACAGCAGACAGACAGAACTAGCCACACAGCAGACAGACAGACAGAACTAGCCACACAGCAGACAGACAGAACTAGCCACACAGCAGACAGACAGAACTAGCCACACAGCAGACAGACAGAACTAGCCACACAGCAGAGACAGACAGAACTAGCCACACAGCAGACAGACAGAACAGCCACACAGCAGACAGACAGAACTAGCCACACAGAACAGCCACACAGCAGTAGACAGAACTAGCCACACAGCAGCAGACAGACAGAACTAGCCACACAGCAGCAGACAGACAGAACTAGCCACACAGCAGCAGACAGACAGAACTAGCCACACAGCAGACAGACAGAACTAGCCACACAGCAGCAGACAGAACTAGCCACACAGCAGACAGACAGAACTAGCCACACAGCAGACAGACAGAACTAGCCACACAGCAGACAGACAGAACTAGCCACACAGCAGCAGACAGACAGAACTAGCCACACAGCAGACAGACAGAACTAGCCACACAGCAGTAGACAGACAGAACTAGCCACACAGCAGACAGACAGAACTAGCCAGCCACACAGCAGCAGACAGAACAGACAGAACTAGCCACACAGCAGCAGACAGAACTAGCCACACAGACAGAACTAGCCACACAGCAGAACAGACAGAGACAGAACTAGCCACACAGCAGCAGACAGACAGAACTAGCCACACAGCAGCAGACAGAACTAGCCACACAGCAGACAGACAGAACTAGCCACACAGCAGACAGACAGAACTAGCCACACAGCAGCAGCAGACAGAACTAGCCACACAGCAGACAGACAGAACTAGCCACACAGCAGCAGACAGAACTAGCCACACAGCAGCAGACAGAACTAGCCACACAGCAGACAGAACAGAACTAGCCACACAGCAGACAGACAGAACTAGCCACACAGCAGCAGACAGACAGAACTAGCCACACAGCAGCAGACAGACAGAACTAGCCACACAGCAGACAGACAGAACTAGCCACACAGCAGAGACAGACAGAACTAGCCACACAGCAGACAGACAGAACTAGCCACACAGCAGACAGACAGAACTAGCCACACAGCAGAGACAGACAGAACAGCCACAGCAGACAGACAGAACTAGCCACACAGCAGCAGACAGACAGAACTAGCCACACAGCAGCAGACAGACAGAAGCCACACAGCAGCAGAACAGAGCCACACAGCAGCAGACAGACAGAACTAGCCACACAGCAGCAGACAGACAGAACTAGCCACACAGCAGACAGACAGAACTAGCCACACAGCAGAGACAGACAGAACTAGCCACACAGCAGACAGACAGAACTAGCCACACAGCAGACAGACAGAACTAGCCACACAGCAGACAGACAGAACTAGCCACACAGCAGCAGAGACAGAACTAGCCACACAGCAGACAGACAGAACTAGCCACACAGCAGACAGACAGAACTAGCCACACAGCAGCAGACAGAACTAGCCACACAGCAGCAGACAGACAGAACTAGCCACACAGCAGACAGACAGAACTAGCCACACAGCAGACAGACAGAACTAGCCACACAGCAGACAGACAGACAGAACTAGCCACACAGCAGACAGACAGAACTAGCCACACAGCAGACAGACAGAACTAGCCACACAGCAGACAGACAGAACTAGCCACACAGCAGACAGACAGAACTAGCCACACAGCAGTAGACAGAACTAGCCACACAGCAGCAGACAGACAGAACTAGCCACACAGCAGTAGACAGAACTAGCCACACAGCAGCAGCAGACAGAACTAGCCACACAGCAGCAGACAGACAGAACTAGCCACACAGCAGACAGACAGAACTAGCCACACAGCAGACAGACAGAACTAGCCACACAGCAGACAGACAGAACTAGCCACACAGCAGACAGACAGAACTAGCCACACAGCAGACAGACAGAACTAGCCACACAGCAGTAGACAGAACTAGCCACACAGCAGTAGACAGAACTAGCCACACAGCAGTAGACAGAACTAGCCACACAGCAGTAGACAGAACTAGCCACACAGCAGTAGACAGAACTAGCCACACAGCAGCAGACAGAACTAGCCACACAGCAGACAGACAGAACTAGCCACACAGCAGACAGACAGAACTAGCCACACAGCAGCAGACAGAACTAGCCACACAGCAGCAGACAGACAGAACTAGCCACACAGCAGCAGACAGACAGAACTAGCCACACAGCAGACAGACAGAACTAGCCACACAGCAGACAGACAGAACTAGCCACACAGCAGACAGACAGAACTAGCCACACAGCAGACAGACAGACAGAACTAGCCACACAGCAGACAGACAGAACTAGCCACACAGCAGACAGACAGAACTAGCCACACAGCAGACAGACAGAACTAGCCACACAGCAGTAGACAGAACTAGCCACACAGCAGTAGACAGAACTAGCCACACAGCAGCAGACAGACAGAACTAGCCACACAGCAGTAGACAGAACTAGCCACACAGCAGCACAGACAGAACTAGCCACACAGCAGCAGCAGACAGAACTAGCCACACAGCAGACAGACAGAACTAGCCACACAGCAGACAGACAGAACTAGCCACACAGCAGACAGACAGAACTAGCCACACAGCAGACAGACAGAACTAGCCACACAGCAGACAGACAGAACTAGCCACACAGCAGTAGACAGAACTAGCCACACAGCAGTAGACAGAACTAGCCACACAGCAGTAGACAGACAGAACTAGCCACACAGCAGACAGACAGAACTAGCCACACAGCAGCAGACAGACAGAACTAGCCACACAGCAGCAGACAGACAGAACTAGCCACACAGCAGCAGACAGACAGAACTAGCCACACAGCAGCAGACAGACAGAACTAGCCACACAGCAGACAGACAGAACTAGCCACACAGCAGACAGACAGAACTAGCCACACAGCAGACAGACAGAACTAGCCACACAGCAGACAGACAGAACTAGCCACACAGCAGTAGACAGAACTAGCCACACAGCAGCAGACAGACAGAACTAGCCACACAGCAGTAGACAGAACTAGCCACACAGCAGCAGACAGAACTAGCCACACAGCAGACAGACAGAACTAGCCACACAGCAGACAGACAGAACTAGCCACACAGCAGACAGACAGAACTAGCCACACAGCAGACAGACAGAACTAGCCACACAGCAGACAGACAGAACTAGCCACACAGCAGACAGACAGAACTAGAACTAGCAGCAGACAGAACTAGCCACACAGACAGAACTAGCCACACAGCAGACAGACAGAACTAGCCACACAGCAGTAGACAGAACTAGCCACACAGCAGACAGACAGAACTAGCCACACAGCAGCAGACAGAACTAGCCACACAGCAGCAGACAGACAGAACTAGCCACACAGCAGCAGACAGACAGAACTAGCCACACAGCAGCAGACAGAACTAGCCACACAGCAGAAGCAGACAGAACTAGCCACACAGCAGACAGACAGAACTAGCCACACAGCAGCAGACAGACAGAACTAGCCACACAGCAGTAGACAGAACTAGCCACACAGCAGACAGACAGAACTAGCCACACAGCAGTAGACAGAACTAGCCACACAGCAGCAGACAGACAGACAGAACTAGCCACACAGCAGAGACAGACAGAACTAGCCACACAGCAGAGAACAGACAGAACTAGCCACACAGCAGACAGACAGAACTAGCCACACAGCAGACAGACAGAACTAGCCACACAGCAGACAGACAGAACTAGCCACACAGCAGACAGACAGAACTAGCCACACAGCAGTAGACAGAACTAGCCACACAGCAGTAGACAGAACTAGCCACACAGCAGTAGACAGAACTAGCCACACAGAACAGAACTAGCCACACAGCAGAGACAGACAGAACTAGCCACACAGCAGACAGACAGAACTAGCCACACAGCAGCAGACAGAACTAGCCACACAGCAGCAGACAGACAGAACTAGCCACACAGCAGACAGACAGAACTAGCCACACAGCAGACAGACAGAACTAGCCACACAGCAGCAGACAGACAGAACTAGCCACACAGCAGCAGACAGAACTAGCCACACAGCAGACAGACAGAACTAGCCACACAGCAGACAGACAGAACTAGCCACACAGCAGACTAGCCACACAGCAGTAGACAGAACAGCCACACAGCAGTAGACAGACAGAACTAGCCACACAGCAGTAGACAGAACTAGCCACACAGCAGCAGACAGACAGAACTAGCCACACAGCAGCAGACAGACAGAACTAGCCACACAGCAGCAGACAGACAGAACTAGCCACACAGCAGACAGACAGAACTAGCCACACAGCAGACAGACAGAACTAGCCACACAGCAGACAGACAGAACTAGCCACACAGCAGACAGACAGAACTAGCCACACAGCAGACAGACAGAACTAGCCACACAGCAGCAGACAGACAGAACTAGCCACACAGCAGCAGACAGACAGAACTAGCCACACAGCAGTAGACAGAACTAGCCACACAGCAGTAGACAGAACTAGCCACACAGCAGACAGACAGAACTAGCCACACAGCAGCAGACAGAACTAGCCACACAGCAGCAGACAGACAGAACTAGCCACACAGCAGTAGACAGAACTAGCCACACAGCAGCAGCAGACAGAACTAGCCACACAGCAGACAGACAGAACTAGCCACACAGCAGACAGACAGAACTAGCCACACAGCAGACAGACAGAACTAGCCACACAGCAGACAGACAGAACTAGCCACACAGCAGACAGACAGAACTAGCCACACAGCAGACAGACAGAACTAGCCACACAGCAGTAGACAGAACTAGCCACACAGCAGTAGACAGAACTAGCCACACAGCAGTAGACAGAACTAGCCACACAGCAGCAGACAGAACTAGCCACACAGCAGCAGACAGACAGAACTAGCCACACAGCAGCAGACAGACAGAACTAGCCACACAGCAGCAGACAGACAGAACTAGCCACACAGCAGCAGACAGACAGAACTAGCCACACAGCAGCAGACAGACAGAACTAGCCACACAGCAGACAGACAGAACTAGCCACACAGCAGACAGACAGAACTAGCCACACAGCAGACAGACAGAACTAGCCACACAGCAGACAGACAGAACTAGCCACACAGCAGACAGACAGAACTAGCCACACAGCAGACAGACAGAACTAGCCACACAGCAGCAGACAGACAGAACTAGCCACACAGCAGACAGACAGAACTAGCCACACAGCAGACAGACAGAACTAGCCACACAGCAGACAGACAGAACTAGCCACACAGCAGACAGACAGAACTAGCCACACAGCAGACAGACAGAACTAGCCACACAGCAGACAGACAGAACTAGCCACACAGCAGTAGACAGAACTAGCCACACAGCAGACAGACAGAACTAGCCACACAGCAGTAGACAGAACTAGCCACACAGCAGTAGACAGAACTAGCCACACAGCAGTAGACAGAACTAGCCACACAGCAGTAGACAGAACTAGCCACACAGCAGTAGACAGAACTAGCCACACAGCAGTAGACAGAACTAGCCACACAGCAGCAGACAGAACTAGCCACACAGCAGCAGACAGACAGAACTAGCCACACAGCAGACAGACAGAACTAGCCACACAGCAGTAGACAGAACTAGCCACACAGCAGCAGACAGAACTAGCCACACAGCAGCAGACAGACAGAACTAGCCACACAGCAGACAGACAGAACTAGCCACACAGCAGACAGACAGAACTAGCCACACAGCAGAGAGACAGAACTAGCCACACAGCAGTAGACAGAACTAGCCACACAGCAGTAGACAGAACTAGCCACACAGCAGCAGACAGACAGAACTAGCCACACAGCAGTAGACAGAACTAGCCACACAGCAGCAGCAGACAGAACTTGCCACACAGCAGCAGCAGACAGAACTTGCCACACAGCAGACAGACAGAACTAGCCACACAGCAGACAGACAGAACTAGCCACACAGCAGACAGACAGAACTAGCCACACAGCAGACAGACAGAACTAGCCACACAGCAGACAGACAGAACTAGCCACACAGCAGTAGACAGAACTAGCCACACAGCAGTAGACAGAACTAGCCACACAGCAGTAGACAGAACTAGCCACACAGCAGCAGACAGAACTAGCCACACAGCAGCAGACAGAACTAGCCACACAGCAGCAGACAGACAGAACTAGCCACACAGCAGCAGACAGACAGAACTAGCCACACAGCAGCAGACAGACAGAACTAGCCACACAGCAGCAGACAGACAGAACTAGCCACACAGCAGACAGACAGAACTAGCCACACAGCAGACAGACAGAACTAGCCACACAGCAGTAGACAGAACTAGCCACACAGCAGTAGACAGAACTAGCCACACAGCAGCAGACAGACAGAACTAGCCACACAGCAGTAGACAGAACTAGCCACACAGCAGCAGCAGACAGAACTAGCCACACAGCAGCAGCAGACAGAACTTGCCACACAGCAGACAGACAGAACTAGCCACACAGCAGACAGACAGAACTAGCCACACAGCAGACAGACAGAACTAGCCACACAGCAGACAGACAGAACTAGCCACACAGCAGACAGACAGAACTAGCCACACAGCAGACAGACAGAACTAGCCACACAGCAGTAGACAGAACTAGCCACACAGCAGTAGACAGAACTAGCCACACAGCAGCAGACAGACAGAACTAGCCACACAGCAGCAGACAGAACTAGCCACACAGCAGACAGACAGAACTAGCCACACAGCAGCAGACAGACAGAACTAGCCACACAGCAGCAGACAGAACTAGCCACACAGCACACAGCAGCACAGACAGAAGAACTAGCCACACAGCAGACAGACAGAACTAGCCACACAGCAGACAGACAGAACTAGCCACACAGCAGACAGACAGAACTAGCCACACAGCAGTAGACAGAACTAGCCACACAGCAGACAGACAGAACTAGCCACACAGCAGTAGACAGAACTAGCCACACAGCAGACAGACAGAACTAGCCACACAGCAGTAGACAGACACAGCAGTAGACAGAACTAGCCACACAGCAGCAGCAGACAGAACTAGCCACACAGCAGCAGACAGACAGAACTAGCCACACAGCAGTAGACAGAACTAGCCACACAGCAGCAGACAGACAGAACTAGCCACACAGCAGCAGACAGACAGAACTAGCCACACAGCAGCAGACAGACAGAACTAGCCACACAGCAGACAGACAGAACTAGCCACACAGCAGACAGACAGAACTAGCCACACAGCAGACAGACAGAACTAGCCACACAGCAGTAGACAGAACTAGCCACACAGCAGACAGACAGAACTAGCCACACAGCAGTAGACAGACAGACAGAACTAGCCACACAGCAGCAGACAGACAGAACTAGCCACACAGCAGCAGACAGACAGAACTAGCCACACAGCAGCAGACAGACAGAACTAGCCACACAGCAGCAGACAGACAGAACTAGCCACACAGCAGAGACAGACAGAACTAGCCACACAGCAGACAGACAGAACTAGCCACACAGCAGACAGACAGAACTAGCCACACAGCAGACAGACAGAACTAGCCACACAGCAGTAGACAGAACTAGCCACACAGCAGCAGACAGACAGAACTAGCCACACAGCAGTAGACAGAACTAGCCACACAGCAGCAGACAGACAGAACTAGCCACACAGCAGTAGACAGAACTAGCCACACAGCAGCAGACAGAACTAGCCACACAGCAGCAGACAGACAGAACTAGCCACACAGCAGAGACAGACAGAACTAGCCACACAGCAGACAGACAGAACTAGCCACACAGCAGACAGACAGAACTAGCCACACAGCAGACAGACAGAACTAGCCACACAGCAGTAGACAGAACTAGCCACACAGCAGACAGACAGAACTAGCCACACAGCAGCAGACAGACAGAACTAGCCACACAGCAGCAGACAGACAGAACTAGCCACACAGCAGCAGACAGACAGAACTAGCCACACAGCAGCAGACAGACAGAACTAGCCACACAGCAGCAGACAGACAGAACTAGCCACACAGCAGACAGACAGAACTAGCCACACAGCAGACAGACAGAACTAGCCACACAGCAGACAGACAGAACTAGCCACACAGCAGTAGACAGAACTAGCCACACAGCAGTAGACAGAACTAGCCACACAGCAGAGACAGACAGAACTAGCCACACAGCAGACAGAGCCACACAGCAGTTGACTAGCCACACAGCAGACAGACAGAACTAGCCACACAGCAGCAGACAGACAGAACTAGCCACACAGCAGCAGACAGACAGAACTAGCCACACAGCAGTAGACAGAACTAGCCACACAGCAGCAGACAGACAGAACTAGCCACACAGCAGCAGACAGACAGAACTAGCCACACAGCAGACAGACAGAACTAGCCACACAGCAGACAGACAGAACTAGCCACACAGCAGCAGACAGACAGAACTAGCCACACAGCAGACAGACAGAACTAGCCACACAGCAGCAGACAGACAGAACTAGCCACACAGCAGCAGACAGAACTAGCCACACAGCAGACAGACAGAACTAGCCACACAGCAGCAGCAGACAGAACTAGCCACACAGCAGCAGACAGACAGAACTAGCCACACAGCAGACAGACAGAACTAGCCACACAGCAGACAGACAGAACTAGCCACACAGCAGACAGACAGAACTAGCCACACAGCAGACAGACAGAACTAGCCACACAGCAGCAGAGTAGCCACACAGCAGTAGACAGAACTAGCCACACAGCAGACAGACAGAACTAGCCACACAGCAGTAGACAGACAGAACTAGCCACACAGCAGACAGACAGAACTAGCCACACAGCAGCAGACAGACAGAACTAGCCACACAGCAGCAGACAGACAGAACTAGCCACACAGCAGCAGACAGACAGAACTAGCCACACAGCAGACAGACAGAACTAGCCACACAGCAGACAGACAGAACTAGCCACACAGCAGAGACAGACAGAACTAGCCACACAGCAGTAGACAGACAGAACTAGCCACACAGCAGACAGACAGAACTAGCCACACAGCAGACAGACAGAACTAGCCACACAGCAGACAGACAGAACTAGCCACACAGCAGCAGACAGACAGAACTAGCCACACAGCAGCAGACAGACAGAACTAGCCACACAGCAGCAGACAGAACTAGCCACACAGCAGCAGACAGACAGAACTAGCCACACAGCAGCAGACAGACAGAACTAGCCACACAGCAGCAGACAGACAGAACTAGCCACACAGCAGCAGACAGAACTAGCCACACAGCAGCAGACAGACAGAACTAGCCACACAGACAGACAGAACTAGCCACACAGAGAGACAGACAGAACTAGCCACACAGCAGACAGACAGAACTAGCCACACAGCAGACAGACAGAACTAGCCACACAGCAGCAGACAGAACTAGCCACACAGCAGTAGACAGAACTAGCCACACAGCAGACAGACAGAACTAGCCACACAGCAGCAGACAGAACTAGCCACACAGCAGCAGACAGACAGAACTAGCCACACAGCAGCAGACAGACAGAACTAGCCACACAGCAGTAGACAGAACTAGCCACACAGCAGACAGACAGAACTAGCCACACAGCAGACAGCAGAACTAGCCAGCAGACAGAACTAGCCACAGAACTAGCCACACAGCAGAGACAGACAGAACTAGCCACACAGCAGCAGACAGACAGAACTAGCCACACAGCAGCAGACAGACAGAACTAGCCACACAGCAGTAGACAGAACTAGCCACACAGCAGCAGACAGACAGAACTAGCCACACAGCAGCAGACAGACAGAACTAGCCACACAGCAGACAGACAGAACTAGCCACACAGCAGACAGACAGAACTAGCCACACAGCAGACAGACAGAACTAGCCACACAGCAGTAGACAGAACTAGCCACACAGCAGCAGACAGAACTAGCCACACAGCAGCAGACAGACAGAACTAGCCACACAGCAGCAGACAGACAGAACTAGCCACACAGCAGCAGACAGACAGAACTAGCCACACAGCAGCAGACAGACAGAACTAGCCACACAGCAGACAGACAGAACTAGCCACACAGCAGACAGACAGAACTAGCCACACAGCAGACAGACAGAACTAGCCACACAGCAGACAGACAGAACTAGCCACACAGCAGACAGACAGAACTAGCCACACAGCAGCAGACAGACAGAACTAGCCACACAGCAGCAGACAGACAGAACTAGCCACACAGCAGTAGACAGACAGAACTAGCCACACAGCAGCAGCAGACAGAACTAGCCACACAGCAGTAGACAGACAGAACTAGCCACACGGCAGACAGACAGAACTAGCCACACAGCAGACAGACAGAACTAGCCACACAGCAGCAGACAGAACTAGCCACACAGCAGACAGACAGAACTAGCCACACAGCAGCAGACAGAACTAGCCACACAGCAGCAGACAGAACTAGCCACACAGCAGGCAGACAGAACTAGCCACACAGCAGGCAGACAGAACTAGCCACACAGCAGACAGACAGAACTAGCCACACAGCAGACAGACAGAACTAGCCACACAGCAGCAGACAGAACTAGCCACACAGCAGCAGACAGAACTAGCCACACAGCAGGCAGACAGAACTAGCCACACAGCAGGCAGACAGAACTAGCCACACAGCAGACAGACAGAACTAGCCACACAGCAGCAGACAGAACTAGCCACACAGCAGCAGACAGAACTACAACATCCGCAGAGCCAGAGACTAGCCACACAGCAGACAGACCTAATCCACACAGGCACTTGTCAGACAGATTACTGCAGAACTAGCCACACAGTTGACAGACAGAACTGGGCTCCTGCCACAGAAACTAGCCACCAGAACGCCACACAGCAGACCAGAACAGCCACACAGCAGTAGACAGAACTCACAGACAGAACTAGCCTAGCCACTTCCACACCCCAGCAGTCTAGCCACACAGCAGCAGACAGACAGAACTAGCCACTGGCTTCAGAAGTTGCCAAGCAGACGCCACACAGACAGGTGCAGACACGGAGCTGTGAGGGGAACGGCAGACCAGAACTCAGTACCTCCAGGCTCTGACAGAACTCAGGCCAGAACTACACCCAAACAAGGGCACAGAACTAGCCACACAGCAGACAGACAGAACTAGCGACAACTCCACCTCTGGCCTAGCTCACCACTGAGGAAGACAGTTAGCCACACAGCTCAGACAAAACTGAACTAGCCACACAGCAGACCAGAACTAGCCAGGTGAAAGAACTCCACACAGAGCAGCCAGGCCACAGCAGGAGTCAATCACCACCACACAGCGGAGACAGACAGAAACTAGCCCACACAGCAGACAGACAGAACTAGCCACACAGGAACACCTAGGCAGCAGATAAAGTAATCCTTCTCACCCCTTAAAAGATTTAGATGCACATTGTAAAGCAGGACAGACAGAACTAGCCACTGGATGTCATAAGGTGAAAGCACCAGAACTGTAAGTCGCTCTGGATAAGAGCCACACAGCAGACTGCTAAATGACTTAGACAGACAGAAATGTAAGACTAGCCACACAGCAGTAGACAGACAGAACTAGCCACACAGCAGCAGACAGACAGAACTAGCCACACAGCAGCAGACAGACAGAACTAGCCACACAGCAGCAGACAGACAGAACTAGCCACACAGCAGACAGACAGAACTAGCCACACAGCAGTAGACAGAACTAGCCACACAGCAGTAGACAGACAGAACTAGCCACACAGCAGTAGACAGACAGAACTAGCCACACAGCAGCAGACAGAACTAGCCACACAGCAGCAGACAGACAGAACTAGCCATACAGCAGTAGACAGAACTAGCCACACAGCAGACAGACAGAACTAGCCACACAGCAGACAGACAGAACTAGCCACACAGCAGCAGACAGAACTAGCCACACAGCAGACAGACAGAACTAGCCACACAGCAGACAGACAGAACTAGCCACACAGCAGACAGACAGAACTAGCCACACAGCAGCAGACAGACAGAACTAGCCACACAGCAGACAGACAGAACTAGCCACACAGCAGACAGACAGAACTAGCCACACAGCAGCAGACAGAACTAGCCACACAGCAGCAGACAGAACTAGCCACACAGCAGCAGACAGACAGAACTAGCCACACAGCAGCAGACAGACAGAACTAGCCACACAGCAGCAGACAGACAGAACTAGCCACACAGCAGACAGACAGAACTAGCCACACAGCAGACAGACAGAACTAGCCACACAGCAGTGTTGTGTTATTGCTGCTACAACCTGAGGACAGTTAATCATTCTGATTGTTTCAAACTGTTTTGTTGAATAGTCCACATCACAGCAATCGTACAGCCACGTGACGTGTGTGTGTGTGTGTGTGTGTGTGTGTTTATAGAGTGTGTGGGCAGTCCCACAGCCCAAAGGCCTACAGCTGTCACCACAGACGCAGAGGACGCAGTTCGAATCCTGGCAGAGAAACGCAGACAAGCCCGGGAACAGAGGGAGAGAGAGGAGGAACAGAGGGAGAGAGAGGAGGAACAGAGGCAGGTGAAGGAGAAGAGAAGGAGGGAGGAAGACGAGAGACGAGAGGTGGAGGAGAGACAGCAGAAACAGGTCAGATAAATGGGAACACTAATGGAGTCGATGAAGGGGAATAGTTTTTATAGAATGAGAATGGACATTTAGTGGCCTCCCTTTTCTCTCTCTCTCTCTCTCTCTCCCTCTTTCTCTCTCTCTCCCTCTCCCCCACCCTCCCTCTCTCTCCCTCTCTCTCCCCCACCCTCTACCTCTCTCTCCTCTCCCCCACCCTCCCCCTCTCTCCCCCTCTCTCCCCCACCCTCCCTCTCTCTCCTCTCTCTCTCCCCCACCCTCTCCCTCCCCCTCTCTCTCTCTCCCCCACCCTCCCTCCCTCCCCCTCTGTCTCTCTCTCTCCACCCTCCTCTCTCTCTCCCCCTCTGTCTCTCTCTCTCTCCCCCCACCCTCCCTCTCTCTCCCCCTCTGTCTCTCTCTCTCTCTCCCCCCACCCTCCCTCTCTCTCTCCCCCTCTGTCTCTCTCTCTCTCCCCACCCTCCCTCTCTCTCCCCCTCTCTGTCTCTCCTCCCCCACCCTCCCTCTCTCTCTCTCTCCCCCACCCTCCCTCTCTCTCCCCCCTCTGTCCCCCACTCTCTCTCCCCCCCCCTCCCTCTCTCTCTCCCCCCCTCTGTCTCTCTCTCTCCCCCCACCCTCCCTCTCTCTCCCCCCCTCTCTCTCTCTCTCTCTCCCCTCTCTCCCCCCCCCTCCCTCTCCCTCTCTCTCCCCCTCTCTCCTCTCCCTCTCTCCCCTCCCCTCTCTCCCCCACCCACCCTCTCCCTCTCCCTCTCCCCCTCTTCCCTCTCTCCTCTCTCCCACCCCCTCCTCCCCCCCTCTCTCTCTTATCTCTTATCTCCCCACCCTCCCTCCCCTCTCTCTCCCCCCTCTGTCCCTCTCTCTCTCTCCCCACCCTCCCTCTCTCTCTCTTCCCCACCCTCCTCTCCCCCCTCTCTCTCCCTCTCTCCCCCCCCTCTCCCTCTCCCTCTCTCTCCCCTTCCCCTCCCCTCTCCCTCCTCTCTCCCTCCCAGGGTCCCCTCTTATCCTCTCTCTCTCTCTTTCCCCCCTCTCCTCCCCCTCTCTCTCTCTCTGTGTGTTCCCAGAGAGGGAGGAGTCTCTTATCTCTGGAGAGGAAGAAGGTAATCTCCTATCCTCAGGGTTCACTCTATCTCTTATCTTACAATACACTCCTATCCTCAGGGTTCTCTCTCTTATCTTCTCCCCACCCTCCTATCCTCAGGGTTCTCTCTTATCTCTTATCTTACAATACACTCCCCCCAGGGTTCTCTCCCTTATCTCTTCTCTTACCCCATACCTCCCTATCCCTCAATACAATCCTATCTCCCCTCTCTTATCTTACAATCCCTATCCTCAGGGTTCTCTCTCTCTTATCTTACAATCCCTCAGGGTTCTCTTATCTCTTATCTTACAATACCCCCTCCCAGGGTTCTCTCTTATCTCTTATCCCCTCTATGTCTTCTCTCTTATCTCCTTACCCTCTATCCTCCCCTTATCTCTTATCTTACAATACAATCCTATCCTCAGGGTTCTCTTATCTCTTATCTTACAATACACCCCTCAGGGTTCTCTCTTATCCCCCTCTCTGTTCTCTCTCTCTGTCTTACAATTCTCAGATCCTCAGGGTTCTCTCTTATCTCTTATCTTACAATATGAGGCAGAGCGAGTGAGGATGGAGAGAGAGAAACACTTTGAGAAAGAGGAGGCTGAACGAATGGAGAGGAAGAAGGTAATACACTCCTATCCTCAGGGTTCACTCTTATCTCTTATCTTACAATACACTCCTATCCTCAGGGTTCTCTCTTATCTCTTATCTTACAATACACTCCTATCCTCAGGGTTCTCTCTTATCTCTTATCTTACAATACACTCCTATCCTCAGGGTTCTCTCTTCTCTCATATCTTACAATACACTCCATGTGCTCTGAATAGAAGTTAGGTTATGTCCTGTGTGTAATGTTCTCTCCTATCATGTCCTAGCGTCTGGAGGACATTATGAAGAGGACTCGTCACTCTGACCTCGTGGAGAAGGTCAGCTCACAGGAAATAGAACAGGAAACACTACTACTAAATGACTGGATCACATGACTGATAGGGCCTCTGCTTTACAATGAGTCACATGACTGATAGGGCCTCTGCTTTACAATGAGTCACATGACTGATAGGGCCTCTGCTTTACAATGAGTCACATGACTGATAGGGCCTCTGCTTTACAATGAGTCACATGACTGATAGGGCCTCTGCTTTACAATGAGTCACATGACTGATAGGGCCTCTGCTTTACAATGAGTCACATGACTGATAGGGCCTCTGCTTTACAATGAGTCACATGACTGATAGGGCCTCTGCTTTACAATGAGTCAATGAGTCACATGACTGATAGGGCCTCTGCTTTACAATGAGTCACATGACTGATAGGGCCTCTGCTTTACAATGAGTCACATGACTGATAGGGCCTCTGCTTTACAATGAGTCACATGACTGATAGGGCCTCTGCTTTACAATGAGTCACATGACCTCTCTCTCTCTGTCTCTCTGTCTCTCTGTGTCTCTCTCTGTCTCCCTCTCTCTCTGTGTCTCTCTCTGTCTCTCTCTGTGTGTCTCTCTCTCTCTCCGTCTCCCTCTCTCTGTGTCTCTCTCTCTGTCTCTCTCTCTCTCTCTCTCTGTGTGTCTCTCTCTCTCTCTCTCTCCGTCTCTCTCTGTCTCCCTCTCTCTGTGTCTCTCTCTCTGTGTCTCTCTCTCTGTGTCTCTCTCTCTGTGTCTCTCTCTCTCTGTCTCTCTCTCTCTGTCTCCCTCTCTCGGTGTCTCTCTGTGTCTCTCTCTCTCTCGCTGTCTATCTGTCTGTCTGTCTGTCTGTCTCTCTCTCTGTCTCTCTCCAGAAAGCCACACCTCGCAAGAATGGAGCTGACCCAGGTAACAGTGGTCAGTCTCTCTCTACCTCTCTGTCAGTGGTCAGTCTCTCTCTACCTCTCTGTCCTCCCAGTGGTCAGTCTCTCTCTACCTCTCTGTCCTCCCAGTGGTCAGTCTCCCTCTACCTCTCTGTCCTCCCAGTGGTCAGTCTCCCTCTACCTCTCTGTCCTCCCAGTGGTCAGTCTCCCTCTACCTCTCTGTCCTCCCAGTGGTCAGTCTCTCTCTACCTCTCTGTCCTCCCAGTGGTCAGTCTCTCTCTACCTCTCTGTCCTCCCAGTGGTCAGTCTCTCTCTACCTCTCTGTCCTCCCAGTGGTCAGTCTCTCTCTACCTCTCTGTCCTCCCAGTGGTCAGTCTCTCTCTACCTCTCTGTCCTCCCAGTGGTCAGTCTCTCTGTCCTCCCAGTGGTCAGTCTCCCTCTACCTCTCTGTCCTCCCAGTGGTCAGTCTCCCTCTACCTCTCTGTGCTCCCAGTGGTCAGTCTCTCTCTACCTCTCTGTCCTCCCAGTGGTCAGTCTCCCTCTACCTCTCTGTCCTCCCAGTAGTCAGTCTCTCTGTCCTCCCAGTGGTCAGTCTCTCTCTACCTCTCTGTCCTCCCAGTGGTCAGTATCTCTCTACCTCTCTGTCCTCCCAGTGGTCAGTCTCTCTCTACCTCTCTGTCCTCCCAGTGGTCAGTCTCTCTCTACCTCTCTGTCTTCCCAGTGGTCAGTCTCTCTCTACCGCTCTGTCCTCCCAGTGGTCAGTCTCTCTCTACCTTTCTGTCCTCCCAATGGTCAGTCTCTCTCTACCTCTCTGTCCTCCCAGTGGTCAGTCTCTCTCTACCTCTCTGTCCTCCCAGTGGTCAGTCTCCCTCTACCTCTCTGTCTTCCCAGTGGTCAGTCTCTCTCTACCTCTCTGTCCTCCCAGTGGTCAGTCTCTCTCTACCTCTCTGTCCTCCCAGTGCTCAGTCTCTCTCTACCTCTCTGTCCTCCCAGTGGTCAGTCTCTCTCTACCTCTCTGTCCTCCCAGTGGTCAGTCTCTCTCTACCTCTCTGTCCTCCCAGTGGTCAGTCTCCCTCTACCTCTCTGTCCTCCCAGTGGTCAGTCTCTCTCTACCGCTCTGTCCTCCCAGTTGGTCAGTCTCTCTCTACCTCTCTGTCCTCCCAGTGGTCAGTCTCTCTCTACCGCTCTGTCCTCCCAGTTGGTCAGTCTCTCTCTACCTCTCTGTCCTCCCAGTGGTCAGTCTCTCTCTACCTCTCTGTCCTCCCAGTCGTCCTGTGTCCAGTATTTGCAGTTGAAGTCGAAAGTTTTACATACACTTATGTTGGAGTCATTAAAACTCGTTTTTCAAACACTCCACAAATGTCTTGTTAACAAACTAGAGTTTTGGCAAGTCGGTTAGGACATCTACTTTGTGTATGACACAAGTCATATTTCCAACAATTGTTTACAGACAGATTATTTCACTTATAATTCACTGTGTCACAATTCCAGGGGGTCAGAAGTTTACATACACTAAGTTGACTGTGCCTTTAAACAGCTTGGAAAATTCCAGAAAATGATGTCATGGCTTTAGAAGCTTCTGATAGGCTAATTGACATCATTTGAGTCAATTGGAGGTGTACCTGTAGATGTATTTCAAGGCCTGCCTTCAAACTCAATGCCTCTTTGCTTGATATCATGGGAAAATCAAAAGAAATCAGCCAAGACCTCAGAAAAATAATTGTAGACCTCCACAAGTCTGGTTCATCCTTGGGAGCAATTTCCAAACACCTGAAGGGACCACATTCATCTGTACAAACAATAGTATGCAAGTATAAACACCATGGGACCAACAGCCGTCATACTGCTCAGGATGGAGATGCATTCTGTCTCCTAGAGATGAACGTACTTTGGTGCGAGAAGTGCAAATCAAACCCAGAACAACAGCAAAGGACCTTGTGAAGATGCTGGAGGAAACAGGTACAAAAGTATCTATATCCACAGTAAAACGAGTCCTATATTGACATAACCTGAAAGGCCACTCAGCAAGGAAGAAGCCACTGCTCCAAAACTGCCATAAAAAAGCCAGACTACAGTTTGAAACTGCACATGGGGACAAAGAATGTACTTTTTGGAGAAATATCCTCTGGTCTGATGAAACAAACATAGAACTTTTTGGCCATAATGACCATCGTTATGTTTGGAGGAAAAAGGGGGAGGCTTGCAAGCCGAAGAACACCATCCCAACCGTGAAGCATGGGGGTGGCAGCATCATGTAGTGGGGGTGCTTTGCTACAGGAGGGACTGGTGCACTTCACAAAATAGATGGCGTCATCAGGAGGGGAAACGATGTGGATATATTGAAGTAACATCTCAAGACATCAGTCAGGAAGTTAAAGCTTGGTCGCAAATGGATCTTCCAAATGGACATTGACCCCAAGCATACTTCCAAAGTTGTGGAAAAATGGCTTAAGGACAACAAAGTCAAGGTATTGGAGTGTCCATCACTAAGCCCTGACCTCCATCCCATAGAAAATGTGTGGTCAGAACTGAAAAAGTGTGTGTGAGCAAAGAGGCCTACAAACCTGACTCAGTTACACCAGCTCTCTCAGGAGGAACGGGCCAAAATTCACCCAACGTATTGTGGAAAGCTTGTGGAAGACTATCCAGAACGTTTGACCCAAGTTAAACAATTTAAAGGCAATGCTACCAAATACTAGTTGAGTGTATGCAAACTTCTGACCCACTGGCAATGTGATGAAAGAAATCAAATCTGAAATAAATAATTCTCTCTACTATTATTCTGACATTTCACATTTCTTAAAATAAAGTGGTGATACTAACTGACCTAAGACAGGGACTTTTTACTAGGATTAAATGTCAGGAATTGTGAAAAACTGAGTTTAAATGTATTTGGCTAAGGTGTATGTAAACTTCCGACGTCAACTGTGCACACAACTGTATGCTATTTGTATAGGACACCCCTTCAACATTGTGGATTCTATTTCAGCCACATCCGTTGCTGACTGGTGTATAAAATCGAGCACCCAGCTATGCAATCTCCATAGACAAACATTGTCAGTAGAATGGTCCTTACCGAAGAGCTCAGTGACTTTCAACGTGGCACCGTCATAGGATGCCTCTTTTCCAACAAGTCAGTTTGTTAAATTTCTACCCTGCTAGAGTTTCCCTCAGAACCCGGTCAACAGTGAGATCTGATCTCAGATCTGCCGAGTGCTGAAACATGTAGCGCGTAGACATCGTCTGTCCTTCGGTTACAACCCTCACTACCGAGTTACAAACTGCCTCTGGAAGCAACGTCAACACAATAACACAATAATTTGTCAGGAGCTTCATGAAATGGGTTTCCATGGCTGAGCAGCCACACACAAGCATAAGATCACCAAAATGCCAAGCATCAGCTGGAGTGGTGTAAAGCTCGCCGCCATTGTACTCTGGAGCTGTGGAAACGTGTTCTCTGGAGTGATGAATCACACTTCACCATCTGGCAGTCCGATGGATGAATCTGGGTTTGGTGGATGCCAGAAGAACACTACCTGCCTGAATGCATGGTGCCAACTGTAAAGTTTGGTGGAGGAGGAGTAATGGTCTGGGGCTGTTTTTCATGGTTCGGGCGCCTTAGTTCCAGTGAAGAGAATTCTTAACGCTACAGTATACAATGACATTCTAGACGATTCTGTGCTTCCAACTTTGTGGCAACAGTTTGGGGAAGGCCCTTTCCTGTTTCAACATGATAATGCCACCATGCACAAAGCGAGGTCCATACAGAAATGGTTTGTTGAGATCGGTGTGGAAGAACTTGACTGGCCTGCACAGAGCCCTGACCTCAACCCCATAGAACACCTTTGGGATTAATTGGAACGACGACTGTGAGCCTGAAGGTCTAATCGCCAAACATCAGTGCCCAACCTCACTAATGCTCTTGTGACTGAATGGAAGCAAGTCCCCACAGCAATGTTCCTACATTTTGAGGAAAGCCTTCCCAGAAGAGTGGAGGCTGTTATAGCAGCAATGTTCCAACATCTAGTGGAAAGCCTTCCCAGAAGAGTGGAGGCTGTTATAGCAGCAATGTTCCAACATCTAGTGGAAAGCCTTCCCAGAAGAGTGGAGGCTGTTATAGCAGCAATGTTCCAACATCTAGTGGAAATCCTTCCCAGAAGAGTGGAGGCTGTTATAGCAGCAAAGGGGGGACCAACTCCATATTAATGACCATGATTTTGGAATGAGATGTTGGATACGAAGTATATATATATTTATTCTCATATTCACTGCTTTTTATTTATGATTATCCCAGTGTGTTCTTGAGGTGTGTGTTTGTGATTTTGGAATGAGATGTTGTGATTGGTTGCCGTTCAAGGTGTGTGTATATATTTATTCTTCATATTCGTCTGTGATTTTATTTATGATTATTGTCGTTCAGGTGTGTCTGTGATTGAGGTGTGCGTCTGTGATTGGTTGTCGTTCAAGGTGTGTGTGTCTGTGATTGGTTGTCGTTCAAGGTGTGTGTCTGTGATTGGTTGCCGTTCAAGGGGTGTGTGTTGGTGATTGGTTGTCGTTCAAGGTGTGTGTGTCGGTGATTGGTTGTCGTTCAAGGTGTGTGTGTCGGTGATTGGTTGTCGTTCAAGGTGTGTGTGTTGGTGATTGGTTGTCGTTCAAGGTGTGTGTGTTGGTGATTGGTTGTCGTTCAAGGTGTGTGTGTTGGTGATTGGTTGTCGTTCAAGGTGTGTGTGTTGGTGATTGGTTGTCGTTCAAGGTGTGTGTGTTGGTGATTGGTTGTCGTTCAAGGTGTGTGTGTCGGTGATTGGTTGTCGTTCAAGGTGTGTGTGTCGGTGATTGGTTGTCGTTCAAGGTGTGTGTGTTGGTGATTGGTTGTCGTTCAAGGTGTGTGTGTTGGTGATTGGTTGTCGTTCAAGGTGTGTGTCTGATTGGTTCTGTGTTTTCTCCAGCGTCTGTTCCCTCAGTGAGTGTGTCAGGGTCAGGGACCGAGCACAGTGACAGCAACGGTCATGGAGCCCCCAACCTTGACCCCAGCTCTAACCCCAGCACAGCACTGCTGCCCCCTGCTGACGAGAGGTAGGACAGCAGGGAGAGAAACAGTCAAAATCAAACTGTACATTAAAGCAACAATTACATTTTCTGAATGCTGTTGAGAAAGTACATTGCTCTCTCCTCCCTCTCTCTGCCCCCTCCCTCTCTCTCTCCCTCCCTCTCTCTGCACCCTCCCTCTCTCTGCTCCCTCCCTCTCTCTCCTCCCTCCCTCTCTCTGCCCCCTCCCTCTCTCTCCCCCTCCCTCTCTCTGCCCCCCCTCTCTCTCCCCCTCCCTCTCTCTGCCCCCTCCCTCTCTCTGCCCCCTCCCTCTCTCTGCCCCCTCCCTCTCTCTGCCCCCCCCTCTCTCTCCTCCCTCCCTCTCTGCCTGCCCTCCCTCTCTCTCCCCTCCCTCTCTCCCCCCTCCCTCTCTCTGCCCCCTCCCTCTCTCTCTCTCCCTCTCTCTCTCTCTCTCCTCCCTCTCTCTCCCTCCCTCTCTCTGCCCCTCCCTCTCTCTCCTCCCTCCCTCTCTCTGCTCCCTCCCTCTCTCTGCCCCCCCCTCTCTCTGCCCCCTCCCTCTCTCTGCCCCCCCCCTCTCTCTGCCCCCTCCCTCTCTCTGCCTCCCCTGCTCTCCCTCCCTCTCTCTCTCCCCTCCCTCTCTCTGCCCCCTCTCTCTCTCCCTCCCTCTCTCTCTCCCTCCCTCTCTCTCTGCCCCCTCCCTCTCTCTGCCCCCTCCCTCTCTCTCCCCCTCTCTCTGCCCCCTCCCTCTCTCTCTCCCTCCCTCTCTCTGCCCCCTCCCTCTCTCTGCCCCCTCCCTCTCTCTGCCCCTCCCTCTCTCTCCTCCCTCCCTCTCCTGCTCCCTCTCTCCCCTCCCTCTCTCTGCCCCTCCCTCCTCTCTCCCTCTCCTCTCCTCCTCTGCTCCCTCTCTCTCCCCTCCCTCTCTCTCCCTCCCCTCTCTCTCCTCCCTCCCTCTCTCTGCCCCTCCCTCTCTCTGCTCCCTCTCTCTGTTCCCTCCCTCTCTCTGCCCTCCCCTCTCTCTGCCCCCTCCCTCTCTCTGTTCCCCCTCTCTCTCTCCTCCCTCTCTCTGCCCCTCCCTCTCTCTGCTCCCTCCCTCTCTCTCCCCCCTCTCTCTCCTCCCTCCTCCTCTCCTCCCTCCCTCTCTGCTCCCTCCCTCCTCTCTGCCCTCCCTCTCTCTGCCCCTCCCTCTCTCTGCCCCTCCCTCTCTCTCTCCTCCCTCTCTCTGCTCCCTCCCTCTCTCTGCTCCCTCCCTCTCTCTGCCCCCTCCCTCTCTCTGCCCCCTCCCTCTCTCTGCTCCTCCCTCCCTCTCTCTGCTCCCTCCCTCCTCTCTCTCCCCCTCCTCTCTCTCTGCCCCTCCCTCTCTCTGCTCCCTCCCTCTCTCTGCCCCCTCCCTCTCTCTGCTCCCTCCCTCTCTCTGCCCCCTCCCTCTCTCTGCTCCCTCCCTCTCTCTGCCCCCTCCCTCTCTCTGCTCCCTCCCTCTCTCTCCTCCCTCCCTCTCTCTGCCCCCTCCCTCTCTCTCCTCCCTCTCCCTCTCTCTGCCCCCTCCCTCTCTCTGCTCCCTCCCTCTCTCTCTCCCTCCTCTCTCCTCTCTCTGCCCCTCCCTCTCTCTCCCCCTCTCCTCTCTCTCTGCCCCCTCCCTCTCTCTGCCCCTCCCTCTCTCTGCTCCCTCCCCCTCTCCCTCCCTCTCTCTGCCCCTCCCTCTCTCTGTTCCCTCCCTCTGCTCCCTCCCTCTCTCTGCCCCCTCCCTCTCTCTGCCCCTCCCTCTCTCTGCCCCCTCCCTCTCTCCCTCCCTCTCTCTCCCCCTCCCTCTCTCTCCTCCCTCCCTCTCTCTGCCCCTCTCTCTCCTCTCCCCCTCTCTGCTCCCCTCCCTCCCTCTCTGCTCCCTCCCTCTCTCTCCCCCTCCCTCTCTCTGCTCCCTCCCTCTCTCTGCTCCCTCCCTCTCTCTGCTCCCCTCCCTCTCTCTGCCCCTCCCTCTCTCTCCTCCCTCCCCTCTCTCCCTCTCCCCTCCCTCTCTCTCTGCCCCCTCCCTCTCCTGCCCCCTCCCTCTGCTCCCTCCCTCTCTCTGCCCCCTCCCTCTCTCTCTCCCTCCCTCTCTCTGCCCCCCTCCCTCTCCCTCCCTCTCTCTGCTCCCTCCTCTCTCTGCTCCCTCCCTCTCTCTGCCCCTCCCTCTCTCTGCCCCCTCCCTCTCTCTCCCTCCCTCCCTCTCTCTCCTCCCTCCCTCTCTCTCCTCCCTCCCTCCTCCCTCCCTCTCTGCCCCTCCCTCTCTCTGCCCCCTCCCTCTCTCTTCCCTCACTCTCTCTCTCTCTGCCCCCTCCCTCTCTCTGCTCCCTCCCTCTCTCTGCCCCCTCCTCTCTCTGCTCCCTCCCTCTCTCTGCTCCTCCCTCTCCCCTCCTCTCTCTGCCCCCTCCCTCTCTCTGCTCCCTCCCTCTCTCTCCTCCCCTCTCTCTGCCCCTCCCTCTCTCTCCCCCTCCCTCTCTCTCCCTCCTCTCTCTCTCCCTCCCTCTCTCTGCTCCCTCCCTCTCTCTCCCCCCTCCTCTCTCCTCTCCCCTCTCTCTGCTCCCTCCCTCTCTCTGCTCCCTCCCTCTCTCTCCCCCCCTCTCTCTGCCCCCTCCCTCTCTCTCCCTCCCTCCCCCTCTCTCTCTCTCCCTCTCTCCCCTCTCCCCTCCCCTCCCTCTCTCTGCCCCTCCCTCTCTCTCTCCCTCCCTCTCTCTGCCTCCCTCCCTCTCCTGCCCCCTCCCTCTCTCTGCCCCCTCCCTCTCTCTGCCCCCTCCCTCTCTCTGCCCCCTCCCTCTCTCTGCTCCCTCCCTCTCTCTGCCCCCTCCCTCTCTCTCTCTCCCTCCCTCTCTCTGCTCCCTCCCTCTCTCTGCCCCTCCCTCTCTCTGCCCCCTCCCTCTCTCTGCCCCCTCCCTCTCTCTCCTCCCTCCCTCTCTCTGCCCCCTCCCTCCCTCTCTGCCCCCTCCCCTCCCTCCTCTCTCCTCCCTCCCTCTCTCTGCCCCCTCCCTCTCTCCCTCCCTCCCTCTCTCTGCCCTCCTCCCTCCCTCTCTCCCCCTCCCTCTCTCTGCCCCCTCCTCCCTCTCTGCCCCCTCCCTCTCTCTGCTCCCTCCCTCTCTCTGCCCCTCCCTCTCTCTCCCTCCCTCTCTCTCCCCCCCTCTCTCTCTGCTCCCTCCCTCTCTCTGCCCCTCCCTCTCTCTCTCCCTCCCTCCTGCTCCCCTCTCCTCTCCTCCCTCTCTCTGCCCCCCTCCCCTCTCCCTCTCTCTCCTCCCTCCCTCTCTCCCCTCCCTCCTCTCTGCCCCCTCCCTCTCTCTGCCCCCTCCTCTCTCCCTCTCTCTCCCTCCCTCTCTCCCCTCCCTCCCTCTGCCTCCCTCCCTCTCTCTCCCCCTCCCTCTCTCTGCTCCCTCCCTCTCTCTGCCCCCTCTCTCTGCCCTCCCCCCTCTCTCTGCTCCCCTCCTCTCTCTGCCCCTCCCTCTCTCTCCCCTCCCTCTCTCTGCCCCCCCCCTCTCTCTCCCTCCTCTCCTCTCTCTCTCCTCCCTCCCTCTCTCTCTCCCTCTCCTCTCTCTGCTCCCTCCCTCCCTCTCTCTCCCCTCCCTCTCTCTCTTCCTCCCTCTCTCTCCCCCTCCCTCTCTCTCTCCCTCCCTCTCTCCCTCCCTCTCTCTGCCCCCTCTCTCTGCCCCTCCCTCTCTCTCCCTCCCTCTCTCTGCCCCCTCCCTCTCTCTCCCTCCCCTCTCTCTGCCTCCCTCCCTCTCTCTGCATCCCTCCCTCTCTCTCCTCCCTCCCTCTCTCTGCCCCTCCCTCCCTCTCTGCCCCCTCCCTCTCTCTGCTCCCTCCCTCTCTCTGCCCCCTCCCTCTCTCTCTCCCTCCCTCCCTCTGCCCCCTCCCTCCCTCTCTCTCCCCTCCCTCCCTCTCTCCTCCCTCCCTCTGCTCCCTCCCTCCCTCTCTCCTCCTCCCTCCCTCTCTCTGCCCCCTCCCTCTCTCTCTCTGCCCTCCTCTGCCTCCCTCTCTCCCCCTCCCTCTCTCTGCCCCCCTCTCTCTGCCCCTCCCTCTCTCTGCCCCCTCCCTCTCTCTGCCCCCTCCCTCTCTCCCCCTCCCTCTCTCTGCCCCCTCCCTCTCTCTCTCCCCCCTCTCTCTCTCTCCCCTCCTCTCTCTCCCTCCCTCTCTCTGCCCCTCCCTCTCTCTGCCCCTCCCCTCTCTCTCTTCCCTCCTCTCTCTCTCTCCTCCTCTCTCTCTCTCCCCCTCTCTCTCCTCCCTCCCTCTCTCTCCTCCCTCCCCTCTCTCTCCCTCCCTCCCTCTCTCCCTCCCTCCCTCTCTCTCCTCCCTCCCTCTCTCCCTCCCTCCCTCTGCCCTCTCTGCTCCCTCCCTCTCTCTGCTCCCTCCCTCTCTCTCCCCCTCCCTCTCTCTGCCCCCTCCCTCTCTGCTCCCCCCTCTCTCTGCTCCCTCCCTCTGCTCCCTCCTCTCTCTGCTCCCCCTCCCTCTCTCTCCCCCTCCCTCTCTCTGCCCCTCCCTCTCTCTCCTCCCTCCCTCTCTCTGCTCCCTCCTCTCTCTGCCCCCTCCTCTCTCTGCTCCCCCCTCCCTCTCTCTGCCCCCTCCCTCTCTCTGCCCTCTCCCTCTCTCTCCCCCTCCTCTCTCCCCCCTCCCTCTCTCTCCCTCCCTCTCTCTCCCCCTCCCTCCTCTCTCTCCCTCCTCCCTCTCTCTGCCCCCTCCTCCCTCTCTCTCCCTCCTCTCTCTCTTCCCCTCACTCTCTCTCTTCCCTCCCTCTCTCTCTCTCCTCCCTCCTCTCTCTGCCCCCTCCCTCTCTCTCTCCCTCCCTCTCTCTGCCCCCTCCCTCTCTCTCTCCTCCCCCTCCCCTCCCTCTCTCTCTCCCTCCCCCCCTCTCTCTGCCCCCTCCCTCCCTCTCTCTGCCCCCTCCCTCCCTCTCTCTGCTCCCCTCCTCTCTCTCCCCTCCCCTCTCTCCTCCCTCCCTCTCTCTGCCCCTCCCTCTCTCTGCCCCCTCCCTCTCTCTGCTCCCTCCCTCTCTCCCTCCCTCTCTCTGCCCTCCCTCTCTCTCCTCCCTCCCTCTCTCTGCCCCCTCCCTCTCTCTCCTCCCTCCCTCTCTCTGCTCCCTCCCTCTCTCTCCTCCCTCCCTCTCTCTGCCTCCCTCCCTCTCTCTGCCCCCTCCCTCTCTCTCTGCCCCCTCCCTCTCTCTGCTCCCTCCCTCTCTCTGCCCCCTCCCTCTCTCTGCTCCCTCCCTCTCTCTGCCCCCTCCCTCTCTGCCCCCTCCCTCTCTCTGCCCCTCCCTCTCTCTGCCCCCTCCCTCTCTCTGCCCCCTCCCTCCCTCTCTCTGCCCCCTCCCTCTCTCTTCCCTCACTCTCTCTCTCCCCTCCCTCTCTCTCCTCCCTCCCTCTCTCTCCTCCCTCCCTCTCTCTTCCCCCTCCCTCTCTCTCCTCCCTCCCTCTCTCTGCTCCCTCCCTCTCTCTCGCCCTCCCCCCCTCTCTCTGAGAGAACAGGTTGTTTGAAGAGGTGATAGTTCTCCCTGCAGACTCCAGACTTCCTCCTCCTGGTGAAGAAGAGGAGCAGCTCCCTATCATTGCGTTCCAGGAGAACGGTATCGTCATGCCTCTGATTGGAGGAGTGGTCGACACCCCGATACAACACACAGCAGGTCATTCGTCCTGATCTCCCTCTGCCTTCCAGACTTCCCCCCAGTGTGTTTATATCAGATTTACATTGAACCTTCATTTAATTAGTATTTAACTTCTATTTAAAATGGGTATTTTATCTTTATTTAACCAGGCAAGTCAGTTGAGAACTAATTATTATTTTCAATGACGGCCTAGGAACAGTGGGTTAACTGCCTTGTTCAGAGGCAGAACGACAGATTTGTACCTTGTCAGCTCAGGGATTCAATCTAGCAACCTTCCGGTTACATGTCCAACGCTCTAAACCACTAGGCTACCTGCGTCCTCTAACCACTAGGTTACCTGCCTCCTCTAACCACTAGGCTGCCTGCCTCCTCTAACCACTAGACTACCTGCCCCCTAACCACTCTACCTGCCTCCCTCCACTCTACCTGCCTCCTCTCCACTCTACCTGCCTCCTCTAACCACTAGGCTACCTGCCTCCCTCCACTAGGCCCTGCCTCCTCTCCACTCTACCTGCCTCCTCTAACCACTAGGCTACCTGCCCCCTCCACTCTTACCTCCTCCTCCCTCCACTAGGCTGCCTGCCTCCCTCCACTCTACCTCCTCCCTCCCACTAGGCTACCTGCCTCCTCTAACCACTCTCCTGCCTCCTCCCACTCTACCTGCTCCTCTCCCTCTACCTGCCTCCCTCCCTCTCTCTGCCCCTCCACTCTACCTGCCCCCTCCACTAGGCTACCTCCCCTCCCACTAGGCTACCTGCCTCCTCTCCCTCTACCTGCCTCCCTCCACTCTACCTGCCTCCCTAACCACTGGATACCTGCCTCTCTCTAACCACTCCCTGCTCCCATTATGGAGGTATCAGCCTCCTCTCCCACTAGATACCCCTCCTCTAACCACTAGGATACCAGCCTCCTCTAACCACTAGGATACCTGCCTCCCTCTAACCACTAGGATACCTGCTGCCCATTATGGAGGTATCAGCCTCCTCCTCCCTCCACTAGGATACCTGCTGCCTCCCTCAGCCTCCTCTCCTACCTCCCTCCTCTGCCCCTCCACTAGGCTACCTGCTGCCCATTATGGAGGTATCAGCCTCCTCTAACCACTAGGATACCTGCTGCCCGTTATGGAGGTATCAGCCTCCTCTAACCACTAGCATACCTGCCTCCTCTAACCCCTAGGATACCTGCCTCCTCTAACCCCTAGGATACCTGCCTCCTCTAACCACTAGGATACCTGCCTTCTCTAACCACTAGGATACCTGCTTCCTTCTGGAGGTATCAGCCTCCTCCAACCACAAGGCTACCTGCCTCCTCTAACCACTAGGCTACCTATCTCCTCTAACCACTAGGCTACCTGTCTCCTCTAACCACTAGGCTACCTGTCTCCTCTAACCACTAGGCTACCTGTGTCCTCTAACCACTAGCCTACCTGCCTCCTCTAACCACTAGGATACCTGCTGCCCGTTATGGAGGTATCAGCCTCCTCTAACCACTAGGATACCTGCCTCCTCTAACCACTAGGATACCTGCCTCTAACCACTAGGCTACCTGCCTCCTCTAACCACTAGGCTACCTGCCTCCTCTAACCACTAGGATACATGCCTCCTCTAACCACTAGGATACCTGCCTCCTCTAACCACTAGGATACCTGCCTCCTCTAACCACTAGGATACCTGCTGCCCATTATGGAGGTATCAGCCTCCTCTAACCACTAGGATACCTGCTGCCTGTTATGGAGGTTTCAGCCTCCTCTAACCACTAGGATACCTGCTGCCCGTTATGGAGGTATCAGCCTCCTCTAACCACTAGGATACCTGCTGCCTGTTATGGAGGTTTCAGCCTCCTCTAACCACTAGGATACCTGCCTCCTCTAACCACTAGGATACCTGCTGCCCGTTATGGAGGTATCAGCCTCCTCTAACCACTAGGATACCTGCCTCCTCTAACCACTAGGATACCTGCCTCCTCTAACCACTAGACTACCTGCCTCCTCTAACCACTAGGCTACCTGCCTCCTCTAACCTCTAGGATACCTGCCTCCTCTAACCACTAGGATACCTGCCTCCTCTAACCACTAGGATGCATGCCTCCTCTAACCACTAGGCTACCTGCCTCCTCTAACCTCTAGGATACCTGCCTCCTCTAACCACTAGGATACCTGCCTCCTCTAACCTCTAGGATACCTGCCTCCTCTAACCACTAGGATACATGCCTCCTCTAACCTCTAGGATACCTGCCTCCTCTAACCACTAGGATGGATACCTGCCTCCTCTAACCACTAGGATACCTGCCTCCTCTAACCACTAGGATACCTGCCTCCTCTAACCACTAGGATACCTGCCTCCTCTAACCACTAGGATACCTGCCTCCTCTAACCACTAGGATACCTGCCTCCTCTAACCACTAGGATACCTGCCTCCTCTAACCACTAGGATACCTGCTGCCCATTATGGAGGTATCAGCCTCCTCTAACCACTAGGATACCTGCTGCCCATTATGGAGGTATCAGCCTCCTCTAACCACTAGGATACCTGCTGCCCATTATGGAGGTATCAGCCTCCTCTAACCACTAGGATACCTGCCTCCTCTAACCACTAGGATACCTGCTGCCCATTATGGAGGTATCAGCCTCCTCTAACCACTAGGATACCTGCTGCCCATTATGGAGGTATCAGCCTCCTCTAACCACTAGGATACCTGCTGCCCATTATGGAGGTATCAGCCTCCTCTAACCACTAGGATACCTGCCTCCTCTAACCACTAGGATACCTGCTGCCCATTATGGAGGTATCAGCCTCCATAATGTTCCATACTGACTGTCTTTTTATTCTTTGTCCTCCAGATGTTGTCTGATGACTGGAAAAGACATGGTGGAGGGGGAGATTGAGGGGAGATGGTGGAGGGGAGATGGTGGAGGACACATGGTGGAGGGGGAGATGGTGGAGGGGGAGATGGTCCTGGGGAGATGGTGGAGGACACATGGTGGAGGGGGGAGATGGTGGAGGGGAGATGGTGGAGGGGGAGATGGTGGTCAGGGGGAGATGGGGGAGGGGGAGATTGGAGGGAGGAGATGGTGGAGGGGGAGATGGGAGATGGTGGAGGGGGAGATGGGAGATGGTGGAGGGGGAGATGGTGGAGGGAGGAGATGGTGGAGGGGGAGATGGTGGAGGGGAGATGGGGGAGATGGAGGTGGGGGAGGATACATGGTGGAGGGGAGATGGTGGAGGGGGAGATGGTGGAGGGGGAGATGGTGGAGGACACATGGTGGAGGGGGAGATGGTGGAGGGGAGATGGGGGGGGAGATGGTGGAGGGGCGAGATGGTGGAGGGGGAGATGGTGGAGGGAGGAGATGGTGGAGGGGAGATGGGAGATGGTGGAGGGGGAGATGGTGGAGGGAGGAGATGGTGGAGGAGGAGATGGTGAGAGGGAGATGGTGGAGGGGGAGATGGTGGAGGGGAGATGGGGGAGGGGGAGATGGTGGAGGGGAGATGGGGGAGGACACATGGTGGAGGGGGAGATGGTGGAGGGGGAGATGGTGGAGGACACATGGTGGAGGGGGAGATGGTGGAGGGGAGATGGTGGAGGGGGAGATGGTGGAGGACACATGGTGGAGGGGGAGATGGTGGAGGGGGAGA
>NC_088408.1:3616215-3648253 GCF_034236695.1 Oncorhynchus nerka | reverse complement strand
TGGTGGAGGGGGAGATGGTGGAGGGAGGAGATGGTGGAGGGGGAGATGGGGGGGGGAGATGGTGGAGGGGGAGATGGGGGAGATGGTGGAGGGGGAGATGGGGGAGGACACATGGTGGAGGGGGAGATGGGGGAGGGTCTAAAGTAGTGCCCTGCATAGGGAATAGGGTGCCATAGAGCCCTGGTCTAAAGTAGTGCCCTTCATAGGGAATAGGGTGCCGTAGAGCCCTGGTCTAAAGTAGTGCCCTGCATAGGGAATAGGGTGTCATAGAGCCCTGGTCTAAAGTAGTGCCCTGTATAGGGAATAGGGTGCCATAGAGCCCTGGTCTAAAGTAGTGCCCTGCATAGGGAATAGGGTGCCTTAGAGCCCTGGTCTAAAGTAGTGCCCTGCATAGGGAATAGGGTGCCGTAGAGCCCTGGTCTAAAGTAGTGCCCTGCATAGGGAATAGGGTGTCATAGAGCCCTTGTCTAAAGTAGTGCCCTGCATAGGGAATAGGGTGTCATAGAGCCCTGGTCTAAAGTAGTGCCCTGCATAGGGAATAGGGTGCCGTAGAGCCCTGGTCTAAAGTAGTGCCCTGCATAGGGAATAGGGTGCCGTAGAGCCCTGGTCTAAAGTAGTGCCCTGCATAGGGAATAGGGTGTCATAGAGCCCTTGTCTAAAGTAGTGCCCTGCATAGGGAATAGGGTGCCTTTTGGGCCTTAGCCATAGTTGGATGATGGGTGGGGAGGGGTTAAGTTAAACAAAACAATACTGTTTCCTTTCAGTAAAAGAAGAATAGTGTGTAGACTGCTGATTATTTCTATGTTTAGTGCTACAATTATAATACTTGTTCTTCTGTAGAGCTCAGCACACATCTCCTTTCTGTTTTTGTTTCCACGACGATTGATTGACCTCCAAACCCAAAGATCCCACCCGTGTCACGTCGTGTGAGTGATTCGATTGGCTCCTCTCTTAAAGCTGCACATGGTTGTTGGCATTCCCTTCAGCCAATCAGCAGGCTTGGAGGACCCCCCCTCCTATACCATGGGCGCCTCCCATTCCCTTTGGAGGGCTTTGCACCAAAGCATTAAGGAAGGGGATGGATGGATGGATGAGTTTGTTGTTTTGGGCCAATCAGCCACCAGATGTATTGGGATAATGAACTGTCGTTGACCTTTGACATTTCTATGCATTCTAAAACAACTTGATCCAATCATTTATGATCGTTTATTGATCTGAGGATGCTGCAACACGCCCTAATTAATAACAGTGTTATATATATAAGTAAATAATTAATAACAGTGTTATATATATATATATATAAAGCTTGTCAAAGCAAGTGGTGGTTACTACATGATTCCATAAGTGGTATTTCATAGTTTTGATGTTTTGATGTCTATAATGTACAAAATAGTCAAATAAAAAATATTTAGTTTTGCTCTGTGTGAGCGAATCAAAATAGCCTGTAGCCTCGGAGGGAAAATGTCAGCACTCCTACCCCCTAAAACATCTTCCTGCAGGCCATGAACAGTCTACCGTGGTGAACAGTCTACCGCGGTGAACAGTCTAGCCTCGGAGGGAAAATGTCAGCACTCCTACCCCCTAAAACATCTTCCTGCAGGCCATGAACAGTCTACCACGTGAACAGTCTAGCCTCGGAGGGAAAATGTCAGCACTCCGACCCCCTAAAACATCTTCCTGCAGGCCATGAACAGTCTACCGCGGTGAACAGTCTAGCCTCGGAGGGAAAATGTCAGCACTCCTACCCCCTAAAACATCTTCCTGCAGGCCATGAACAGTCTACCGCGGTGAACAGTCTAGCCTCGGAGGGAAAATGTCAGCACTCCTACCCCCTAAAACATCTTCCTGCAGGCCATGAACAGTCTACCGCGGTGAACAGTCTACCGTGGTGAACAGTCTACCGTGGTGAACAGTCTACCGCCTGTGAACAGTCTCCTCTAACCAGTCTAGGATACCATGGTGAACAGTCTACCGCGGTGAACAGTCTACCGCGGTGAACAGTCTAGCCTCGGAGGGAAAATGTCAACACTCCTACCCCTAAAACATCTTCCTGCAGGCCATGAACAGTCTACCGCCAGTCTACCGTGGTGAACAGTCTCCGTGGTGAACAGTCTACCACTAGAACAGTCTGCACCTCTGAACAGTCTACCGCGGTGAACAGTCTACCGTGGTGAACAGTCTACCGCGGTGAACAGTCTAGCCTCGGAGGGAAAATGTCAACACTCCTACCCCCTAAAACATCTTCCTGCAGGCCATGAACAGTCTACCGCGGTGAACAGTCTACCGTGGTGAACAGTCTACCGCGGTGAACAGTCTAGCCTCGGAGGGAAAATGTCAACACTCCTACCCCCTAAAACATCTTCCTGCAGGCCATGAACAGTCTACCGCGGTGAACAGTCTACCAGGTGAACAGTCTACCTCCAGTCTAGCCTCGGAGGGAAAATGTCAGCACTCCGACCCCCTAAAACATCTTCCTGCAGGCCATGAACAGTCTACCGTGGTGAACAGTCTACCGCGGTGAACAGTCTAGCCTCGGAGGGAAAATGTCAGCACTCCGACCCCCTAAAACATCTTCCTGCAGGCCATGAACAGTCTACCGCGGTGAACAGTCTAGCCTCGGAGGGAAAATGTCAGCACTCCGACCCCCTAAAACATCTTCCTGCAGGCCATGAACAGTCTACCGGGTGAACAGTCTAGCCTCGGAGGGAAAATGTCAGCACTCCGACCCCCTAAAACATCTTCCTGCAGGCCATGAACAGTCTACCGCGGTGAACAGTCTAGCCTCGGAGGGAAAATGTCAGCACTCCGACCCCCTAAAACATCTTCCTGCAGGCCATGAACAGTCTACCGCGGTGAACAGTCTAGCCTCGGAGGGAAAATGTCAGCACTCCTACCCCCTAAAACATCTTCCTGCAGGCCATGAACAGTCTACCGCGGTGAACAGTCTAGCCTCGGAGGGAAAATGTCAGCACTCCTACCCCTAAAACATCTTCCTGCAGGCCATGAACAGTCTACCGTGGTGAACAGTCTAGCCTGGAGGGAAAATGTCAGCACTCCTACCCCCTAAAACATCTTCCTGCAGGCCATGAACAGTCTACCGCGGTGAACAGTCTAGCCTCGGAGGGAAAATGTCAGCACTCCGACCCCCTAAAACATCTTCCTGCAGGCCATGAACAGTCTACCGCGGTGAACAGTCTAGCCTCGGAGGGAAAATGTCAGCACTCCTACCCCCTAAAACATCTTCCTGCAGGCCATGAACAGTCTACCGTGGTGAACAGTCTACCGCGGTGAACAGTCTAGCCTCGGAGGGAAAATGTCAGCACTCCGACCCCCTAAAACATCTTCCTGCAGGCCATGAACAGTCTACCGCGGTGAACAGTCTAGCCTCGGAGGGAAAATGTCAACACTCCTACCCCCTAAAACATCTTCCTGCAGGCCATGAACAGTCTACCGTGGTGAACAGTCTAGCCTCGGAGGGAAAATGTCAGCACTCCGACCCCCTAAAACATCTTCCTGCAGGCCATGAACAGTCTACCGCGGTGAACAGTCTAGCCTCGGAGGGAAAATGCCAGCACTCCGACCCCCTAAAACATCTTCCTGCAGGCCATGAACAGTCTACCGTGGTGAACAGTCTAGCCTCGGAGGGAAAATGTCAGCACTCCGACCCCCTAAAACATCTTCCTGCAGGCCATGAACAGTCTACCGCTGAACAGTCTAGCCTCGGAGGGAAAATGTCAACACTCCGACCCCCTAAAACATCTTCCTGCAGGCCATGAACAGTCTACCGCTGAACAGTCTAGCCTCGGAGGGAAAATGTCAACACTCCGACCCCTAAAACATCTTCCTGCAGGCCATGAACAGTCTACCGCGCTGAACAGTCTAGCCTCGGAGGGAAAATGCCAGCACTCCGACCCCCTAAAACATCTTCCTGCAGGCCATGAACAGTCTACCGCGCTGAACAGTCTAGCCTCGGAGGGAAAATGCCAGCACTCCGACCCCCTAAAACATCTTCCTGCAGGCCATGAACAGTCTACCGCGCTGAACAGTCTAGCCTCGGAGGGAAAATGCCAGCACTCCGACCCCCTAAAACATCTTCCTGCAGGCCATGAACAGTCTACCGCTGAACAGTCTAGCCTCGGAGGGAAAATGTCAACACTCCGACCCCTAAAACATCTTCCTGCAGGCCATGAACAGTCTACCGATGAACAGTCTAGCCTCGGAGGGAAAATGTCAACACTCCGACCCCCTAAAACATCTTCCTGCAGGCCATGAACAGTCTACCGCGCTGAACAGTCTAGCCTCGGAGGGAAAATGCCAGCACTCCGACCCCTAAAACATCTTCCTGCAGGCCTGAACAGTCTACCGCGCTGAACAGTCTAGCCTCGGAGGGAAAATGCCAGCACTCCGACCCCTAAAACATCTTCCTGCAGGCCATGAACAGTCTACTTTCTGGTGAACAGTCTAGCCTCGGAGGGAAAATGTCAGCACTCCGACCCCTAAAACATCTTCCTGCAGGCCATGAACAGTCTACCGCGGTGAACAGTCTAGCCTCGGAGGGAAAATGTCAACACTCCTACCCCCTAAAACATCTTCCTGCAGGCCATGAACAGTCTACCGCGGTGAACAGTCTAGCCTCGGAGGGAAAATGTCAACACTCCTACCCCCTAAAACATCTTCCTGCAGGCCATGAACAGTCTACCCTTTGAACAGTCTAGCCTCGGAGGGAAAATGTCAACACTCCGACCCCTAAAACATCTTCCTGCAGGCCATGAACAGTCTACCGCGGTGAACAGTCTAGCCTCGGAGGGAAAATGTCAACACTCCGACCCCCTAAAACATCTTCCTGCAGGCCATGAACAGTCTACCGCGGTGAACAGTCTAGCCTCGGAGGGAAAATGTCAACACTCCTACCCCTAAAACATCTTCCTGCAGGCCATGAACAGTCTACCGCGGTGAACAGTCTAGCCTCGGAGGGAAAATGTCAACACTCCGACCCCTAAAACATCTTCCTACAGGCCATGAACAGTCTACCGTTGAACAGTCTAGCCTCGGAGGGAAAATGTCAACATCCGACCCCCTAAAACATCTTCCTGCAGGCCATGAACAGTCTACCGCGGTGAACAGTCTAGCCTGGAGGGAAAATGTCAACACTCCGACCCCCTAAAACATCTTCCTGCAGGCCATGAACAGTCTACCGCGGTGAACAGTCTAGCCTCGGAGGGAAAATGTCAACACTCCGACCCCCTAAAACATCTTCCTGCAGGCCATGAACAGTCTACAAAACAGTCTAGCCTCGGAGGGAAAATGTCAACACTCCGACCCCTAAAACATCTTCCTGCAGGCCATGAACAGTCTACCATGGTGAACAGTCTAGCCTCGGAGGGAAAATGTCAACACTCCGACCCCTAAAACATCTTCCTGCAGGCCATGAACAGTCTACCGTGAACAGTCTAGCCTCGGAGGGAAAATGTCAACACTCCGACCCCTAAAACATCTTCCTGCAGGCCATGAACAGTCTACCGCGGTGAACAGTCTAGAACAGTCCTCGGAGGGAAAATGCCAGCACTCCGACCCCCTAAAACATCTTCCTGCAGGCCATGAACAGTCTACCGCGGTGAACAGTCTAGCCTCGGAGGGAAAATGCCAGCACTCCGACCCCTAAAACATCTTCCTGCAGGCCATGAACAGTCTACCGCCTGAACAGTCTAGCCTCGGAGGGAAAATGTCAACACTCCGACCCCTAAAACATCTTCCTGCAGGCCATGAACAGTCTACCGCGGTGAACAGTCTACCGCGCTGAACAGTCTAGCCTCGGAGGGAAAATGTCAACACTCCGACCCCCTAAAACATCTTCCTGCAGGCCATGAACAGTCTACCGCGGTGAACAGTCTAGCCTCGGAGGGAAAATGTCAACACTCCTACCCCTAAAACATCTTCCTGCAGGCCATGAACAGTCTACCTCTAGCCTCGGAGGGAAAATGTCAACACTCCGACCCCTAAAACATCTTCCTGCAGGCCATGAACAGTCTACCGCGGTGAACAGTCTAGCCTCGGAGGGAAAATGTCAACACTCCGACCCCCTAAAACATCTTCCTGCAGGCCATGAACAGTCTACCGCGGTGAACAGTCTAGCCTCGGAGGGAAAATGTCAACACTCCGACCCCCTAAAACATCTTCCTGCAGGCCATGAACAGTCTACCGCGGTGAACAGTCTAGCCTCGGAGGGAAAATGTCAACACTCCGACCCCCTAAAACATCTTCCTGCAGGCCATGAACAGTCTACCGCGGTGAACAGTCTAGCCTCGGAGGGAAAATGTCAACACTCCGACCCCCTAAAACATCTTCCTGCAGGCCATGAACAGTCTACCGCGGTGAACAGTCTAGCCTCGGAGGGAAAATGCCAGCACTCCGACCCCCTAAAACATCTTCCTGCAGGCCATGAACAGTCTACCGCGGTGAACAGTCTAGCCTCGGAGGGAAAATGCCAGCACTCCGACCCCCTAAAACATCTTCCTGCAGGCCATGAACAGTCTACCGCGCTGAACAGTCTAGCCTCGGAGGGAAAATGTCAACACTCCGACCCCCTAAAACATCTTCCTGCAGGCCATGAACAGTCTACCGCGGTGAACAGTCTACCGCGCTGAACAGTCTAGCCTCGGAGGGAAAATGTCAACACTCCGACCCCCTAAAACATCTTCCTGCAGGCCATGAACAGTCTACCGCGGTGAACAGTCTAGCCTCGGAGGGAAAATGTCAACACTCCTACCCCCTAAAACATCTTCCTGCAGGCCATGAACAGTCTACCGCGCTGAACAGTCTAGCCTCGGAGGGAAAATGTCAGCACTCCGACCCCCTAAAACATCTTCCTGCAGGCCATGAACAGTCTACCGCCAGTCTAGCCTCGGAGGGAAAATGTCAGCACTCCTACCCCCTAAAACATCTTCCTGCAGGCCATGTCTAGCCTCGGAGGGAAAATGTCAGCACTCCTACCCCCTAAAACATCTTCCTGCAGGCCATGAACAGTCTACCGCGGTGAACAGTCTAGCCTCGGAGGGAAAATGTCAGCACTCCTACCCCCTAAAACATCTTCCTGCAGGCCATGAACAGTCTACCGTGGTGAACAGTCTAGCCTCGGAGGGAAAATGTCAGCACTCCTACCCCCTAAAACATCTTCCTGCAGGCCATGAACAGTCTACCGCGGTGAACAGTCTAGCCTCGGAGGGAAAATGTCAGCACTCCGACCCCCTAAAACATCTTCCTGCAGGCCATGAACAGTCTACCGTGGTGAACAGTCTAGCCTCGGAGGGAAAATGTCAGCACTCCGACCCCTAAAACATCTTCCTGCAGGCCATGAACAGTCTACCGTGGTGAACAGTCTAGCCTCGGAGGGAAAATGTCAGCACTCCGACCCCTAAAACATCTTCCTGCAGGCCATGAACAGTCTACCGCGGTGAACAGTCTAGCCTCGGAGGGAAAATGTCAGCACTCCGACCCCCTAAAACATCTTCCTGCAGGCCATGAACAGTCTACCGTGGTGAACAGTCTAGCCTCGGAGGGAAAATGTCAGCACTCCGACCCCCTAAAACATCTTCCTGCAGGCCATGAACAGTCTACCGCGGTGAACAGTCTAGCCTCGGAGGGAAAATGTCAGCACTCCTACCCCCTAAAACATCTTCCTGCAGGCCATGAACAGTCTACCGCGGTGAACAGTCTAGCCTCGGAGGGAAAATGTCAGCACTCCTACCCCCTAAAACATCTTCCTGCAGGCCATGAACAGTCTACCGCGGTGAACAGTCTAGCCTCGGAGGGAAAATGTCAGCACTCCGACCCCCTAAAACATCTTCCTGCAGGCCATGAACAGTCTACCGCGGTGAACAGTCTAGCCTCGGAGGGAAAATGTCAGCACTCCGACCCCTAAAACATCTTCCTGCAGGCCATGAACAGTCTACCGCGGTGAACAGTCTAGCCTCGGAGGGAAAATGTCAGCACTCCGACCCCTAAAACATCTTCCTGCAGGCCATGAACAGTCTACCGCGGTGAACAGTCTAGCCTCGGAGGGAAAATGTCAGCACTCCGACCCCCTAAAACATCTTCCTGCAGGCCATGAACAGTCTACCGCGCTGAACAGTCTAGCCTCGGAGGGAAAATGTCAGCACTCCGACCCCCTAAAACATCTTCCTGCAGGCCATGAACAGTCTACCGCGGTGAACAGTCTAGCCTCGGAGGGAAAATGTCAGCACTCCGACCCCCTAAAACATCTTCCTGCAGGCCATGAACAGTCTACCGTGGTGAACAGTCTAGCCTCGGAGGGAAAATGTCAGCACTCCGACCCCCTAAAACATCTTCCTGCAGGCCATGAACAGTCTACCGCGGTGAACAGTCTAGCCTCGGAGGGAAAATGTCAGCACTCCGACCCCCTAAAACATCTTCCTGCAGGCCATGAACAGTCTACCGCGCTGAACAGTCTAGCCTCGGAGGGAAAATGTCAGCACTCCGACCCCCTAAAACATCTTCCTGCAGGCCATGAACAGTCTACCGCGGTGAACAGTCTAGCCTCGGAGGGAAAATGTCAGCACTCCGACCCCCTAAAACATCTTCCTGCAGGCCATGAACAGTCTACCGCGCTGAACAGTCTAGCCTCGGAGGGAAAATGTCAGCACTCCGACCCCCTAAAACATCTTCCTGCAGGCCATGAACAGTCTAGCCTCGGAGGGAAAATGTCAGCACTCCGACCCCCTAAAACATCTTCCTGCAGGCCATGAACAGTCTAGCCTCGGAGGGAAAATGTCAGCACTCCGACCCCCTAAAACATCTTCCTGCAGGCCATGAACAGTCTACCGCGCTGAACAGTCTAGCCTCGGAGGGAAAATGTCAGCACTCCGACCCCCTAAAACATCTTCCTGCAGGCCATGAACAGTCTAGCCTCGGAGGGAAAATGTCAGCACTCCTACCCCCTAAAACATCTTCCTGCAGGCCATGAACAGTCTACCGTGGTGAACAGTCTAGCCTCGGAGGGAAAATGTCAGCACTCCGACCCCCTAAAACATCTTCCTGCAGGCCATGAACAGTCTACCGCGGTGAACAGTCTAGCCTCGGAGGGAAAATGTCAGCACTCCGACCCCCTAAAACATCTTCCTGCAGGCCATGAACAGTCTAGCCTCGGAGGGAAAATGTCAGCACTCCGACCCCTAAAACATCTTCCTGCAGGCCATGAACAGTCTAGCCTCGGAGGGAAAATGTCAGCACTCCGACCCCCTAAAACATCTTCCTGCAGGCCATGAACAGTCTAGCCTCGGAGGGAAAATGTCAGCACTCCGACCCCCTAAAACATCTTCCTGCAGGCCATGAACAGTCTAGCCTCGGAGGGAAAATGTCAGCACTCCGACCCCCTAAAACATCTTCCTGCAGGCCATGAACAGTCTAGCCTCGGAGGGAAAATGTCAGCACTCCGACCCCTAAAACATCTTCCTGCAGGCCATGAACAGTCTAGCCTCGGAGGGAAAATGTCAGCACTCCGACCCCCTAAAACATCTTCCTGCAGGCCATGAACAGTCTAGCCTCGGAGGGAAAATGTCAGCACTCCGACCCCCTAAAACATCTTCCTGCAGGCCATGATCCTATTTATGATCAAGGGTTTATACAATAAGTTACTGCTGCTGCTACTGATCAGAAAGCGATGCGGCTCGGTGACTGGTGTCGGCCGCCACAGTAAACCCGTTCTATTAGTTATAAACAGAACAGATATTCATTCCCAACGTGTCAGACACACAGCTGGTTTGAAGAGATCCGTTCGAGCAAGGCAACAGAATCGATGATCTTCAGCACGTCATTGTTCTATTACACCGTCATCTGTGATGCACATTTGTAGATCAGTGATGCTTACTGCAATGTAGTCCATCTCAAGCACTCCGTGAACAGTCTGTCGTAGTAAACAGTCTACCGCGGTGAACAGTCTGTCGTAGTGAACAGTCTACCGTGGTGAACAGTCTACCGTAGTAAACAGTCTGCCATAGTAAACAGTCTACCGTGGTGAACAGTCTACCGTAGTAAACAGTCTACCGTGGTAAACAGTCTACCGTGGTGAACAGTCTACCATAGTAAACAGTCTACCATAGTAAACAGTCTACCGTGGTAAACAGTCTACCGTGGTGAACAGTCTACCGTAGTAAACAGTCTGCCATAGTAAACAGTCTACCGCGGTGAACAGTCTACCGTGGTGAACAGTCTACCGCGGTGAACAGTCTACCGCGGTGAACAGTCTACCGCGGTGAACAGTCTACCGCGGTGAACAGTCTGCCGCGGTAAACAGTCTGCCATAGTAAACAGTCTACCGCGGTGAACAGTCTACCGTGGTGAACAGTCTGCCGTAGTAAACAGTCTGCCATAGTAAACAGTCTACCGTGGTGAACAGTCTACCGTGGTGAACAGTCTACCGTGGTGAACAGTCTACCGTGGTGAACAGTCTACCGTGGTGATCAGTCTACCGTGGTGAACAGTCTACCGCGGTGAACAGTCTACCGCGGTGAACAGTCTACCGCAGTGAACAGTCTACAGCGGTGAACAGTCTACCGCGGTGAACAGTCTACCGCGGTGAACAGTCTACCGCGGTGATCAGTCTACCGCGGTGATCAGTCTACCGCAGTGATCAGTCTACCGCGGTGATCAGTCTACCCGTTCTATGAATAGTTATGAACAGTCTAACGTGGTGAATAGTCTCATTCCCGGTGAACAGTCTACCGCGGTGAACAGTCTACCGTGGTGAACAGTCTACCGTGGTGATGTGGTGATCAGTCTACTGTGGTGAACAGTCTACAGTGAACAGTCTATGAACAGTTCCGCGGTGAACAGTCTATCGTGGTGAACAGTCTACTGTGGTGAACAGTCTAGTGAACAGTCTACTGTGGTGAACAGTCTACCGTGGTGATGTGGTGATCAGTCTACCACGGTGAACAGTCTACCGCGGTGAACAGTCCAGTCTACCGTGGTGAACAGTCTACCGTGGTGAACAGTCTACTGTGGTGAACAGTCTACCGCGGTGAACAGTCTACTGTGGTGAACAGTCTACCGCGGTGAACAGTCTACTGTGGTGAACAGTCTACCGTGGTGATCAGTCTACTGTGGTGAACAGTCTACCGCGGTGAACAGTCTACCGCGGTGAACAGTCTACCGTGATGAACAGTCTACCGTGGTGAACAGTCTACCACGGTGAACAGTCTACCGCGGTGAACAGTCCAGTCTACCGCGGTGAACAGTCTACCGTGGTGAACAGTCTACCGCGGTGAACAGTCTACTGTGGTGAACAGTCTACCGTGGTGATGTGGTGATCAGTCTACTGTGGTGAACAGTCTACCGCGGTGAACAGTCTACCGTGGTGAACTGTCTACCGTGGTGAACAGTCTACTGTGGTGAACAGTCTACCGTGGTGAACAGTCTACCGCGGTGAACAGTCTACCGCGGTGAACAGTCTACCACGGTGAACAGTCTACCGTGGTGAACAGTCTACTGTGGTGAACAGTCTACCGTGGTGAATAGTCTACTGTGGTGAACAGTCTACTGTGGTGATCAGTCTACTGTGGTGAACAGTCTACCACGGTGAACAGTCTACCGCGGTGAACAGTCTACCGCGGTGAACAGTCTACCGTGGTGAACAGTCTACTGTGGTGAACAGTCTACCGCGGTGAACAGTCTACTGTGGTGAACAGTCTACCGTGGTGATGTGGTGATCAGTCTACCACGGTGAACAGTCTACCGCGGTGAACAGTCCAGTCTACCGTGGTGAACAGTCTACCGTGGTGAACAGTCTACCGTGGTGAACAGTCTACCGTGGTGAACAGTCTACTGTGGTGAACAGTCTACTGTGGTGAACAGTCTACCGCGGTGAACAGTCTACTGTGGTGAACAGTCTACCGCGGTGAACAGTCTACCGCGGTGAACAGTCTACCGTGGTGAACAGTCTACCGTGATGAACAGTCTACTGTGGTGAACAGTCTACCACGGTGAACAGTCTACCGCGGTGAACAGTCCAGTCTACCGCGGTGAACAGTCTACCGTGGTGAACAGTCTACTGTGGTGAACAGTCTACCGCGGTGAACAGTCTACTGTGGTGAACAGTCTACCGTGGTGATGTGGTGATCAGTCTACTGTGGTGAACAGTCTACCGCGGTGAACAGTCTACTGTGGTGAACAGTCTACTGTGGTGAACAGTCTACCGTGGTGAACAGTCTACCGCGGTGAACAGTCTACCACGGTGAACAGTCTACCGTGGTGAACAGTCTACCGTGGTGAACAGTCTACTGTGGTGAACAGTCTACTGTGGTGAACAGTCTACCGTGGTGAATAGTCTACTGTGGTGAACAGTCTGTGGTGAACAGTCTACTGTGGTGAACAGTCTACCGCGGTGAACAGTCTACCGCAATATGTTGACGTCATTCTGTCTTATCCTGGGCAATATGTTGACGTCATTCTGTCTTATCCTGGGCAACATGTTGACGTCATCATTTAACTGTCTACATCCCATGAACACTCCATATCCCACACAGGAGGCAGTCTACATTTATTTTTTTGAAGGAATTAACATGAAGAATCTATAAATACTTATCAATATATAGATATTATATTATATGTATAAATTACAAAGTGTATATTTTGACTAAGACACACATATCAACAGTCCTTCACTGAGAAGAAGGAATGGGTATGGAACCACATCGAGTTCTGTAAAGGACTCCATTTTGTTGGTCTCCATAGTTACCCAACTGTTCTGTCTGTGTATGTCAATAAAACAAATTTCATGTTATTTGGAAACTGAGTTTGTCAGAATTAGTTTTCTCAGTTTTGAGATTTTTTTCTGCTGTTATTACACATTCAAACCATCAGAGGGCAGACTAAACCACAACCTACTTGCGTGGGTACGTGCGTGCGTACGTGCGCTGTGGTTATATAGCCCGGTTGGGGAGAAGCACAGAGCTCTGATTGGGGACAGAATTAGTTTAGAGCGTTTGTGATCATCTTATATAAGCTCGGGTATTAATGACAGTCTCACTCAGCTCTTTGCTCCCTTTTGGGAGAGGACAGGGCCTGCAGAGAGACGGATCGGTCCAAGTTAAACCTACAGGGAGACAGGGATGTGTCTGTCCCAAATTGCACTAGTTCCTTTCCACTTCATAGGGAACGGGGTGTCATTTGAGATGCTGCCTTGGTTAGTAGGGAGACTGAGGGGAGCTGGGTAGGTAAACCCCAACAACAGACACCACTTTAAAATGTATAGATCACTAATCATTTATAGTCTAAGCGAATGTTGAGGGTGGAAAAAATATACACAACAAGATATATAAACTCAACGTGTAAAGTGTTGGTCCCGTGTTTCATGAGCTGAAATAAAAAGATACCAGAAATGTTCCATTTGCACAAAAAGCTTTTTTTTTCTCGCAAATGTTGTGCACAAATTTGTTTACATCCCTGTTAGTGAGCATTTCTCCTTTTACCAAGATAATCCATCCACCTGGCAGGTGTGGTATATCAAGAAGCTGATTTAAACAGCATGGTCATTACATAGGTGCACCTTGTGCTGGGGACAATAAAAGGCAACTCACAAATGTGCAGTTTTGTCACAACACTAGAGATGTCTCTCAAGTTTTGAGGGAGCGTGAGGGAGTTGGCATGCTGACTACAGGAATGTCCAACGGAGCTGTTGCCAGATAATATAATGTTAATTTCTCTACCATAAGCCGCCTCCAGCGTCGTTTTGGAGAATTTGGCAGTATGTCCAACCGGCCTCACAACCGCTGACCATGTGTAACCAGGCCAGTCCAGGACCTCCACATCAGGCTTCTTCACCTGCGGGATCGTCTTGAGACCAGCCGCCCTGGCAGCTGATGAAACTGAGTGGGTATTTCTGTCTGTAATAATGCTATTTTGTGTGGGAAAATGAATTCTGTTTGGCTGGTCCTGGCTCCCCAGTGGGTGTGCCTATGCCCTTTCAGGTGAAGTCCCTAGATTAGGGCCTAATGAATTTATTTCAATTGACTGATTCCCTTATACGAATTACCTCCGTAAAAAAAAAAAATCGTTGAAATAATTGCATGTTGCTTTTTCTATTTTTGTTCATTATAAGTGCCAGATCTAATGTAAGGACCTGATCAATTTTCTTATAACTAATTTAATAAAATATCTAAAGGTTGGGCCTATCTAAAAGGCTTCATCAAGGTTAAAATGTTTATCAAGCTTTAAACATTGTATTTGTTTAACATGCAGGTATTTGTTCCATCTCGGCACTAACACATTTGATTCAGCATAATGAATGGTCCTTTTTACAGTGTAATTATTTGTAATAACACCAACAAGCGTTGTTACATTTACATTTAAGTCATTTAGCAGACGCTCTTATCCAGAGCGACTTACAAATTGGTGCTTTCACCTTATGACATCCAGTGGAACAGCCACTTTACAATAGTGCATCTAGGTTTTTAAGGGGGGGGGGGGGTGAGAAGGATTACTTTATCCTATCCTAGGTATTCCTGAAAGAGGTGGGGTTTCAGGTGTCTCCGGAAGGTGGTGATTGACTCCGCTGTCCTGGCGTCGTGAGGGAGTTTGTTCCACCATTGGGGGGCCAGAGCAGCGAACAGTTTTGACTGGGCTGAGCGGGAACTGTACTTCCTCAGTGGTAGGGAGGCGAGCAGGCCAGAGGTGGATGAACGCAGTGCCCTTGTTTGGGTGTAGGGCCTGATCAGAGCCTGGAGGTACTGAGGTGCCGTTCCCCTCACAATAACTCAATTACACTATAATAATAATATGGCAACTGGTGCTAATTGCAGTCTGTAATTACAGAAGTATAACAACAAATGCTTGTTTCCACTCAATTTTCCCTAAATTCACCAATCGAGTGTTTTTAGTTTCTTCTCCACTGCACTGCATTCAGTAACGATCACAATGTTGTAATCTCTTGTGGACAGATGCGCTGGGTGTCCGGAGATTACGGCAGGGTAGCCTAGTGGTTAGAGTGGAGGGGCGGCAGGGTAGCCTAGTGGTTAGAGTGGAGGGGCGGCAGGGTAGCCTAGTGGTTAGAGTGGAGGGGCGGCAGGGTAGCCTAGTGGTTAGAGTGGAGGGGCGGCAGGGTAGCCTAGTGGTTAGAGTGTAGAGGCGGCAGGGTAACCTAGTGGTTAGAGTGTAGAGGCGGCAGGGTAGCCTAGTGGTTAGAGTGTAGAGGGGGCAGGGTAGCCTAGTGGTTAGAGTGTAGGGGCGGCAGGGTAGCCTAGTGGTTAGAGTGGAGGGGCGGCAGGGTAGCCTAGTGGTTAGAGTGGAGGGGCGGCAGGGTAGCCTAGTGGTTAGAGTGTAGAGGGGGCAGGGTAGCCTAGTGGTTAGAGTGGAGGGGCGGCAGGGTAGCCTAGTGGTTAGAGTGGAGGGGCGGCAGGGTAGCCTAGTGGTTAGAGTGGAGGGCGGCAGGGTAGCCTAGTGGTTAGAGTGGAGGGGCGGCAGGGTAGCCTAGTGGTTAGAGTGTAGAGGGGGCAGGGTAGCCTAGTGGTTAGAGTGGAGGGGCGGCAGGGTAGCCTAGTGGTTAGAGTGGAGGGGCGGCAGGGTAGCCTAGTGGTTAGAGTGGAGGGGCGGCAGGGTAGCCTAGTGGTTAGAGTGGAGGGCGGCAGGGTAGCCTAGTGGTTAGAGTGGAGGGGCGGCAGGGTAGCCTAGTGGTTAGAGTGGAGGGGCGGCAGGGTAGCCTAGTGGTTAGAGTGGAGGGGCGGCAGGGTAGCCTAGTGGTTAGAGTGGAGGGGCGGCAGGGTAGCCTAGTGGTTAGAGTGGAGGGGCGGCAGGGTAGCCTAGTGGTTAGAGTGGAGGGCGGCAGGGTAGCCTAGTGGTTAGAGTGGAGGGGCGGCAGGGTAGCCTAGTGGTTAGAGTGGAGGGGCGGCAGGGTAGCCTAGTGGTTAGAGTGGAGGGGCGGCAGGGTAGCCTAGTGGTTAGAGTGGAGGGCGGCAGGGTAGCCTAGTGGTTAGAGTGGAGGGCGGCAGGGTAGCCTAGTGGTTAGAGTGGAGGGCGGCAGGGTAGCCTAGTGGTTAGAGTGGAGGGGCGGCAGGGTAGCCTAGTGGTTAGAGTGGAGGGCGGCAGGGTAGCCTAGTGGTTAGAGTGGAGGGCGGCAGGGTAGCCTAGTGGTTAGAGTGGAGGGGCGGCAGGGTAGCCTAGTGGTTAGAGTGGAGGGGCGGCAGGGTAGCCTAGTGGTTAGAGTGTAGAGGAGGCATGGTAGCCTAGTGGTTAGAGTGTAGGGGCGGCAGGGTAGCCTAGTGGTTAGAGTGTAGAGGGGGCAGGGTAGCCTAGTGGTTAGAGTGGAGGGGCGGCAGGGTAGCCTAGTGGTTAGAGTGTACTTAGAGTTGGAGTGGTTAGAGTGGTTAGAGTGTAGAGGGGGCAGGGTAGCCTAGTGGTTAGAGTGTAGAGGGGGCAGGGTAGCCTAGTGGTTAGAGTGTAGAGGGGGCAGGGTAGCCTAGTGGTTAGAGTGTACTTAGAGTTGGAGTGGTTAGAGTGGTTAGAGTGTAGAGGCGGCAGGGTAGCCTAGTGGTTAGAGTGGAGGGGCGGCAGGGTAGCCTAGTGGTTAGAGTGTAGAGGGGGCAGGGTAGCCTAGTGGTTAGAGTGTAGAGGAGGCATGGTAGCCTAGTGGTTAGAGTGTAGGGGCGGCAGGGTAGCCTAGTGGTTAGAGTGTAGAGGGGGCAGGGTAGCCTAGTGGTTAGAGTGGAGGGGCGGCAGGGTAGCCTAGTGGTTAGAGTGTACTTAGAGTTGGAGTGGTTAGAGTGGTTAGAGTGTAGAGGGGGCAGGGTAGCCTAGTGGTTAGAGTGTAGAGGGGGCAGGGTAGCCTAGTGGTTAGAGTGTACATAGAGTTGGAGTGGTTAGAGTACTACTTTCTTAGCTACAGTATACATGTCTCCCTGGCATATTACTACACAACATACACTTAGTATTACTTTCTTAGCTACAGTATACATGTCTCCCTGGCACATTACATCATCTATGCAGCAGCATGCAAGACATTTTTGGACCTTCTTGTGCTTGTGCTCACTTGAGCAGGAAGGTGGCGCGACGGTCCTTCTTGTGGGCAAATTTTGTTAGTCTGGCATTCTCTGGATTTATGGTGCTTTCAAGGCAACTGGGAACTCTGGGGGGGGGGGGGGGGGGAGTACGTCGGTAATCTTCAGTTCGGAGCTCTAGAAAGAGGCCAGAGTCCCCAACTTGGAAGTTGGATGACCGATCAAAATGTATTTTCCCATTCAGAGCAAATTTTTTTCAGAGTTCTTGGTTGTCTTGAACTGACTGAAGTCTGAGATTTCCAAGTTTCCAGTGGTCTTGAACACGGCAGAGGTCATACTGGATTGACAGCATGACCAATGTATTCAACCTTTCCTGTCCCATTGTGTTTCATGCGAATGTTTAACCTGTTAAGGTTGGAAAAGAGACCCCTTAAACCCAGACTTGGACCACACACCCACTCCACTGAATAGCAGGCTAGTGATTGCTTTGCAACGCTTGCAGTTAGCCACAGATTCCATCCAAACCACTCATTATTTAATTTGCGTAATGTTTATGGCCAATGAGCACCGATACGTTTTATCTATCATTTCTCTTCATATGATAATAATTTTAAAAAGGATTTGTCGACCTTGATTTATGATGATGTCTAGCTTGCTAGCTAAGATGCGCCATGTATTCATTTAACAATTTATAGGCATTGTGAACTCCTTTTTTGCCATTGGGCCTGGGAATCATACTCCAGAACCCTTTGTTGCAGAGTCAACCAATCAGGTTAACGCTTGTCGCATCACATGATTTGTGCTGAAATGTGTGTAACCAGGGACCCTCTGCAACACATCAACAACAGTCACCCACGAAGCATCGTTACCCATCGCTCCACAAAAGCCGCGGCCCTTGCAGAGCAAAGGGGGAACCACTACTTCAAGATCTCAGAGCAAGTGACGTCACCAATTGAAACGCTATTTAGCGCGCACCACCGCTAACTAGCTAGCCGTTTCACATCCGTTACACAAGCTGGAAAAAAATGTATGGATGCTATCTGAAACTTTAACATTTGTTTTAACATTCGTTGTTACACCTCTGTAATTACAGACTGCAATTACCATCAGTTAGTTACAACCATGTATTATCACAATGAATTACACAGTAATAAGGACCCCTTTTCAAATGAAGTGTTGCCTAATGGGTAAATCCATCATTGGTATTAGGCTGGCCGCTAGGCTATCACACACATCATCTCTGCCCTCCTCTGAGCGCGCTGTATTTCAAGTAGCAGGTGTTTTAAAAACGGTGTTCATTTCTTAGCCAGGCAGCTCCCTCCGTCGCTCTCTCTCTCTCTCTCTCACACACACACAAAAAACACTGCAATGTCAGCCGCCAGCACCGAGACGAGCGCCCCGTTGCCTGCGGCCGCCAGCCGGGTGTTCTTCCAGCCGCTGGCCGGGGTAGGGTGCGCTGGGTCCGGACCCATGCCGCGGGACGACCCGGTCCAGAGGAAGCAGGGGAAAGTGACGGTGAAATACGACAGGAAGGAGCTGCGGAAGAGACTGATCTTGGAGGAGTGGATTATTGAACAACTGAGCGATCTGTACGACTGTGAGGTGAGGAGAGAAGGGCTTTTCCCCGACCTGGCTGGTGGTATAATATATTCCGTTGATTCCTCTGACTGTATGCTACAGTGTATTATTATTGGCGATAGTAGGCTACTTTATAGTCTAGCATTCTGGTGCATAATATTTCTGTAGGTAGTAGCAGTAAATAAACCTAAACGCCCTCGATAGTCTAGTCTCCTCTCCACTGGGTACTCTCTTAGAAAAAAGGCTTCCAAAAAGGGCTCTTTGGCTGTCCCCATAGGATAACCTATTTGTTGGTTCCAGGTAGAACCTTTTTTTTGGTTCCAGGTAGAATTGTCTTTGGAAACGGTTTTACTCATGGGTGCAACTTTCACTGGGGACGGGGGGACATGTCCCCCCCACATTCTAAAATAGCATTTTTGCCCCCACCCCCCACATACTAAAATAGCATTTTTGCCCCCACCCCCCCTGTTTTATCATTGTAATGTGATACAAAACGGAGGGCTTTAGGACCATGTGGACGGCCCCTGGCGGTCGGTCGGCTGTTTGTTTATCTGACTGGATGACAACTTGTAATGATAATAGATATGCCCCCCCTCCCCCAACCCCACACTCCTAAAACCAAAGTTGTGCCCCTTTTGGAACTCAAGAGTTCTACCTGGAACCGAAAATAGTTCTACCTGGAACCAAAAAGGGTTCTACCTGGAACTGAAAAGAGTTCTACCTGGAACCGAAAAGAGTTCTACCTGGAACCAAAATTAGTTCTACCTGGAACCGAAAAAGAGTTCTACCTGGAACTGAAAATAGTTCTACCTGGAACCGAAAAGAGTTCTACCTGGAACCGAAAAGAGTTCTACCTGGAACAGAAAAGGGTTCTACCTGGAACCGAAAAGAGTTCTACCTGGAACCAAAATGAGTTCTACCTGGAACAGAAAAGGGTTCTACCTGGAACAGAAAAGCCGAAGAACCATTTTAGGTTCTAGATGGCACCTTTTTTTTGTTGTAGTATGTGCTTTATCATAGCGAGGCCTTTAAATGATGTGGGATCAATAGTGTCTGACCTGAAGATAGATGTCTCCCACTCACAACAGGCAACGCAGTGTGTTTGAAACACAGTGAGGCATTGCAAAAGAAGTGGGTGAATCAACAGCCAGTAAAATGAACGCTCTATTATGGTTAGACCGCTCTTAGCCAGGTGCACCACGGCTTAACGTTTACGTAGCAGGTTAAAATGACTAACGTGGCAGGTTAGGAGGAATAACGTGGCAGGTTAGGAGGAATAACGTGGCAGGTTAAGATGACTAACGTGGCAGGTTAAGATGACTAACGTGGCAGGTTAGGAGGAATAACGTGGCAGGTTAAGATGACTAACGTGGCAGGTTAGGAGGATTCATGGAGCACATTTAGGATAATTAAGTGGCAGGTTAGGAGAATGAGGTTAAGGTTAGGAAAAGGGATTAGGGTTAAGCTTAGCTAAAATGTTACACTTCTGTTGACCCGCCCACTTCTGTTGACCCTCCCACTTCTGTTGACCCTCCCACTTCTGTTGACCCTCCCACTTCTGTTGACTCACTCACCTTCAGATACACTCCATGTATGCAGTTACCCAGGACTGTTTTTATGGGCGCTTTGGGTCGATTATTCAGCTCCCTTGCTCTCCCTGGTCTACTGTCCTCACTCCCCCCAGGCTGCAGTGTCTCTTCCTGGGGAAGGCAGCAGCGCAGTGAGGGTGGAGCAGCGCAGTGAGGGTGGAGCAGCGCAGTGAGGGTGGAGCAGCGCAGTGAGGGTGGAGCAGCGCAGTGAGGGTGGAGCAGCGCAGTGAGGGTGGAGCAGCGCAGTGAGGGTGGAGCAGAACAGTGAGGGTGGAGCAGCGCAGTGAGGGTGGAGCAGCGCAGTGAGGGTGGAGCAGCGCAGTGAGGGTGGAGCAGCGCAGTGAGGGTGGAGCAGCACAGTGAGGGTGGAGCAGAACAGTGAGGGTGGAGCAGCGCAGTGAGGGTGGAGCAGCACAGTGAGGGTGGAGCAGCTCAGTGAGGGTGGAGCAGCACAGTGAGGGTGGAGCAGCGCAGTGAGGGTGGAGCAGCGCAGTGAGGGTGGAGCAGAACAGTGAGGGTGGAGCAGCGCAGTGAGGGTGGAGCAGAACAGTGAGGGTGGAGCAGAGCAGTGAGGGTGGAGCAGCGCAGTGAGGGTGGAGCAGAACAGTGAGGGTGGAGCAGCACAGTGAGGGTGGAGCAGAACAGTGAGGGTGGAGCAGAACAGTGAGGGTGGAGCAGAACAGTGAGGGTGGAGCAGAACAGTGAGGGTGGAGCAGCACAGTGAGGGTGGAGCAGAACAGTGAGGGTGGAGCAGAACAGTGAGGGTGGAGCAGAACAGTGAGGGTGGAGCAGCGCAGTGAGGGTGGAGCAGAACAGATGAAAGACAAGCACACCTTTACAATCTGCCAGGCCCACCTTTACAATCTGCCAAGCACACCTTTACAATCTGCCAGGCCCACCTTTACAATCTGCCAGGCCCACCTTTACAATCTGCCAGGCCCACCTTTACAATCTGCCAGGCCCACCTTTTGTGATTTGGTGTTATGGGGAAGTGATTTGGTGTTATGGGGATGTGATTTGGTGTTTTGGGGATGTGATTTGGTGTTATGGGGGTGTTATGGGGGTGTGATTTGGTGTTATGGGGATGTGATTTGGTGTTTTGGGGATGTGATTTGGTGTTATGAGGGTGTGATTTGGTGTTATGGGGATGTGATTTGGTGTTATGGGGATGTGATTTGGTGTTATGGGGGTGTGATTTGGTGTTATGGGGATGTGATTTGGTGTTATGTGGATGTGATTTGGTGTTTTGGGGATGTGATTTGGTGTTATGGGGATGTGATTTGGTGTTTTGGGGATGTGATTTGGTCTTATGGGGATGTGATTTGGTGTTTTGGGGATGTGATTTGGTGTTATGTGGATGTGATTTGGTGTTATGGGGATGGGGTTGTAATACTGTGTCTATAGCCTCCTCTGGTATGGGGTTCTAATACTGTGTCTATAGTCTCCTCTGGTATGGGGTTCTAATACTGTGTCTATAGTCTCCTCTGGTATGGGGTTCTAATACTGTGTCTATAGTCTCCTCTGGTATGGGGTTCTAATACTGTGTCTATAGTCTCCTCTGGTATGGGGTTCTAATACTGTGTCTATAGTCTCCTCTGGTATGGGGTTCTAATACTGTGTCTATAGTCTCCTCTGGTACGGGGTTCTAATACTGTGTCTATAGCCTCCTCTGGTATGGGGTTCTAATACTGTGTCTATAGCCTCCTCTGGTACGGGGTTCTAATACTGTGTCTATAGCCTCCTCTGGTATGGGGTTCTAATACTGTGTCTATAGTCTCCTCTGGTATGGGGTTCTAATACTGTGTCTATAGCCTCCTCTGGTATGGGGTTCTAATACTGTGTCTATAGCCTCCTCTGGTATGGGGTTCTAATACTGTGTCTATAGCCTCCTCTGGTATGGGGTTCTAATACTGTGTCTATAGCCTCCTCTGGTATGGGGTTCTAATACTGTGTCTATAGTCTCCTCTGGTTGTAATACTGTGTCTACGGGGTTCTAATACTGTGTCTATAGCCTCCTCTGGTATGGGGTTCTAATACTGTGTCTATAGTCTCCTCTGGTATGGGGTTGTAATACTGTGTCTATAGCCTCCTCTGGTATGGGGTTGTAATACTGTGTCTATAGCCTCCTCTGGTATGGGGTTGTAATACTGTGTCTATAGCCTCCTCTGGTATGGGGTTGTAATACTGTGTCTATAGCCTCCTCTGGTATGGGGTTGTAATACTGTGTCTATAGCCTCCTCTGGTATGGGGTTGTAATACTGTGTATATAGCCTCCTCTGGTATGGGGTTGTAATACTGTGTCTATAGCCTCCTCTGGTATGGGGTTCTAATACTGTGTCTATAGTCTCCTCTGGTATGGGGTTGTAATACTGTGTCTATAGTCTCCTCTGGTATGGGGTTCTAATACTGTGTCTATAGCCTCCTCTGGTATGGGGTTGTAATACTGTGTCTATAGCCTCCTCTGGTATGGGGTTCTAATACTGTGTCTATAGCCTCCTCTGGTATGGGGTTCTAATACTGTGTCTATAGTCTCCTCTGGTATGGGGTTGTAATACTGTGTCTATAGCCTCCTCTGGTATGGGGTTCTAATAATGTGTCTATAGCCTCCTCTGGTATGGGGTTCTAATACTGTGTCTATAGTCTCCTCTGGTATGGGGTTGTAATACTGTGTCTATAGCCTCCTCTAGTATGGGGTTCTAATACTGTGTCTATAGTCTCCTCTGGTATGGGGTTGTAATACTGTGTCTATAGCCTCCTCTGGTATGGGGTTGTAATACTGTGTCTATAGCCTCCTCTGGTATGGGGTTCTAATACTGTGTCTATAGTCTCCTCTGGTATGGGGTTGTAATACTGTGCCTATAGTCTCCTCTGGTATGGGGTTGTAATACTGTGTCTATAGTCTCCTCTGGTATGGGGTTCTAATACTGTGTCTATAGTCTCCTCTGGTATGGGGTTGTAATACTGTGTCTATAGCCTCCTCTGGTATGGGGTTCTAATACTGTGTCTATAGTCTCCTCTGGTATGGGGTTGTAATACTGTGTCTATAGCCTCCTCTGGTATGGGGTTGTAATACTGTGTCTATAGCCTCCTCTGGTATGGGGTTCTAATACTGTGTCTATAGCCTCCTCTGGTATGGGGTTGTAATACTGTGTCTATAGCCTCCTCTAGTATGGGGTTCTAATACTGTGTCTATAGTCTCCTCTGGTATGGGGTTGTAATACTGTGTCTATAGTCTCCTCTGGTATGGGGTTGTAATACTGTGTCTATAGCCTCCTCTGGTATGGGGTTTGTGTGTGTGTTCTGCGTATCATGCAGTATGCTGCCCAAGCAGAGAAAGGGGGGATGGGGCTAGAAGAAGAGGAGAAGAGGAAGAATGGAGGAAAGAAGGACAGTGGGTTAATGAATGACATGCTGATGTTGTGCTTCTCTCCGTCAACCAATCAGCTCCTCTCGCTCTGACCTCCTTCCCTTAGTGACACACGGCAGTCTGTCATCACAGAGGTATGACGGGCTGTGTGTGTGTGACAGCGAGCGAGTCTTTGTGTGTTTTCTGCCAGCCAGAACAGACATGGGGTTGGGGTCTGTGTAATGAGTGTGTGTGTTCTCATTGCTCGCTTCATAGATCCCTGCGCCAATAAGAGCCAGTCAGAGTTAACACAGCTGCAGCAGTCAGAGAGAGAGAGAGAGAGAGCCCAGCTAGCACATTTGGTTCCTTGGAAGTTGTGGGAAGGTATATGTTTGGTTTCACATTGGTTGTGGGGAATGAAGCCGTACGTTTCCTGACTGGTGAAATAGAATGTTTTACTGGGAGGTTTTATTGCCGCTCTGAGAATGGAAGTTAAAGGTTATTTTGAGGTTTTTGAGTAAATTCCTTCACTTGAATGTTTCAATAATAATTTTAATAGCACGATGTATTTCCTTTATTGTGGCACGGCATCAGTGGGATTTTAACCGGTGGTCTTCTGTTTTCTATCCATGGAATGAGTCCGCTGTGTCACCAGGATGGATGCCAGGTTTCTTTACTCTATAAACAGACCCCATTTCAAAGGAAACAAGCACTCATTAAGATCAGGTCTGGCCAAATAGTGGACTCGGCCAACCCACCTGAACACACTTAACAAGATAGAAGATAGAAGAGAGAGGTTTTTTTTTGACACTGAGAATGGAATGTACATGTTTTTAAATGAAATTCTTAGAACGTTCTCTGAACATTCCTAATGTCAAACCAGTTGGAGAACATTCCTTTAAAAGATTTACCAAAATGTCAAATGAAATGTAACCATATTTGAACGTTTCGGAAACGTTCTGTTAAAGTAATGAAATACCAAGAACATAACTTTTTGTTGTTGTTGTCAAGTTCCTTAAATGTGCTGAGAATGTTCCTGCGTCATTCCCAGAATGCTTTGGGAAGGTTGTATGCAAAGTAGCCATAAGACAGCCCCACACTCACCAAGCTCGAACAAACACATAGTTCTCAGAACGTTATGTTCTAGCCGAGAGAGAAAGAGAGAAACCTTGATATTTGACTAAATTACCTGGAAGGATTCTTACTACCAAGGACTATCCAGAACAAGCTGAATGCTCGCCTCGAGGCAAGTTTCTGGAGGAGTTCCGGACGACGGTGTGATCTCAAGCAACACTGAACCATGCATGACAGCACCAGTTGTTCCAGACGACTGTGTGATCTCGCTTTCCGCAGCCAATGTGAGTAAGATCTTTTAAACAGGTTAACATTCACAAGGCCTTGGGGCCAGATAGAATACCAGGATGTGCACTCAGAGCATGCGCTGACCAGCTGGCAGGTGTCTTCACATAACATTTTCAACCCCTCCCGGACCCAGTCTGTTATACCTACATGTTTCAAGCAGACCTCCATAAATCCCAGAGTCCAAGAACACCAAGGTAACCTGCCTAAATGACCCATCTATAACCGTGAAATGCTTTGAAAGACTGGTCAACATCAACACCATCATCCCTGGATCCACTCCCAAAATGCCCTCACCCACCTGGACAAGAGGAACACCTACGTAAGAATGCTGTTCATTGACAACAGCTCAGCGTTCAACACCATAGTCCCCTCCAAGCTCATCCCCAAGCTTGGGACTCTGGGACTGAACCCCTCCCTCTGCAACTGTATCCTGGACTTCCTGATGGGCCTCCACCAGGTGGGGAGGGTAACAACACCTCCCTCTGCAACTGTATCCTGGACTTCCAGATGGGCCTCCGCCAGGTGGGGAGGGTAGGTAACAACCCCTCCCTCTGCAACTGTATCCTGGACTTCCTGATGGGCCACCGCCAGGTGGGGAGGGTAACAACACCTCCCTCTACAACTGTATCCTGGACTTCCTGATGGGCCTCCGCCAGGTGGGGAGGGTAACAACACCTCCCTCTACAACTGTATCCTGGACTTCCTGATGGGCCTCCGCCAGGTGGGGAGGGTAGGTAACAACACCTCCCTCTACAACTGTATCCTGGACTTCCTGATGGGCCTCCGCCAGGTGGGGAGGGTAGGTAACAACACCTCCCTCTACAACTGTATCCTGGACTTCCTGACGGGCCTCTGCCAGGTGGGGAGGGTAGGTAACAACACCTCCCTCTACAACTGTATCCTGGACTTCCTGATGGGCCTCCGCCAGGTGGGGAGGGAAGGTAACAACCCCTCCCTCTGCAACTGTATCCTGGACTTCCTGATGGGCCTCCGCCAGGTAGGGAGGGTAGGTAACAACCCCTCCCACTGCAACTGTATCCTGGACTTCCTGATGGGCCTCCGCCAGGTGGGGAGGGTAGGTAACAACCCCTCCCTCTGCAACTGTATCCTGGACTTCCTGATGGGCCACCGCCAGGTGGGGAGGGTAACAACACCTCCCTCTACAACTGTATCCTGGACTTCCTGATGGGCCTCCGCCAGGTGGGGAGGGTAACAACACCTCCCTCTACAACTGGATCATGGACTTCCTGATGGGCCTCCGCCAGGTGGGGAGGGTAGGTAACAACACCTCCCTCTACAACTGTATCCTGGACTTCCTGATGGGCCTCCGCCAGGTGGGGAGGGTAGGTAACAACACCTCCCTCTACAACTGTATCCTGGACTTCCTGACGGGCCTCTGCCAGGTGGGGAGGGTAGGTAACAACACCTCCCTCTACAACTGTATCCTGGACTTCCTGATGGGCCTCCGCCAGGTGGGGAGGGAAGGTAACAACCCCTCCCTCTGCAACTGTATCCTGGACTTCCTGATGGGCCTCCGCCAGGTGGGGAGGGTAGGTAACAACCCCTCCCACTGCAACTGTATCCTGGACTTCCTGATGGGCCTCCGCCAGGTGGGGAGGGTAGGTAACAACCCCTCCCTCTGCAACTGTATCCTGGACTTCCTGATGGGCCACCGCCAGGTGGGGAGGGTAACAACACCTCCCTCTACAACTGGATCATGGACTTCCTGATGGGCCTCCGCCAGGTGGGGAGGGTAGGTAACAACACCTCCCTCTACAACTGTATCCTGGACTTCCTGACGGGCCTCCGCCAGGTGGGGAGGGTAGGTAACAACACCTCCCTCTACAACTGTATCCTGGACTTCCTGACGGGCCTCTGCCAGGTGGGGAGGGTAGGTAACAACACCTCCCTCTACAACTGTATCCTGGACTTCCTGATGGGCCTCCGCCAGGTGGGGAGGGAAGGTAACAACACATCCGCCAATTAAAAAAACTAATTTAATCCTTAATTTACCAGGTATGCCACGATGACCATCAACACTGGGGCCCCTCATCTGCTGATGTAAAAAGGGCTTTATAAACACATTTGATTGATTACTTAGTCCCTTCCTGTACTCCCTGTTCACCCACGACTGAGTGGCCGTGCACGACTCCAACACCAAGTTTGCTGAGTGGCCGTGCATGACTCCAACACCAAGTTTGCTGAGTGGCCGTGCACGACTCCAACACTGTCATCATGTTTGCTGAGTGGCCGTGCACGACTCCAACACCAAGTTTACTGAGTGGCTGTGCACGACTCCAACACCAAGTTTACTGAGTGGCCGTGCACGACTCCAACACCGAGTTTACTGAGTGGCCGTGCACGACTCCAACACCAAGTTTGCTGAGTGGCCGTGCACGACTCCAACACCAAGTTTACTGAGTGGCCGTGCATGACTCCAACACCAAATTTGCTGAGTGGCCGTGCACGACTCCAACATCATGTTTACTGAGTGGCCGTAGATGACTCCAACACCAAATTTGCTGAGTGGCCGTGCACGACTCCAACATCATGTTTGCTGAGTGGCCGTGCACGACTCCAACACTGTCATCATGTTTGCTGAGTGGCCGTGCACGACTCCAACACTGTCATCATGTTTGCTGAGTGGCCGTGCACGACTCCAACACCAAGTTTACTGAGTGGCCGTGCACGACTCCAACACTGTCATCATGTTTGCTGAGTGGCCGTGCACGACTCCAACACTGTCATCATGTTTGCTGAGTGGCCGTGCACGACTCCAACACTGTCATCATGTTTGCTGAGTGGCCGTGCACGACTCCAACACCAAGTTTGCTGAGTGGCCGTGCACGACTCCAACACCAAGTTTGCTGAGTGGCCGTGCACGACTCCAACACCAAGTTTACTGAGTGGCTGTGCACGACTCCAACACCAAGTTTACTGAGTGGCCGTGCACGACTCCAACACCGAGTTTACTGAGTGGCCGTGCACGACTCCAACACCAAGTTTGCTGAGTGGCCGTGCACGACTCCAACACCAAGTTTACTGAGTGGCCGTGCACGACTCCAACACCAAATTTGCTGAGTGGCCGTGCACGACTCCAACATCATGTTTACTGAGTGGCCGTGCATGACTCCAACACCAAATTTGCTGAGTGGCCGTGCACGACTCCAACATCATGTTTGCTGAGTGGCCGTGCACGACTCCAACACTGTCATCATGTTTGCTGCCGACACGACGGTTGTAGGACATACATATCCAAACTGAGCCTAATTTTCTAACGCCGGGATACAGACTGAGAAGTTCTTAAAGGGCCTATAAGGGAGGAGGTCTCTGCCAGCGTGGTGCCATGGCAACGACCCCTCCCTCAACATCCAGCAAGACAAAGGAGACGATTGTGGACTACAGGAAAAAGAGGACCGAGCACGCCCCCATTCTCATCGACGGGGCTGCAGGGGAGCAGGTTGAGAGCTTCAAGTTCCTTGGTGTCCACATCACCAAAAACTATCATGGTCCAAACACAACAAGACAGTCGTGAAGAGGGCACGACAAAACATATTCCCCCTCAGGAAACTGAAAAGATTTAGCATGGGTCCTGAGATCCTCAAAAGGTTCTACAGCTACACCATCGAGAGCATCTTGACTGGTTCCATCACTGCTTGGTATGGCCACTGCACCATCCTTGATAGCATTGTACTACAGAGGGTAGTGCGTACGGCCCAGTACATCGCTGGGGCCTCTACACACACACTGGACTCCACTCCAGCTAACAGAGGACCACGCGGCCCAGCTAACAGAGGACCACGCGGCCCAGCTAACAGAGGACCACGCGGCCCAGCTAACAGAGGACCACGCGGCTCAGCTAACAGAGGACCACGCGGCCCAGCTAACAGAGGACCCCGCGGCCCAGCTAACAGAGGAACACGCGGCCCAGCTAACAGAGGACCACGCGGCCCAGCTAACAGAGGACCACGCGGCCCAGCTAACAGAGTACCACGCGGCTCAGCTAACAGAGGACCCCGCGGCCCAGCTAACAGAGGACCCCGCGGCCCAGCTAACAGAGGAACACGCGGCCCAGCTAACAATATTGAAGGAGGAGGTGAGGAAGCTGATGTGTGGCAGAACAGGACACTCCTCCAGAGAAGCCAGCAGAACAGCCCACCTCCTACCCCACCCCCTCCTAACAGACTCTACCCCCTCCACAACAGACCCCCCCCCTCCTAACAGACCCCTCCCCTCCTAACAGACCCCACCCACTCCTAACAGACCCCACCCCTCCTAACAGACCCCGCCCCTCCTAACAGACCCCGCCCCTCCTAACAGACCCCACCCCTCCTAACAGACCCCACCCCCACCTAACAACCCACCTGGAACACAACTGGAACACAACCTCAACACCATAATGGGTCAGACTACACAGGACCCACCAACCCAACAGACTAGAGGTTGAACGATTAATTGGAATGGCCGAATAATTAGGGCCGATTTCATTTTTGGGCGACAATTTTGCCGATTCTTTTTTTTTTTTACACCTTTAACCAGGCAAGTCAGTTAAGAACACATTCTTATTTTCAATTCAATGACGGCCTAGGAACGTTCTGCCTGACAGATTTTTACCTTGTCAGCTCGGGGGATCCAATCTTGCAATCTTACAGTTAACTAGTCCAACGCTCTAACCACCTGATTACATTGCACTCCACGAGGAGACGGCCTGTTACGCAAATGCAGTAAGAAGCCAAGGTAAGTTGCTAGCTAGTATTACACTTATCTTATAAAAAACAATAAATCAACGACTGTCATTGCTCCAATGTGTACTTAACCATAAACATCAATGCCTTTCTTAAAATCAATACACAAGTATATATTTTTAACCTGCATATTTAGCTAAAATTAATCCAGGTTAGCAGGCAATATTAACCAGGTGAAATTGTGCCACTTCTCTTGCGTTCATTGCACGCAGAGTCAGTGTATATGCAACAGTTTGGGCCACCTGGCTCATTGCGAACTAATGTGCCAGAATTTTATGTAATTATGACATAACGTTGAAGGTTGTGCAATGTAACAGGAATATTTAGACTTAGCGATGCCACCCGTTAGATAAAATACGTAACAGTTCCGTATTTCACTGAAAGAATAAACGTTTTGTTTTCGAGATGATGGTATCCGGATTCGACCATATTAATTTTTCATGTATTTTATTTAACTAGGCAACTGCCTGTTCAGGGGCAGAATGACAGATTTGTACCATGTCAGCTCGGGGATTTGAACTTGCAACCTTCCGGTTACTAATGACCTAAGGCCCGTATTTCTGTGTGTTATCATGTTATAACTAAGTCTATGATTTGATAGAACAGTCTGACTGAGCAGGGGTTGGCCACAGCAGGCTCGTAAGCATTCATTCAAACAGCACTTTCGTGCGTTTTGCCAGCAGCTCTTTGTTGTGCGTCGAGCATTGCGCTGTTTTATGACTTCAAGCCCATCAACTCCAGAGATTAGGCTGGTGTAACCGAAGTGAAATGGCTAGCTAGTTAGTGGGGTGCGCGCTAATAGCGTTTCAAACTTCACTCGCTCTGAGCCTTCTAGTAGTTGTTCCCCTTGCTCTGCATGGGTAACCCTGCTTCGATGTGGTGGCTGTTGTCGTTGTGTTGCTGGTTCGAGCCCAGGGAGGAGCGAGGAGAGGAACGGAAGCTATACTGTTACACTGGCAATACTAAAGTGCCTATAAGAACATCCAATAGTCAAAGGTATATGAAATACAAATGGTATAGAGAGAAATAGTCCTATAATAACTATAATAACTACAACCTAAAACTTCTTACCTGGGAATATTGAAGACTCATGTTAAAAGGAACCACCAGCTTTCATATGTTCTCATGTTCTGAGCAAGGAACTGAAACGTTAGCTTTCTTACATAGCACATATTGCACTTTTACTTTCTTCTCCAACACTTTGTTTTTGCCCTATTTAAACCAAATTGAACATGTTTCATTATTTATTTGAGGCTAAATTGATTTTATTGATGTATTATATTAAGTTAAAATAAGTGTTCATTCAGTATTGTTGTAATGTTGTAACTGTTCGCTGTTCGCTGCTCTGGCCCCCCAATGGTGGAACAAACTCCCTCACGACGCCAGGACAGCGGAGTCAATCACCACCTTCCGGAGACACCTGAAACCCCACCTCTTTAAGGAATACCTAGGATAGGATAAAGTAATCCTTCTCACCCCCCCCCCCCCCCTTAAAAGACCTAGATGCACTATTGTAAAGTGGCTGTTCCACTGGATGTCATAAGGTGAAAGCACCAATTTGTAAGTCGCTCTGGATAAGAGCGTCTGCTAAATGACTTAAATGTAAATGTAAATAAATTAAAATCGGCCGATTAATCGGTATCGGCTTTTTTTGGTCCTCCAATAATCTGTATCGGAGTTGAAAAATCATAATCGGTCGACCTCTAATCTCTACCCTGCTGTGTGGCATGACTGTGAATGTCTACCCTGCTGTGTGGCAGGACTGTGAATGTCTACCCTGCTGTGTGGCAGGACTGTGAATGTCTACCCTGCTGTGTGGCAGGACTGTGAATGTCTACCCTGCTGTGTGGCAGGACTGTGAATGTCTACCCTGCTGTGTGGCAGGACTGTGAATGTCTACCCTGCTGTGTCGCAGGACTGTGAATGTCTACCCTGCTGTGTGGCAGGACTGTGAATGTCTACCCTGCTGTGTCGCAGGACTGTGAATGTCTACCCTGCTGTGTGGCAGGACTGTGAATGTCTACCCTGCTGTGTCGCAGGACTGTGAATGTCTACCCTGCTGTGTGGCAGGACTGTGAATGTCTACCCTGCTGTGTCGCAGGACTGTGAATGTCTACCCTGCTGTGTGGCAGGACTGTGAATGTCTACCCTGCTGTGTGGCAGGACTGTGAATGTCTACCCTGCTGTGTCGCAGGACTGTGAATGTCTACCCTGCTGTGTCGCAGGACTGTGAATGTCTACCCTGCTGTGTCGCAGGACTGTGGATGTCTACCCTGCTGTGTGGCAGGACTGTGGATGTCTACCCTGCTGTGTCGCAGGACTGTGAATCTCTACCCTGCTGTGTGGCAGGACTGTGAATGTCTACCCTGCTGTGTCGCAGGACTGTGAATGTCTACCCTGCTGTGTCGCAGGACT
>NC_088408.1:3556215-3611215 GCF_034236695.1 Oncorhynchus nerka | reverse complement strand
TTTATGGGGATGATGATGATTTATAGGGATGATAATTTATGGGGATGATGATGATTTATGGGGATGATGGTGATGATTTATGGGGATGATGATGATGATGATTTATGGGGATGATGATGATGATTTATGGGGATGATGATGATTGTGGTAATGATGATTTATAGTGATGATGATGATTTATGGTGATGGTGATGATGATTTATGATGATGATGATGATGATGATTTATGCGGATGATGATGATTTATGGGGATGATGGTGATGATGATGATGATGATTTATGGGGATGATGGTGATTTATGGGGATGATGATGATTTATGGGGATGATGGTGATGAAGATTTATGTGGATGGTGATGATTTATGGGGATGATGGTGATGATGATTTATGGGGATGATGATGATTTATGGGGATGATGGTGATGATGATGATGATGATTTATGGGGATGATGATGATTTATGGGGATGATGGTGATGATGATGATGATGATTTATGGGGATGATGGTGATTTATGGGGATGATGGTGATGATTTATGGGGATGATGATGATGGTGGTGATGATGATTTATAGTGATGATGATGATTTATGGGGATGATGGTGATGATGAATTATGGGGATGATGATTTATGGGGATGATGATGATTTATGGGGATGATGGTGATGATGATGATGATGGTGATGATGATTTATGGGGATGATGATGATTTATGGGGATGATGGTGATGATGATGATGATGATTTATGGGGATGATGGTGATTTATGGGGATGATGGTGATGATTTATGGGGATGATGATGATGATTTATAGTGATGATGATGATTTATGGGGATGATGGTGATGATGATTTATGGGGATGATGATTTATGGGGATGATGGTGATGATGATTTATGATGATGATGATTTATAAGGATGATGATGATGATGATGATTTATGGGGATGATGATGATTTATGGGGATAATGATTTATGGTGATGATGATGATTTATGGTGATGATGATTTATGGGGATGATGATTTATAGTGATGATGATGATTTATGGTGATGATGATTGATGGTGATGATGATGGTGGTGATGATGATTTATGGTGATGATGATTTATGGTGATGATGATTTATGGTGATGATGATGATGATTTATGGTGATGATGATGATTTATGGTGGTGATGATGATTTATGGTGATGATGATGATTTATGGTGATGATGATGATTTATGGTGGTGATGATGATGATGATTTATGGTGATGATGATGATTTATGGTGATGATGATGATGATTTATGGTGATGATGATGATTTATGGTGATGATGATGATTTATGGTGATGATGATGATGATGATTTATGGTGATGATGATGATGATTTATGGTGATGATGATGATTTATGGTGATGATGATGATTTATAGTGATGATGATGATTTATAGTGATGATGATGATGATTTATAGTGATGATGATGATTTATGGTGGTGATGATGATGATGATTTATGGGGATGATGATAATTTATGGTGATGATGATGATTTATAGGGATGATGATGATGATGATTTATAGGGATGATGATGATGATGATGATGATGATGATTTATAGGGATGATGATGATGATGATTTATAGGGATGATGATGATTTATGGGGATGATGATGATTTATGGGGATGATGATGATTTATGGTGGTGATGATGATGATGATTTATGGGGATGATGATGATTTATGGTGATGATGATGATTTATAGGGATGATGATGATGATGATTTATAGGGATGATGATGATGATGATTTATAGGGATGATGATGATGATGATGATTTATAGGGATGATGATGATGATGATTTATAGGGATGATGATTTATGGGGATGATGATGATTTATGGGGATGATGATGATTTATAGGGATGATGATGATTTATGGTGCTGATGATGGTGATGATTTATGGGGCTGATGATGATGATGATTTATGGTGCTGATGATGATGATGATTTATGATGATGATGATGATGATTTATGGGGATGATGGTGATGATGATTTATGGTGATGGTGATGATGATGATTTATGGTGATGATGATGATTTATGGTGATGATGATTTATAGTGATGATGATGATTTATGGTGATGATGATTTATAGTGATGATGATGATTTATGGTGATGATGATTTATAGTGATGATGATGATTTATGGTGATGATGATGATGATGATTTATGGTGATGATGATTTATGGTGATGATGATGATGATTTATGGTGATGATGATGATTTATGGTGATGATGATGATGATTTATGGTGGTGATGATGATTTATGGTGATGATGATGATGATGATTTATGGTGATGATGATGATTTATAGTGATGGTGATGATGATGATTTATGGTGGTGATGGTGATTTATGGTGATGATGATGATTTATGGTGATGATGATGATTTATGGTGATGATGATGATTTATGGTGGTGATGATGATGATGATTTATGGTGATGGTGATGATGATTTATGGTGATGATGATGATTTATGGTGATGATGATTTATAGTGATGATGATGATTTATGGTGATGATGGTGATGATGATTTATGGGGATGATGATTTATGGTGATGATGATTTATGGGGATGATGATGATTTATGGGGATGATGATGATTTATGGGGATGATGGTGATGATGATGAAGATGATTTATGGGGATGATGATGATTTATGGGGATGATGGTGATGATGATTTATGGGGATGATGATGATTTATGGGGATGATGGTGATGATGATTGATGGTGATGATGATGGTGGTGATGATGATTTATGGTGATGATGATTTATGGTGATGATGATTTATGGTGATGATGATGATGATTTATGGTGATGATGATGATTTATGGTGGTGATGATGATTTATGGTGATGATGATGATTTATGGTGATGATGATGATTTATGGTGGTGATGATGATGATGATTTATGGTGATGATGATGATTTATGGTGATGATGATGATGATTTATGGTGATGATGATGATTTATGGTGATGATGATGATGATGATTTATGGTGATGATGATTTTATGGTGATGATGATGATTTATGGTGATGATGATGATTTATGGTGATGATGATGATTTATAGTGATGATGATGATGATTTATAGTGATGATGATGATTTATGGTGGTGATGATGATGATGATTTATGATGATGATGATTTATGGTGATGATGATGATTTATAGGGATGATGATGATGATGATTTATAGATGATGATGATGATGATGATGATATGATGATGATTTATAGGGATGATGATGATGATGATTTATGATGGGATGATGATTTATGGGGATGATGATGATTTATGGGGATGATGATGATTTATGGTGATGATGATGATGATTTATGGGGATGATGATGATTTATGGTGATGATGATGATTTATAGGGATGATGATGATGATGATTTATAGGGATGATGATGATGATTTATAGGGATGATGATGATGATGATGATTTATAGGGATGATGATGATGATTTTATAGGGATGATGATTTATGGGGATGATGATGATTTATGGGGATGATGATGATTTATAGGGATGATGATGATTTATGGTGATGATGATGGTGATGATTTATGGGGATGATGATTTTTATGGTGCTGATGATGATGATGATTTATGATGATGATGATGATGATTTATGGGGATGATGATGATGATGATGATGATGATTTATGGTGATGGTGATGATGATGATTTATGGTGATGATGATGATTTATGGTGATGATGATTTATAGTGATGATGATGATTTATGGTGATGATGATTTATAGTGATGATGATGATTTATGGTGATGATGATGATGATGATTTATGGTGATGATGATGATGATTTATGGTGATGATGATGATGATTTATGGTGATGATGATGATGATTTATGGTGGATGATGATGATTTATGGTGATGATGATGATGATGATTTATGATGATGATGATTTATAGTGATGGTGATGATGATGATTTATGGTGGTGATGATGATTTATGGTGATGATGATGATTTATGGTGATGATGATGATTTATGGTGATGATGATGATTTATGGTGGTGATGATGATGATGATTTATGGTGATGGATGATGATGATTTATGGTGATGATGATGATTTATGGTGATGATGATTTATAGATGATGATGATTTATGGTGATGATGGTGATGATTTATGGGGATGATGATTTATGGTGATGATGATTTATGGATGATGATGATTTATGGGGATGATGATGATTTATAGGGATGATGATTTATAGTGATGATGATGATGATGATTTATGGGATGATGATGATGATTATGGGGATGATGGTGATGATGATTTATGGGATGATGATGATGATTTATGGGGATGATGATGATGTGATTTATGATGATGATGATGATGATTTATGGGGATGATGGTGATTTATGGGGATGATTTATGGGGATGATGATGATGATTTATTTATAGTGATGATGATTATTTATGGGGATGATGGTTTATGGATGATGATTTTATGGGGATGATGATTTATGGTGGATGATGGTGATGATGATGATTTATGGTGATGATGATTTATAGTGATGATGATGATTTATGGTGATGATGATGATGATTTTTATGGTGGATGATGGTGATGATGATTTATGGTGATGATGATGATGATGATTTATGGTGATGATGATGATTTATGGTGATGATGATGATGATTTATGGTGATGATGGTGATGATGATTTATGGGGATGATGATTTATGGTGATGATTTATGGTGATGATGATGATTTATGGGATGATGATGATGATTTATGGGGATGATGATGATTTATGGTGATGATGATGGTGATGATGATTGATTTATGGGGATGATGATGATTTTATGGTGATGATGATGATTTATGGTGATGATGATGATGATTTATGGTGATGATGATTTATGGTGATGATGATGATGATTTATGGTGATGATGATTTATGATGATGATGATGATTTTATGGTGATGATGATGATGATTTATGGTGATGATGATGATTTATGGTGATGATGATGATGATTTTATGGTGATGATGATGATTTATAGTGATGATGATGATGATGATTTATGGTGGTGATGGTGATTTATGGTGATGATGATGGTGATGATGATGATTTATGGTGGTGATGATGATGATGATTTATGATTTATGGTGATGATGATGATTTATGGTGATGATGATTTATAGATGATGGTGATGATGATGATTTATGGTGATGATGATTTATGGTGGTGATGGTGATGATGATTTATGGTGATGATGATGATGATTTATGGTGATGATGATGATTTATGGTGATGATGATTTATGGTGATGATGATTTATGGTGATGAGTGATGATGATTTATGGTGATGATGATGATATATGATTTATGGGGATGATGATGATTTATGGTGATGATGATGATTTATGGTGATGATGATGATGATTTATGGGGATGATGATTTGATGATTTATGGTGATGATGATGATTTATGGTGATGATGATGATTTATGGTGATGATGATTTATAGTGATGATGATGATTTATGGGGATGATGATTTATAGTGATGATGGTGATGATGATGATTTATTTATGATGATGATTTATGGTGATGATGATGATTTATAGGATGATGATTTATGGTGATGATGATTTATGGGGATGATGATGATGATTTATGGATGATGATGATGATGATTTATGGTGATGATGATGATTTATGGTGATGATGATTTATGGTGATGATGATGATTTTATGGTGATGATGATTTATATGATGATGATGATTTATGGTGATGATGATGATGATTTATTTATGGTGATGATGATTTATGGATGATGATGATTTATGGTGATGATGATGATTTATGGTGATGATGATTTATGGTGATGATTTATGGGGATGATGATGATTTATGGATGATGATGATTTATGGTGATGATGATTTTATGGTGATGATGATGATGATTTATGGTGATGATGATGATGATTTATGGTGATGATGATGATTTATGGTGATGATGATGATTTATGGTGGATGATGATTTATGATTTGATTTATGGTGATGATGATGATTTATGGTGATGATGATTTATGGTGATGATGATGATGATTTATGGTGATGATGATGATTTATGGTGATGATGATTTATGATTTTATGGATGATGATGATGATTTATGGTGATGATGATGATTTATGGTGATGATGATGATTTATGATGATGATTTATATGATGATGATGATTTATGGTGGATGATGATGATGATTTATGGTGATGATGATGATTTATGGTGATGGTGATGATGATTTATGGTGATGATGATGATTGATTTATGGTGATGATGATGATTTATGGTGATGATGATTTTTATGGTGATGATGATGATTTATGGGATGATGATGATTTATGGGGATGATGATTTATGATGATGATGATTTATGGTGATGATGATTTATGGTGATGATGATGATTTATGGTGATGATGATGATTTATAGTGATGATGATTTATTTATGGTGATTTATGATGATGGTGATGATTTATGGGGATGATGATGATTTTATGGGGATGGTGATGATGATGATGATGATTTATGGTGATGATGATGATTTATGGGGATGATGATGATGATGATTTATGGTGATGATGATGATGATTTATTTATGGTGATGATGATGATTTATGGTGATGATGATTTTTATGGTGATGATGATGATTTATGGTGATGATGATTTATGGTGATGATGATGATGATGATTTATGGTGATGATGATTTATGGTGATGATGATTTATGGTGATGATGATGATGATTTATGGTGATGATGATGATTTATGGTGATGATGATGATGATGATTTATGGTGATGATGATGATTTATGGTGATGGTGATGATGATTTATGGTGATGATGATGATTTATGGTGATGATGGTGATGATGATGATGATGATTTATGGGGATGATGGTGATTTATGGGGATGATGGTGATGATTTATGGGGATGATGATGATGATGATGATTATAGTGATGATGATGATTTATGGGGATGATGGTGATGATGATTTATGGGGATGATGATTTATGGGGATGATGGTGATGATGATTATGGATGATTTATGATGATGATGATTTTATGGTGATGATGATGATTTATGGTGATGATGATTTTATGGTGATGATGATTTATGGGGATGATGATTTATAGTGATGATGATGATTTATGGTGATGATGATTTATGGTGATGATTTATAGTGATGATGATGATGATGATTTATAGTGATGATGATTTATGGGGATGATGATTTATGGTGATGATGATGATTTATGGTGATGATGATTTATGGGGATGATGATTTATGGTGATGATGATGATTTATGGTGATGATGATTTATGGTGATGATGATTTGATGATGATTTATGGTGATGATGATTTATGGTGATGATGATGATTTATGGTGATGATGATGATTTATGGTGATGATGATGATTTATGGTGATGATGATTTTATGGTGATGATGATGATTTATGGTGATGATGATGATGATTTTATGGTGATGATGATGATGATTTTATGGTGATGATGATGATGATTTATGGTGATGATGATGATGATGATTTATGGTGATGATGATGATTTATGGTGATGATGATGATGATGATTTATGGTGATGATGATTTATGGTGATGATGATGATTTTTATGGTGATGATGATGATGATTTATAGTGATGATGATGATGATTTATGGTGATGATGATGATTTATAGTGATGATGATGATTTTATGGTGATGATGATGATTTATGGTGATGATGATGATGATGATGATGATTTATGGGATGATGATGATGATTTATGGTGATGATGATTTATAGGATGATGATGATGATGATGATTTATAGGATGATGATGATGATGATGATTTATAGGTGATGATGATGATGATGATTTATAGTGATGATGATTTATAAAGATGATGATGATTTATGGATGATGATGATTTTATGGTGATGATGATGATGATGATGATTTTATGGGATGATGATGATGATGATTTATAGGGATGATGATGATGATTTATGGGATGATGATGATTTATGATGATGATGATGATGATTGATGATGATTTATAGGGATGATGATGATTTATGGATGATGATTTATTTATGGGATGATGATGATTTATGGGGATGATGATGATTTATAGGGATGATGATGATTTATGGTGATGATGGTGATGATTTATGGGGATGATGATGATGATTTATGGGGATGATGATGATTGATGATGATGATGATGATTTATGGTGATGATGATTTATGGTGATGATGATGATGATGATTTATGATTTATAGGATGATGATGGTGATGATGATTTATGGTGCTGATGATGATGATGATTTATGATGATGATGATGATGATTTATGGTGATGATGGTGATGATGATTTATGGTGATGATGATGATTTATGGTGATGATGATTTTTATGGTGATGATGATGATTTATGGTGATGATGATTTATAGTGATGATGATGATTTATGGTGATGATGATGATTTATGATGATTTATGGTGATGATGATTTATGGTGATGATGATGATTTATGGTGATGATGATGATTTATGGTGATGATGATGATTTATGGTGATGATGATTTATGGTGATGATGATGATTTTATGGTGATGATGATGATGATTTATGGTGATGATGATGATGATGATTTATGGTGGATGATGATGATGATGATTTATGGTGATGATGATTTTATAGTGATGGTGATGATGATTTTATGGTGGTGATGGTGATTTATGATGATGATTTATGGTGATGATGATGATTTATGGTGATGATGATGATTTATGGTGATTTATGGTGATGATGATTTATGGTGATGATGATTTATGGTGATGATGATTTATGGTGATGGTGATGATGATGATTTATGGTGATGATGATTTATGGTGGATGATGATGATGATTTATGGTGATGATGATGATGATTTATGGTGATGATGATGATTTATGGTGATGATGATTTATAGTGATGATGATGATTTATGGTGATGATGGTGATGATGATTTATGGTGGATGATGATTTATGGTGATGATGATGATTTTATGGGGATGATGATGATTTATGGGGATGATGATGATGATGATTTATGGGATGATGATGATGATTTATGGGGATGATGGTGATGATGATTTATGGTGATGATGATTTTATGGGATGATGATGATTTATAGTGATGATGATGATTTATGGGGATGATGATGATTTATGGTGATGATGATTTATGGTGATGATGATTTATAGTGATGATGATGATTTATGGGGATGGATGATGATTTATGGGGATGATGATTTATAGTGATGATGATGATGATGATTTATGGTGATGATGATTTATAGTGATGGTGATGATGATGATTTATGGTGATGATGATGATGATTTATGGTGGTGATGATGATGATTTATGGTGATGGTGATGATGATTTATGGTGATGATGATGATTTATGGTGATGATGATGATTTATGGTGATGATGATGATTTTATGGGATGATGATTTATGGTGATGATGATTTATGGGGATGATGATGATTTATGGATGATGATTTATAGATGATGATGATTTATGGGATGATGATGATGATTTATGGGGATGATGATGATGATTTATGGGGATGATGATGATTTATGGGGATGATGATGATGATGATGATGATGATTTATGGGGATGATGATGATGATTTATGGTGATGATGATGATTTGATGATGATTTATAGTGATGATGATGATTTATGGGGATGATGGTGATGATGATTTATGGGGATGATGATTTATGGTGATGATGATGATTTATGGATGATGATGATGATGATTTATGGGGATGATGATTTATGGTGATGATGATGATTTATGGTGATGATGATTTATGGGGATGATGATTTATAGTGATGATGATGATTTATGGTGATGATGATTTATGGGGATGATGATTTATGGTGATGATGATGATGATTTATGGTGATGATGATTTATGGGGATGATGATTTATGGTGATGATGATGATTTATGGTGATGATGATGGGGATGATGATTTATAGTGATGATGATGATTTATGGTGATGATGATTTATTGTATGGATGATGATTTATGTGATGATGATTTATGATGATGATTTTATGGTGATGATGATTTATGGTGATGATGATGGTGATGATGATTTTATGGTGGTGATGATGATTTATGGTGATGATGATGATTTATGGTGATGATGATGATTTATGATGATGATGATGATGATGATGATTTATGATGATTTTTATGGTGATGATGATGATGATTTATGGTGATGATTTATGGTGATGATGATGATGATTTTTATGGTGATGATGATTTATGATGATGATATTTATGGTGATGATGATGATGATGATTTATGGTGATGATGATGATTTTTATGGATGATGATGATGATTTATGGTGATGATGATGATGATTTATAGTGATGATGATGATGATTTATAGTGATGATGATGATTTATAGTGATGATGATGATTTATGGTGATGATGATGATTTATGGTGGTGATGATGATGATGATGATTTATGGGGATGATGATGATTTATGGTGATGATGATGATTTATAGGGATGATGATGATGATGATTTATAGGGATGATGATGATGATGATTTATAGTGATGATGATGATGATTTATAGGGATGATGATGATGATGATTTATAGATGATGATTTTATGGTTATGGATGATGATTTATGGGGATGATGATGATTTATGGATGATGATGATGATGATTTATAGGGATGATGATGATGATGATTTATAGGGATGATGATGATGATGATGATGATGATGATGATGATTTATAGGGATGATGATGATGATGATTTATAGGGATGATGATTTATGGGGATGATGATGATTTATGGGGATGATGATGATTTATAGGGATGATGATGATTTATGGTGATGATGATTTATGGGGATGATGATTTATGGTGATGATGATGATTTATGGTGATGATGATGATGATTTATGGGGATGATGGTGATGATGATTTATGGTGCTGATGATGATGATGATTTATGATGATGATGGTGATGATTTATGGTGCTGATGATGATGATGATTTATGATGATGATGATGATGATTTATGGGGATGATGGTGATGATGATTTATGGTGATGATGATGATTTATGGTGATGATGATGATTTATATGATGATGATGATTTATGGATGATGATGATTTATAGATGATGATTTATATGATGATGATGATGATGATTTTATGGTGATGATGATGATTATGGTGATGATGATGATTTATGGTGATGATGATGATGATTTATGGTGGTGATGATGATTTATGGTGATGATGATGATGATTTATGGTGATGATGATGATGATTTATGGTGATGATGATGATGATTTATGGTGGTGATGATGATGATGATTTATGGTGATGATGATGATTTATAGTGATGGTGATGATGATGATTTATGGTGGTGATGGTGATTTATGATGATGATTTATGGTGATGATGATGATTTATGGTGGTGATGATGATGATGATTTATGGTGATGGTGATGATTTATGGTGATGATGATTTATAGTGATGGTGATGATGATGATTTATGGTGATGATGATTTATGGTGGTGATGGTGATGATGATTTATGGTGATGGTGATGATGATTTATGGTGATGATGATGATTTATGGTGATGATGATGATTTATGGTGATGATGATTTATAGTGATGATGATGATTTATGGTGATGATGATTTATAGTGATGATGATGATTTATGGTGATGATGATGATTTATGGTGATGATGATGATGATTTATGGTGGTGATGGTGATGATGATTTATGGTGATGGTGATGATGATTTATGGTGATGATGATTTATAGTGATGATGATGATTTATGGTGATGATGATTTATAGATGATTGATTTATGGTGATGATGATGATTTATGGTGATGATGATGATGATGATGATTTTATGGTGATGATGATTTATGGTGATGATGATGATTTATGGTGATGATGATTTATGGTGATGATGATTTATTATGATTTATGGTGATGATGATTTATAGATGATGATTTATGGTGATGATGATTTATTTGATGGTGATGATGATTTATGGTGAGGTGATGATGATTTATGATGTGATGATGATGATTTATGATGATGATTTATGGATGATGATGATGATTTTTATGGTGATGATGATGATTTATGGTGATGATGATTTTATGGTGATGATGATGATTTATGGTGGTGATGATGATTTATGGTGATGATGATTTATTGTGATGATGATGATTTATGGTGATGATGATTTATAGATGATGATTTATGGTGATGATGATGATTTATGGATGGTGATGATGATGATTTATGGTGATGATGATTTATGGTGATGATGATTTATGGTGATGATGATTTATAGATGATTATGGTTATGATGATGATGATTTATGGTGATGATGATGATTTATGGTGATGATGATGATGATGATTTATGGTGATGATGATGATTTATGGTGATGATGATTTATAGGTGATGATGATGATGATGATTTATGGTGATGATGATGATTTATGGATGATGATGATGGTGATGATGATTTATGGTGATGATGTGATGATGATTTATGGTGATGATGATGATTTATGGTGATGATGATTTTTATAGTGATGATGATGATTTATGGTGATGATGATGATTTATGGGGATGATGATTTATGGTGATGATGATTTATGGTGATGATGATGATTTATGGGGATGATGATGATGGGGATGATGATTTATTTATGGGATGATGATGATGATTTATGATGATGATGATGATTTATGATTTATGGGATGATGATGATTTATGGTGATGATGATGATGTGATGATGATGATTTATGGGGATGATGATGATGATTTATGGTGATGATGATTTTATGGTGATGATGATTTATTTATGGTGATGATGATTTTTTATGGTGATGATGATTTATGGTGGATGATGATGATGATTATTTATGGTGATGATGATTTATAGATGATGATGATGATTTATGGTGATGATGATGATGATTTATGGTGGTGATGATGATTTTATGGTGATGATGATGATTTATGGTGATGATGATGATTTATGGTGATGATGATGATGATGATGGTGATGATGATTTATGGTGATGATGATGATGATGATTTTATGGTGATGATGATGATGGTTTGATGATGATGATGATGATGATGATTTATGGTGATGATGATGATTTATGGTGATGATGATTTATGGTGATTGGTGATGATGATTTATGGTGATGATGATGATGATGATTTTTATGGGGATGATGGTGATTTATGATGATGATGATTTATGGTGATGATGATGATGATTTATGTGGATGATGATGATTTATGGGGATGATGATGATGATGATTTATGGGGATGATGATTTATAGTGATGATGATGATTATGGTGATGATGATGATGATTTATGGTGATGATGATGATTTATGGTGATGATGATTTATGGTGATGATGATTTTATGGTGATGATGATGATGATGATTTATGGTGATGATGATTTATGGATGATGATTTATGGATGATGATTTATAGTGATGATGATGATGATTTATAGTGATGATGATTTATGGGGATGATGATTTATGGTGATGATGATGATTTATGGTGATGATGATGATTTTTATGGGGTGATGATTTATGATGATGATGATTTATGGTGATGATGATTTATGATGATTTTATGATGATGATGATTTATGGTGATGATGATTTATGGTGATGATGATTTATGGTGATGATGATTTATGGTGATGATGATGATGATTTATGGTGATGATGATGATTTATGGTGATGATGATGATTTTATGGTGGATGATGATGATTTTATGATGATGATTTATGGTGATGATGATTTATGGTGATGATGATGATTTATGGTGATGGATGATGATGATGATGATTTATGGTGATGATGATGATTTATGGTGATGATGATGATGATTGATTTATGGATGATGATGATGATTTATGGTGATGATGATGATGATGATTTATGGTGATGATGATGATTTATGGTGATGATGATGATGGTGATGATGATGATTTATGGGGATGATGATGATTTATGATGATTTATAGGTGATGATGATGATTTATGGATGATGATGATGATGATGATTTATGGTGATGATGATGATTTATGGGGATGATGATGATGATGATTTATAGATGATGATTTATGATGATTTTATGGATGATTGATTTATGGTGATGATGATGATGATGATTTATGGGGATGATGATGATTTATGGTGATGATGATTTATAGGGATGATGATGATGATGATTTATGGGATGATGATGATGATGATTTATAGATTGATGATGATGATGATGATTTTATAGGCTGATGATGATGATGATTTATGGTGATGATTTTTATGGGGATGATGATGATTTTATGGGGATGATGATGATTTATGGATGATGATGATTTATGGTGATGATGATGATTTATGGGGATGATGATGATGATTTATGGTGCTGATGATGATGATGATTTATGATGATGATGATGATGATTTATGGGGATGATGGTGATGATTTTGGTTTGGTGATGATGATGATTTATGGTGATGATGATTTATGATGATGATTTATTTGATGGTGATGATGATTTGATTTTATGGTGATGATGATGATGATTTATGGTGATGATGATTTATGATGATGATTTTATGGTGATGATGATGATTTATGGTGATGATTGATGATTTATGGTGATGATGATTTATGGTGATGATGATTTTTATGGTGATGATGATGATTTTATGGTGATGATGATGATTTTATGGTGGTGATGATGATGATGATTTATGGTGATGATGATGATTTATAGTGATGGATGATGATGATGATTTATGGTGATGATTTTATGGTGATGATGATGATTTATGGTGATGATGATTTATGGTGATGATGATTTTATGGTGATGATGATGATGATTTTATAGTGATGGTGATGATGGTGATGATGATTTATGGTGGTGATGATGATGATTTATGGTGATGATGATGATATGGTGATGATGATGATTTATGGTGATGGTGATGATGATTTATGGTGATGATGATGATTTATGGTGATGATGATGATTTATGGTGATGATGATTTATAGTGATGATGATGATTTATGGTGATGATGATTTATGGTGATGATGATGATTTATGGTGATGATGATGATGATTTATGGTGATGGTGATGATGATTTATGGTGATGGTGATGATGATTTATGGTGATGATGATGATTTATGGTGATGATGATTTATAGTGATGATGATGATTTATGGTGATGATGATTTATAGTGATGATGATGATTTATGGTGATGATGATGATTTATGGTGATGATGATTTATATGGTGATGATGATGATTTATGGTGATGATGATGATTTATGGTGATGATGATTTATTGTGATGATGATGATTTATGGTGATGATGATTTATAGTGATGATGATGATTTATGGTGATGATGATTTATAGTGATGATGATGATTTATGGTGATGATTTATAGTGATGATGATTTATGGTGATGATGATGATTTATGATGATGATGATTTATGGGGATGATGATTTATGGTGATGATGATGATTTATGGTGATGATGATTTATGGTGATGATGATTTTATGGTGATGATGATGATTTATGGTGATGATGATTTATGGTGATGATGATGATTTATGATGATGATTTATGATGATGATTTATAGTGATGATGATGATGGTGATGATTTATTATGATGATGATTTATGGTGATGATGATGATTTATGGTGATGATGATTTATAGATGATGATGATGATGATTTATGGTGATGATGATTTATGAGATGATTTATGATGATGATTTATGGTGATGATGATGATTTTATGGTGATGATGATGATTTATGGTGATGATGATGATTTATGGTGATGATGGTGATGATGATGATTTATGGTGATGATGATGATTTTATGGTGATGATGATGATGATGATGATTTATGGTGATGATGATGATTTATGGTGATGATGATGATTTATGGTGATGATGATTTATAGTGATGATGATGATTTATGGTGATGATGATGATTTATGGTGATGATGATGATTTATAGTGATGATGATGATTTATGGTGATGATGATTTATTGTGATGATGATGATTTATGGTGATGATGATTTATAGTGATGATGATGATTTATGGTGATGATGATTTATAGTGATGATGATGATTTATGGTGATGATGATGATGATGATTTATGGTGATGATGATGATTTATGGTGGTGATGATGATGATGATTTATGGATGATGATGATGATTTATAGTGATGATGATGATGATGATGATGATGATGGTGATGATGATGATTTATGGTGATGATGATGATTTTATGGGATGATGATTTATGATGATGATTTATGGTGATGATGATTTATAGTGATGATGATGATTTATGGTGATGATGATGATGATTTTATGGTGATGATGATGATTTATGATGATGATGATGATTTTATGGGATGATGATGATGATTTATGGTGATGATGATGATGATTTATGGTGGTGATGATGATGATTTATGGTGATGATGATGATGATGATTTATGGTGATGATGATGATTTATGGTGATGATGGTGATGATGATGATTTATGGTGGTGATGATGATTTATGGTGATGATGATGATTTTTATGGTGATGATGATGATTTATGATTTTTATGGTGATGATGATGATTTTTATGGTGATGATGATGATGATTTATGGTGATGATGATGATTTATGGTGATGATGATTTTATATGTGATGGTGATGATGATGATTTATGGTGATGATGATGATTTTATGGTGGTGATGATGATGATTTATGGTGATGGTGATGATGATTTATGGTGATGATGATGATTTATGGTGATGATGATTTATAGATGATTTTTATGGTGATGATGATGATGATGATGATTTATGGGATGATGATTTATGATGATTTATGGATGATGATGATGATGATTTATGGGGATGATTTATGGTGATGATGATGATTTATGGGGATGATGATGATTTATGGGGATGATGATTTATGATGATGATTTATGGGGATGATGATGATTTATGGGGATGATGATTTATGGGGATGATGATTGATGATTTATGGGGATGATGGTGATGATTTATGGGGATGATGATGATGATGATGATGATTATTTATGGGGATGATGGTGATGATGATTTATGGGGATGATGATTTATGGGGATGATGGTGATGATGATGATTTATGGTGATGATGATTTATAGTGATGGTGATGATGATGATTTATGGTGATGATGATGATTTATGGTGGTGATGGTGATGATGATTTATGGTGATGGTGATGATGATTTATGGTGATGATGATGATTTATGGTGATGATGATGATTTATGGTGATGATGGTGATGATGATTTATGGGATGATGATTTATGGTGATGATGATTTATGGGGATGATGATGATTTATGGGGATGATGATGATGATTTATGGGGATGATGATTTATGGTGATGATGATTTATGGTGATGATGATTTATGGTGATGATGATGATGATTTATATGGGATGATGGTGATGATGATGATGATTTATGGGGATGATGGTGATTTATGGGGATGATGGTGATGATTTATGGGGATGATGATGATGATTTATAGTGATGATGATGATTTATGGGGATGATGGTGATGATGATTTATGGGGATGATGATTTATGGGGATGATGGTGATGATGATTTATAAGGATGATGATGATGATGATTTATGGGGATGATGATTTATGGTGATGATGATGATTTATGGTGATGATGATTTATGGGGATGATGATTTATAGTGATGATGATGATTTATGGTGATGATGATTTATGGGGATGATGATTTATAGTGATGATGATGATGATTTATAGTGATGATGATTTATGGGGATGATGATTTATGGTGATGATGATGATTTATGGTGATGATGATTTATGGGGATGATGATTTATAGTGATGATGATGATTTATGGTGATGATGATTTATGGTGTTGATGATGGTGGTGATGATGATTTATGGTGATGATGATTTATGGTGATGATGATGATGATTTATGGTGATGATGATGATTTATGGTGGTGATGATGATTTATGGTGATGATGATGATTTATGGTGATGATGATGATTTATGGTGGTGATGATGATGATGATTTATGGTGATGATGATGATTTATGGTGATGATGATGATGATTTATGGTGATGGTGATGATGATGATTTATGGTGATGATGATGATTTATGGTGATGATGATGATGATGATTTATGGTGATGATGATGATTTATGGTGATGATGATGATTTATGGTGATGATGATGATGATTTATAGTGATGATGATGATGATTTATAGTGATGATGATGATTTATAGTGATGATGATGATTTATGGTGATGATGATGATTTATGGTGGTGATGATGATGATGATGATATGGTGATGATGATTTATGGTGATGATGATGATTTATAGGGATGATGATGATGATGATTTATAGGGATGATGATGATGATGATTTATAGTGATGATGATGATGATTTATAGGGATGATGATGATGATGATTTATAGGGATGATGATGATGATTTATGGGGATGATGATGATTTATGGTGATGATGATGATTTATAGGGATGATGATGATGATGATTTATAGGGATGATGATGATGATGATTTATAGGGATGATGATGATGATGATGATGATGATGATGATGATGATTTATAGGGATGATGATGATGATGATTTATAGGGATGATGATTTATGGGGATGATGATGATTTATGGGGATGATGATGATTTATAGGGATGATGATGATTTATGGTGCTGATGATGGTGATGATTTATGGGGCTGATGATGATGATGATTTATGGTGATGATGATGATTTATGATGATGATGATGATGATGATTTATGGGGATGATGGTGATGATGATTTATGGTGCTGATGATGATGATGATTTATGATGATGATGGTGATGATTTATGGGGCTGATGATGTTTATGGTGCTGATGATGATGATGATTTATGATGATGATGATGATGATTTATGGGGATGATGGTGATGATGATTTATGGTGATGATGATGATTTATGGTGATGATGATTTATAGTGATGATGATGATTTATGGTGATGATGATTTATAGTGATGATGATGATTTATGGTGATGATGATGATGATGATTTATGGTGATGATGATTTATGGTGATGATGATGATGATTTATGGTGATGATGATGATTTATGGTGATGATGATGATGATTTATGGTGGTGATGATGATTTATGGTGATGATGATGATGATTTATGGTGATGATGATGATGATTTATGGTGATGATGATGATGGTTTATGGTGGTGATGATGATGATGATTTATGGTGATGATGATGATTTATAGTGATGGTGATGATGATGATTTATGGTGGTGATGGTGATTTATGATGATGATTTATGGTGATGATGATGATTTATGGTGATGATGATGATTTATGGTGGTGATGATGATGATGATTTATGGTGATGGTGATGATTTATGGTGATGATGATTTATAGTGATGGTGATGATGATGATTTATGGTGATGATGATTTATGGTGGTGATGGTGATGATGATTTATGGTGATGGTGATGATGATTTATGGTGATGATGATGATTTATGGTGATGATGATGATTTATGGTGATGATGATGATTTTTATGGTGATGATGATTTATGATGATGGTGATGATGATGATGATTTTATGGGGATATGGTGATGATGATTTATGGTGATGATGATTTATGGTGATGGATTTATGATGATTTATGGTGATGATGATGATTTATGGTGATGATGATGATTTATGGATGATGATGATGATGATGATGATTTATGGGGATGATGATGGATGATGATGATTTATGGTGATGATGATTTATAGGTGATGATGATTTATGGTGATGATGATGATGATTTATGGTGATGATGGTGATGATGATGATTTATGGTGATGATGATGATTTATGGTGATGATGATGATTTATGGTGATGATGATGATTTATGGTGATGGTGATGATGATTTATGGATGATGATGATGATTTATGGTGATGATGATGATTTATGGTGATGATGATGATGATGATGATTTATGGTGATGATGATTTATGGTGATGATTTATGGTGATGATGATTTTATGGTGATGATGATGATTTATGGTGATGATGATGATTTATAGTGATGATGATGATTTATGGTGATGATGATGATTTATGGTGATGATGATTTATGGTGATGATGATGATTTATGGTGATGATGATTATTTATGGTGGATGATGATTTATGTGATGATGATGATGGTGATGATGATTTTATGGTGATGATGATGATTTATTTATGGTGATGATGATGATGATTTATGGTGATGATGATGATTTATGGTGATGATGATTTATTTGATGATGATGATTTATGGTGATGATGATTTATAGTGATGATGATGATTTATGGTGATGATGATTTATGGTGATTATGATGATGATTATATGGTGATGATGATGATTTATGATGATGATTTATGGTGATGATGATTTATTATGATGATGATGATGATGATTTATGGTGATGATGATTTATAGTGATGATGATTTTATGGTGATGATGATGATTTATAGGATGATGATGATTTATTTATGGGATGATGATGATGATGATTTATGGTGATGATGATGATTTATGGTGATGATGATGATTTATGGTTGATGATGATGATGATTTATGGTGATGATGATTTATGATGATGATGATTTATAATTTATAGTGATGATGATGATTTATGGGGATGATGATGATTTATGGGGATGATGATGATTTTTATGATGATGATTTATGGTGGTGATGATGATGATTTATGGTGATGATGATTTATGGTGATGATGATGATTTATGGTGATGATGATTTTATAGATTGATTTATGATGATGATGATTTATTGATGATGATGATTTATGGATGATGATGATGATTTTATGGGGATGATGATTTATGGTGATGATGATGATTTATGGTGATGATGATTTATGGTGATGATGATGATTTATGGGATGATGATGATGATGATTTATGGTGATGATGATTTATGGTGATGATGATGATTTATGGTGATGATGATTTATGGGGATGATGATGATTTATGGTGATGATGATGATTTATGATTTATGGTGATGATGATGATTTATGGTGATGATGATGATTTATGGTGATGATGATGATTTATGGTGATGTGATGATTTTATGGGGATGATGATTTATGGTGATGATGATGATTTATGGTGATGATGATGATGATGATTTATGGTGATGATGATGATGATTTATGGATGATGATGATGATATGGTGATGATGATGATGATGATTTATGGTGATGATGATGATTTATGGTGATGATGATTTATGATGATTTATAGGTGATGATGATGATTTATGGTGATGATGATGATTTATGGGATGATGATGATGATGATTTATGGTGATGATGATGATGATGATTTTATGGTGATGATGATGATTTATGGTGATGATGATTTTATGGTGATGATGATGATGATTTATGGTGATGATGATGATTTATGGTGATGATGATGATTTATGGATGATGATGATGATTTATAGATGATTGATGATTTATGGTTATGATGATGATGATTTATGGTGATGATGATGATTTATGGTGATGATGATGATGATTTATGGTGATGATGATTTATGGTGATGATGATGATTTATGATGATGATGATTTATGATGATGATTTATAGGGATGATGATGATGATGATTTATGGTGATGATGATGATTTATGGGATGATGATGATGATTTATGGTGATGATGATGATGATGATTTATATGGTGATGATGATGATGATGATTTATGGTGATGATGATGGTGATGATTTGATTTATGGATGATGATGATGATTTATGGTGATGATGATGATTTATGGTGATGATGATTATAGGATGATGATTTATGGGATGATGATTTATGGTGATGATGATGATTTATGGTGATGATGATGATTTATGGTGATGATGATGATGATTTATGGTGATGATGATGATGATTTATAGTGATGATGATGATGGTGATGATGATGATGATGATTTATATGATGATGATGATGATTTATGGTGATGATGATTTTATGGTGATGATGATGATTTATGGTGATGATGATGATTTATAGTGATGATTTATGATGATGATTTATGGTGATGATGATTTTATGGTGATGATGATTGATTTATGGTGATGATGATTTATGATGATTTATGGTGATGATGATTTATGATGATGATTTATGGTGATGATGATGATGATTTATGGTGATGATGATGATTTATGGTGATGATGATTTTTATGGTGGTGATGATGATGATTTATGGTGATGATGATGATGATTTATGGGTGATGATGATGATTTATGGTGATGATGATGATGGTTGATGATTTATAGTGATGATGATGATTTATGATGATTTATGGTGATGATGATGATTTATGGTGATGGATTTATAGATGATGATGATTTATGGTGATGATGATTTGATGATGATGATTTATGGTGATGATGATGATGATGATTTATGGTGATGATGATGATTTATGGTGATATGATGATGGTGATGATGATTTATGGTGATGATGATGATTTATGGTGATGATGATTTATAGTGATGGTGATGATGATGATTTATGGTGATGATGATGATGATTTATGGTGGTGATGGTGATGATGATTTATGGTGATGGTGATGATGATTTATGGTGATGATGATGATTTATGGTGATGATGATTTATAGTGATGATGATGATTTATGGTGATGATGGTGATGATGATTTATGGGGATGATGATTTATGGTGATGATGATTTATGGGGATGATGATGATTTATGGGGATGATGATGATTTATGGGGATGATGATGATGATGATTTATGGGGATGATGATGATTTATGGGGATGATGGTGATGATGATTTATGGGGATGATGATGATTTATGGGGATGATGGTGATGATGATGATGATGATGATGATTTATGGGGATGATGGTGATGATTTATGGGGATGATGATGATGATTTATAGTGATGATGATTATTTATGGGGATGATGGTGATGATGATTTATGGGGATGATGATTTATGGGGATGATGGTGATGATGATGATTTATGGTGATGATGATTTATAGTGATGATGATGATTTATGGTGATGATGATGATGATTTATGGTGGTGATGGTGATGATGATTTATGGTGATGGTGATGATGATTTATGGTGATGATGATGATTTATGGTGATGATGGTGATGATGATTTATGGGGATGATGATTTATGGTGATGATGATTTATGGGGATGATGATGATTTATGGGGATGATGATGATGATGATTTATGGGGATGATGATGATTTATGGGGATGATGGTGATGATGATTTATGGGGATGATGATGATTTATGGGGATGATGGTGATGATGATGATGATGATTTATGGGGATGATGGTGATTTATGGGGATGATGGTGATGATTTATGGGGATGATGATGATGATTTATAGTGATGATGATGATTTATGGGGATGATGGTGATGATGATTTATGGGGATGATGATTTATGGGGATGATGGTGATGATGATTTATAAGGATGATGATGATGATGATTTATGGGGATGATGATTTATGGTGATGATGATGATTTATGGTGATGATGATTTATGGGGATGATGATTTATAGTGATGATGATGATTTATGGTGATGATGATTTATGGGGATGATGATTTATAGTGATGATGATGATGATTTATAGTGATGATGATTTATGGGGATGATGATTTATGGTGATGATGATGATTTATGGTGATGATGATTTATGGGGATGATGATTTATAGTGATGATGATGATTTATGGTGATGATGATTTATGGTGTTGATGATGGTGGTGATGATGATTTATGGTGATGATGATTTATGGTGATGATGATTTATGGTGATGATGATGATGATTTATGGTGATGATGATGATTTATGGTGATGATGATGATTTATGGTGGTGATGATGATGATGATTTATGGTGATGATGATGATTTATGGTGATGATGATGATGATTTATGGTGATGGTGATGATGATGATTTATGGTGATGATGATGATTTATGGTGATGATGATGATGATGATTTATGGTGATGATGATGATTTATGGTGATGATGATGATGATTTATAGTGATGATGATGATGATTTATAGTGATGATGATGATTTATAGTGATGATGATGATTTATGGTGATGATGATGATTTATGGTGGTGATGATGATGATGATGATTTATGGGGATGATGATGATTTATGGTGATGATGATGATTTATAGGGATGATGATGATGATGATTTATAGGGATGATGATGATGATGATTTATAGTGATGATGATGATGATTTATAGGGATGATGATGATGATGATTTATATTTATAGGTGATGATGATTTATATGATGATGATGATTTATGGTGGATGATGATGATTGATTTATGGTGATGATGATGATTTATGGTGATGATGATGATGATTTATAGGATGATGATGATGATGATTTATATGGACGATGATGATGATGATGATGATGATGATTTATAGGATGATGATGATGATGATGATTTATAGGGATGATGATGATGATTTATGGGATGATGATGATTTATGGGGATGATTTATGATTTATTTATAGGGATGATGATGATTTATGGTGCTGATGATGGTGATGATTTATGGGGCTGATGATGATGATGATTTATGGTGATGATGATGATTTATGATGATGATGATGATGATGATTTATGGGGATGATGGTGATGATGATTTATGGTGCTGATGATGATGATGATGATTTATGATGGTGATGATTTATGGGGCTGATGATGTTTATGGTGCTGATGATGATGATGATGATTTATGGTGATGATGATGATGATGATTTATGGTGATGATGATGATTTATGGTGATGATGATTTATAGTGATGATGATGATTTATGGTGATGATGATTTATAGTGATGATGATGATTTATGGTGATGATGATGATGATGATTTATGGTGATGATGATTTATGGTGATGATGATGATGATTTATGGTGATGATGATGATTTATGGTGATGATGATGATGATTTATGGTGGTGATGATGATGATTTATGGTGATGATGATGATGATTGATATGGTGATGATGATGATTTATGGTGATGATGATGATGATGTTTATGGTGATGATGATGATGATGATGATTTATGGTGATGATGATGATTTATAGTGATGATGATGATTTATGATGATGATTTATGGTGGTGATTTATGGGGATGTGATTTGATTTATGGTGATGATGATTTATGGTGATGATGATGATTTATGGTGGTGATGATTTATGATGATGATTTATGGTGATGGTGATGATTTATGGTGATGATGATTTATAGTGATGGTGATGATGATGATTTATGGATGATGATGATTTATGGTGGTGATGGATGATGATGATTTATGGTGATGGTGATGATGATTTATGGTGATGATGATGATTTATGGATGATGATGATGATTTATGGTGATGATGATTTATATGTGATGATGATGATTTATGGTGATGATGATTTATAGTGATGATGATGATTTATGGTGATGATGATGATGATTTATGGTGGTGATGATGATTTATGATGATGATTTATGGTGATGATGATTTATGATGATGATTTTATGGTGATGATGATGATTTATGGTGATGATGATGATTTATGGATGATGATGATTTATGGTGATGATGATTTATAGTGATGATGATGATTTATGGTGATGATTTATGATTTATTTATGGTGATGATGATGATTTATGGTGATGATGATGATTTATGGTGATGATGATGATTTATAGTGATGATGATGATTTATGGTGATGATGATTTATTGTGATGATGATGATTTATGGTGATGATGATTTATAGTGATGATGATGATTTATGGTGATGATGATTTATAGTGATGATGATGATTTATGGTGATGATGATTTATAGTGATGATGATGATTTATGGTGATGATGATGATGATGATTTATGGTGATGATGATTTATGGTGATGATGATTTATGGTGATGATGATGATTTATGGTGATGATGATTTATGGTGATGATGATGATTTATGGTGGTGATGATGATTTATGGTGATGATGATTTATTGTGATGATGATGATTTATGGTGATGATGATTTATAGTGATGATGATGATTTATGGTGATGATGATGATTTATGGTGATGATGATGATTTATGGTGATGATGATTTATAGTGATGATGATGATTTATGGTGATGATGATTTATAGTGATGATGATGATTTATGGTGATGATGATGATGATGATTTATGGTGATGATGATGATTTATGGTGATGATGATGATTTATGGTGGTGATGATGATTTATGGTGATGATGATGATGATTTATGGTGATGATGATGATGATTTATGGTGATGATGATTTATGGTGATGATGATGATTTATGGTGATGATGATTTATAGTGATGATGATGATTTATGGTGATGATGATGATTTATGGTGATGATGATGATTTATAGTGATGATGATGATTTATGGTGATGATGATTTATTGATGATGATTTATGGTGATGATGATGATTTATGGTGATGATGATTTATAGTGATGATGATGATTTATGGTGATGATGATTTATAGTGATGATGATGATTTATGGTGATGATGATTTATAGTGATGATGATGATGATGATTTATGGTGATGATGATTTATGGTGATGATGATGATTTATGGTGATGATGATTTATGGTGATGATGATGATTTATGGTGATGATGATGATTTATGGTGATGATGATTTATGGTGATGATGATGATTTATGGTGATGATGATTTATAGTGATGATGATGATTTATGGTGATGATGATGATTTATGGTGATGATGATGATTTATAGTGATGATGATGATTTATGGTGATGATGATTTATTGTGATGATGATGATTTATGGTGATGATGATTTATAGTGATGATGATGATTTATGGTGATGATGATTTATAGTGATGATGATGATTTATGGTGATGATGATGATTTATGGTGATGATGATGATTTATGGTGGTGATGATGATTTATGGTGATGATGATGATGATTTATGGTGATGATGATGATGATGATTTATGGTGGTGATGATGATGATGATGATTTATGGTGATGATGATGATGATGATTTATGGTGGTGATGATGATGATTTATGGTGATGATGATGATGATGATTTATGGTGGTGATGATGATGATGATTTATGGTGGTGATGATGATGATGATTTATGGTGATGATGATGATTTATGGTGATGATGATGATGTTATGGTGATGATGATGATGATGATGATGATGATTTATGGTGATGATGATGATTTATAGTGATGATGATGATTTATGGGGATGATGATGATTTATGGTGGTGATGATGATGATTTATGGGGATGATGATGATTTATGGTGATGATGGTGATTTATGGGGATGATGGTGATGATGATTTATGGTGATGGTGATGATTTATGGTGATGATGATGATGATGATGATTTATGGTGATAGTGATGATGATGATTTATGGGGATGATGGTGATGATGATTTATGGGGATGATGATGATTTATGGTGATGATGATGATGATGATGATGATGGTGGTGATAATTTATAGTGATGATGATGATTTATGGTGAGGATGACAATGATTGATGATGATGGTGGTGATGATTTATAGTGATGATGATGATGATGATGATGATGACGATGCTTGATGATGATGGTGGTGATGATTTATAGTGATGATGATGATGATGATGACGATGCTTGATGATGATGGTGGTGATGATGATGGTGGTGATGATGATGATGGTGATGATGATTTATGGTGATGATGATTTATGGTGATGGTGATTTTTGATGTTTATTTACAGGAAGAGGAGATGCCAGAGGTGGAGATAGACATCGATGACCTGTTGGAGGTCAACAGCGAAGACGAGAGAGCCGTCAAACTACAGGTACCCATAATGCTTCACATTACTGCATAGGAACTGCATAATGCTTCATAATACTGCATAGGACATACGACAGCTCCTTCTGTATGAGCTACTGAACATATGGCCTAGATAGAATGATTCAAACGCTCAATGTTTGAATGTATTTAAAGTTCCATTTATACTGTCCTCACCAATACTGTCCTATTGGTGCCTTGAGCAAACAGATGATTGACGTTTGAATCACAGTGTTCTACATTTCTGGTCACTCAATTAGTTTAATAAACTTTCTTGATAAGGAACATAAAACACGTCTTGTCCTTCTCTCTCTCAACAGGAATCCTTAATGGACTGCTATAAACCCACGGAGGTGAGTAGTGATCTCTGTCTCTCTGTCTCTGTCTCGTGGGCGAGCTGAGTGTTTGGGTGGGACTGGGGGCGAGCTGAGTGTTTGGGTGGGACGGGGGCGAGCTGAGTGTTTGGGTGGGATGGGGGGCGAGCTGAGTGTTTGGGTGGGACTGGGGGAGAGCTGAGTGTTTGGGTGGGACTGGGGGCGAGCTGAGTGTTTGGGTGGGACGGGGGGCGAGCTGAGTGTTTGGTTGGGACGGGGGCGAGCTGAGTGTTTTGGGTGGGACGGGGGCGAGCTGAGTGTTTGGGTGGGATGGGGGCGAGCTGAGTGTTTTGGGTGGGACGGGGGGCGAGCTGAGTGTTTGGGTGGGATGGGGGCGAGCTGAGTGTTTTGGGTGGGATGGGGAGAGCTGAGTGTTTTGGGTGGGACTGGGGGGCGAGCTGAGTGTTTTGGTGGGACGGGGGCGAGCTGAGTGTTTGGGTGGGACGGGGGAGAGCTGAGTGTTTGGGTGGGACGGGGGGGCGAGCTGAGTGTTTGGGTGGGACTGGGCGAGCTGAGTGTTTGGGTGGGACGGGGGCGAGCTGAGTGTTTGGGTGGGACGGGGGCGAGCTGAGTGTTTGGGTGGGACGGGCGAGCTGAGTGTTTGGGTGGGACGGGGGGAGCTGAGTGTTTGGGTGGGACGGGGGGCGAGCTGAGTGTTTGGGTGGGACGGGGGGGCGAGCTGAGTGTTTGGGTGGGATGGGGGGAGAGCTGAGTGTTTGGGTGGGATGGGGGCGAGCTGAGTGTTTGGGTGGGATGGGGGCGAGCTGAGTGTTTGGGTGGGATGGGGGCGAGCTGAGTGTTTGGGGGACGGAGCGAGCTGAGTGTTTGGGTGGGGGGGGGTGGGGGGGGGACTGGGGGGCGAGCTGAGTGTTTGGGTGGGACGGGGATGATGGGGAGCTGAGTGTTTGGGTGGGATGGGGGGACGGGGGGCGAGCTGAGTGTTTGGGGGGGACAGGGGACGGGGGCGAGCTGAGTGTTTGGGGGACGGGGGGACGGGGGCGAGCTGAGTGTTTGGGTGGGACGGGGGATGGGGGCGAGCTGAGTGTTTGGGGGACGGGGGATGGGGAGAGCTGAGTGTTTGGGTGGGACTGGGGCGAGCTGAGTGTTTGGTTGGGACGGGGGCGAGCTGAGTGTTTGGCTGGGACGGGGGCGAGCTGAGTGTTTTGGGTGGGACGGGGGGCGAGCTGAGTGTTTGGGTGGGATGGGGGCGAGCTGAGTGTTTTGGGTGGGACGGGGGCTAGCTGAGTGTTTGGGGGATGGGGCGAGCTGGTGTTTTGGGTGGGACGGGGGGAGAGCTGAGTGTTTTGGGTGGGATGGGGGAGAGCTGAGTGTTTTGGGTGGGACGGGGGGAGAGCTGAGTGTTTGGGTGGGACTGGGGGGCGAGCTGAGTGTTTGGGTGGGACGGGGGCGAGCTGAGTGTTTGGGTGGGACGGGGCGAGCTGAGTGTTTGGGTGGGACGGGGGCGAGCTGAGTGTTTGGGTGGGACGGGGGGGCGAGCTGAGTGTTTGGGTGGGACGGGGGGCTGAGTGTTTGGGTGGGACGGGGCGAGCTGAGTGTTTGGGTGGGACGGGGGGCGAGCTGAGTGTTTGGGTGGGACGGGGGCGAGCTGAGTGTTTGGGTGGGACGGGGGGAGCTGAGTGTTTGGGTGGGATGGGGGGCGAGCTGAGTGTTTGGGTGGGGATGGGGGCAGAGCTGAGTGTTTGGGGGGGACGGGGGGCGAGCTGAGTGTTTGGGTGGGATGGGGGGAGCTGAGTGTTTGGGGGACGGGGGGCGCTGAGTGTTTGGGTGGGACGGGGTGGGGGGACGGGGGCGAGCTGAGTGTTTGGGTGGGACTGGGGATGGGGGAGCTGAGTGTTTGGGTGGGATGGGGAGAGCTGGGGCGAGCTGAGTGTTTGGGGGACGGGGGACGAGGGCGAGCTGAGTGTTTGGGGGACTGGGGACGGGGCGAGCTGAGTGTTTGGGTGGGACTGGGGACGGGGGCGAGCTGAGTGTTTGGGGGACGGGGGACGGGGGCGAGCTGAGTGTTTGGGGGGACGGGGGGATGGGGGCGAGCTGAGTGTTTGGGGGACTGAGTGTTTGGAGGGCGAGCTGAGTGTTTTGGGATGGGGGGACGGGGGGAGCTGAGTGTTTGGGGGACGGGGATGGGGGGATGGGGGCGAGCTGAGTGTTTGGGGGATGGGGGACGGGGGGGGCGAGCTGAGTGTTTGGGGGATGGGGGACGGGGGAAGCTGAGTGTTTGGGGGACGGGGGATGGGGGATGGGGGCGAGCTGAGTGTTTGGGGGACGGGGATGAGGGATGAGCTGAGTGTTTGGGGGATGGGGGACGGGGGCGAGCTGAGTGTTTGGGTGGGACTCCATTCTGACTGTACACTCTGCGCACAGCAACCAAATCAAATCAAATGTACTTATATAGCCCTTTAACATCAGCTGATATCTCAAAGTGCTGTACAGAGTGTTTGGGTGGGACGGGGATGGGGGGCGAGCTGAGTGTTTGGGTGGGATGGGGGGCGAGCTGAGTGTTTGGGTGGGATGGGGGCGAGCTGAGTGTTTGGGTGGGATGGGGGCGAGCTGAGTGTTTGGGGGACGGGGGCAGCTGAGTGTTTGGGGGACGGGGGGACGGGGGAAAGAGCTGAGTGTTTGGGTGGGACGGGGACGGGGGCGAGCTGAGTGTTTTGGGGGACGGGGGCGAGCTGAGTGTTTGGGTGGGACGGGGGGATGGGGGACGGGGGCGAACTGAGTGTTTGGGTGGGACGGGGGATGGGGGCGAGCTGAGTGTTTGGGGGATGGGGGGCGAGCTGAGTGTTTGGGGGATGGGGGCGAGCTGAGTGTTTGGGTGGGATGGGGGGAGAGCTGAGTGTTTGGGTGGGACTGGGGGAGCTGAGTGTTTGGGTGGGACGGGGGATGGGGGCGAGCTGAGTGTTTGGGTGGGATGGGGGAGCTGAGTGTTTGGGTGGGACGGGGGGCGAGCTGAGTGTTTGGGTGGGACGGGGGGGCGAGCTGAGTGTTTGGGGGACGGGGGGCGAGCTGAGTGTTTGGGGGACGGGGGAGAGCTGAGTGTTTGGGTGGGACGGGGGGAGAGCTGAGTGTTTGGGTGGGACGAAAGGGCGAGCTGAGTGTTTGGGTGGGACGGGGAGAGCTGAGTGTTTGGGTGGGACGGGGAGAGCTGAGTGTTTGGGTGGGACGGGGGGAGAGCTGAGTGTTTGGGTGGGACGGGGGGATGGGGGACCCCATTCTGGTCGAGCTGAGTGTTTGGGTGGGACTCTAAAGGGGATGGGGGCGAGCTGAGTGTTTGGGGGACGGGGGACGGGGCGAGCTGAGTGTTTGGGGGACGGGGGGCGAGCTGAGTGTTTGGGTGGGACGGGGGATGGGGGACCCCATTCTGGGGGAGCTGAGTGTTTGGGGGACGGGGGGCGAGCTGAGTGTTTGGGTGGACGGGGGGACGAGCTGAGTGTTTGGGTGGGACGACTGGGGCGAGCTGAGTGTTTGGGTGGGACGGGGGGAGCTGAGTGTTTGGGTGGGACGGGGATGGGGGGGGCGAGCTGAGTGTTTGGGGGACGGGGGACGGGGGCGAGCTGAGTGTTTGGGGGACGTGAGTGTTTGGGTGGGACGGATTCTGGGATGGGGGACGGGGCACACTAAAAGAGCTGAGTGTTTGGGTGGGACGGGGGATGGGGCGAGCTGAGTGTTTGGGGGACGGGGGGCGAGCTGAGTGTTTGGGTGGGACGGGGGGGCGAGCTGAGTGTTTGGGTGGGACGGGGGCGAGCTGAGTGTTTGGGTGGGACGGGGGAGAGCTGAGTGTTTGGGTGGGACGGGGGAGAGCTGAGTGTTTGGGTGGGACGGGGGCGAGCTGAGTGTTTGGGTGGGACGGGGGGCGAGCTGAGTGTTTGGGTGGGATGGGGGCCAGCTGAGTGTTTGGGTGGGACACAGGCAAGCTGAGTGTTTGGGGGAATCAAATGAGTGTTTATATGGGACACAACCTTTGGGGGACATCAGCTGAGTGTTTGGGTGGGACAAAGGATGGGGGCTGAGTGTTTGGGTGGGAGAGCTGAGTGTTTGGGTGGGACGGGGGTGTAGCTGAAACGGGGCGAGCTGAGTGTTTGGGTGGGGGACGGGGCTGAGCTGAGTGTTTGGGGGACCCCCATTCGAGCTGAGTGTTTGGGTGGGACGAGGGGGATGGGGGGACGGGGTCGAGCTGAGTGTTTGGGTGGGACCCCAGGGGGATGGGGGCCAGCTGAGTGTTTGGGGGACGGGGAGAGCTGAGTGTTTGGGTGGGACAGGGGACGGGGGCGAGCTGAGTGTTTGGGGGACAGAACATGGGGCGAGCTGAGTGTTTGGGTGGGATGTTCATAAAGCTGAGTGTTTGGGTGGGATGGGGGCGAATGAGTGTTTGGGTGGGATGGAACAGCTGAGTGTTTGGGGGACGGGGGCACTGAGTGTTTGGGGGACGGGGGGACGGGGGGGCTAAGCTGAGTGTTTGGGTGGGACGGGGGATGGGGGGATGGGGGCGAACCCCATTCTGAGGTTTGGGTGGGACTCTAAAGACGAGAGAAAGCTGAGTGTTTGGGGGACACAGGGGGCGAGCTGAGTGTTTGGGTGGGATGGGGGATGGGGGACAGGAGAGAGTGTTTGGGTGGGATGGGGGACGGGGGGACTGAGCTGAGTGTTTGGGTGGGGACATCAAAGACGGGGGGCGAGCTGAGTGTTTGGGTGGGATACTGGAGAGAGCTGAGTGTTTGGGGGACGGGGGCGAGCTGAGTGTTTGGGGGACGGGGAGAGCTGAGTGTTTGGGTGGGACGGGGATGGGGGCGACTGAGTGTTTGGGGGACAGGGGGCGAGCTGAAGTGTTTGGGGGACGGGGGGAGAGCTGACTGTTTGGGTGGGACGGCGAGCTGAGTGTTTGGGTGGGACCACTGGGGGCGATATGTTTGGGGGACCAACTTGACCATTGGGGGACAGGGAGAGCTGAGTGTTTGGGTGGGACGGGGGCGAGCTGAGTGTTTGGGGGACGACTGGGGGACGGTGGGCGAGCTGAGTGTTTGGGTGGGACAGGGATGGGGCAGCTGAGTGTTTGGGGGATGGGGACAAAAGCACAAGCTGAGTGTTTGGGGGATGGGGGCCCCCATTCTGTGTTTGGGGGACGGGGGCGAGCTGAGTGTTTGGGGGACGACACTGAGTGTTTGGGTGGGATGGGTGGGATGGGGGACACAACTGAGTGTTTGGGTGGGATGGGGGACTGCTGAGTGTTTGGGGGACGGGGGATGGGGGGATGGGGCCATTCTGAGCTGAGTGTTTGGGGGACGGGGGGATGAGGGACGAGCTGAGTGTTTGGGGGATGGGGGACGGGGCGAAGCTGAGTGTTTGGGTGGGACTCCATTCTGACTGTACACTCTGCGCACAGCAACCAAATCAAATCAAATGTATTTATATAGCCCTTTAACATCAGCTGATATCTCAAAGTGCTGTACAGAGTGTTTGGGTGGGACGGGGGATGGGGAGACACAACTGAGTGTTTGGCTGGGATGGGGACACAACCCCATGAGTGTTTGGGTGGGATGGGGACGGGGGACGAGCTGAGTGTTTGGGTGGGACGGGGGATGGGGGAGAGCTGAGTGTTTGGGGGACGGGGGGACACGAGCTGAGTGTTTGGGTGGGACGGGGGACATGGGGCGAGCTGAGTGTTTGGGGGATGGGGGACGGGGGGCTGAGCTGAGTGTTTGGGTGGGACAGGGATGGGGGGGCGAGCTGAGTGTTTGGGGGACGGGGGGCGAGCTGAGTGTTTGGGGGACGGGGGGAGAGCTGAGTGTTTGGGTGGGACTCTAAAAGGCGAGCTGAGTGTTTGGGTGGGACGGGGGGATGGGGGCGAGCTGAGTGTTTGGGGGACGGGGGCGACTGAGTGTTTTGGGGGACGGGGGGAGAGCTGAGTGTTTGGGTGGGACGGGGGCGAGCTGAGTGTTTGGGGGACGGGGGACGGTGGGCAACCCCATTCTGAGTGTTTGGGTGGGACGGGGGATGGGGGCTTCATTGAGTTGAGTGTTTGGGGGATGGGGGACGGGGGCGAGCTGAGTGTTTGGGGATGGGGGACGGGGGGCGAGCTGAGTGTTTGGGGGACGGGGGGGACGAGCTGAGTGTTTGGGTGGGACGGGGGGACGGGGGGCGAGCTGAGTGTTTGGGGGACGGGGACGGGGGCGAGCTGGAGTGTTTGGGGGCGGGGATGGGGGAGAGCTGAGTGTTTGGGGGACGGGGGCGAGCTGAGTGTTTGGGTGGGACGGGGGCGAGCTGAGTGTTTGGGTGGGATGGGGGAGATTCTGAGTGTTTGGGTGGGACTCTAAAAGACGAACTGAGTGTTTGGGGGACGGGGGACGGGGGCGAGCTGAGTGTTTGGGGGACGGGGGCGAGCTGAGTGTTTGGGTGGGACGGGGGACATGGGGGCAGTGTTTGGGGGATGGGGGACTAAAAGTGTTTGGGTGGGACGGGGCGAGCTGAGTGTTTGGGTGGGACGGGGGACGGGGGGCGAGCTGAGTGTTTGGGTGGGACTCCATTCTGACTGTACACTCTGCACACAGCAACCCCATTCTGACTGTACACTCTAAAAGACACAACCCCATTCTGACTGCACTCTAAAAGACACAACCCCATTCTGACTGCACTTTAAAAGACACAACCCCATTCTGACTGTACACTGTAAAAGACACAACCCCATTCTGACTGCACTCTAAAAGACACAACCCCATTCTGACTGCACTCTAAGAGACACAACCCCATTCTGACTGTACACTAAGAGACACAACCCCATTCTGACTGTACACTAAGAGACACAACCCCATTCTGACTGCACTGTAAAAGACACAACCCCATTCTGACTGTACACTGTAGAAGACACAACCCCATTCTGACTGCACTCTAAAAGACACAACCCCATTCTGACTGTACACTGTAGAATACACAACCCCATTCTGACTGTACACTAAGCGACACAACCCCATTCTGACTGCACTCTAAAAGACACAACCCCATTCTGACTGCACTCTAAGAGACACAACCCCATTCTGACTGTACACTAAGAGACACAACCCCATTCTGACTGTACACTAAGAGACACAACCCCATTCTGACTGCACTGTAAAAGACACAACCCCATTCTGACTGTACACTGTAGAAGACACAACCCCATTCTGACTGCACTCTAAAAGACACAACCCCATTCTGACTGTACACTGTAGAATACACAACGCCATTCTGACTGTACACTAAGCGACACAACCCCATTCTGACTGCACTCTAAAAGACACAACCCCATTCTGACTGTACTCTAAAAGACACAACCCCATTCTGACTGCACTCTAAAAGACACAACCCCATTCTGACTGTACTCTAAAAGACACAACCCCATTCTGACTGCACTCTAAAAGACACAACCCCATTCTGACTGTACTCTAAAAGACACAACCCCATTCTGACTGTACTGTAAAAGACACAACCCAATTCTGACTGCACTCTAAAAGACACAACCCCATTCTGACTGCACTCTAAAAGACACAACCCCATTCTGACTGCACTCTAAAAGACACAACCCCATTCTGACTGCACTCTAAAAGACACAACCCCATTCTGACTGTACTCTAAAAGACACAACCCCATTCTGACTGCACACTAAAAGACACAACCCCATTCTGACTGTACACTGTAAAATACACAACCCCATTCTGACTACACTCTAAAATACACAACCCCATTCTGACTGTACTCTAAAAGACACAACCCCATTCTGACTGTACTGTAAAAGACACAACCCAATTCTGACTGCACTCTAAAAGACACAACCCCATTCTGACTGCACTCTAAAAGACACAACCCCATTCTGACTGCACTCTAAAAGACACAACCCCATTCTGACTGCACAACCCCATCTAAAAGACACAACCCCATTCTGACTGTACTCTAAAAGACACAACCCCATTCTGACTGCACTCTAAAAGACACAACCCCATTCTGAAAGAAAAGACACAACCCCATTTCTGACTGCACACTCTAAAAGACACAACCCCATTCTCTGACTGCACCCCATTCTCTAAAAGACACAACCCCATTCTGACTGCACAACCCCATTCACTGTAAAAGACACAACCCCATTCTGACTGCACTCTAAAAGACACAACCCCATTCTGACTGCATTAAAAGACACAACCCCATTCTGACTGCACTCTAAAACACAACCCCATTCTGACTGCACTCTAAAAGACCCCATTCTGACTGCACTCTAAAAGACACAACCCCATTCTGACTGCACTCTAAAAGACACAACCCCATTCTGACTGTACACTCTAAAAGACACAACCCCATTCTGACTGCACTCTAAAAGACACAACCCCATTCTGACTGCACTCCAAAAACACAACCCCATTCTGACTGTACACTGTAAAGACACAACCCCATTCTGACTGTACACTGTAAAAGACACAACCCCATTCTGACTGTACACTGTAGAAGACACAACCCCATTCTGACTGCACTCTAAAAGACACAACCCCATTCTGACTGTACACTGTAGAATACACAACCCCATTCTGACTGTACACTAAGCGACACAACCCCATTCTGACTGCACTCTAAAAGACACAACCCCATTCTGACTGCAAAAGACACAACCCCATTCTGAAAAAAAGACACAACCCCATTCTGACTGCACTCTAAAAGACACAACCCCATTCTGACTGCACTCTAAAAGACACAACCCCATTCTGACTGCACTCTAAAAGACACAACCCCATTCTGACTGTACTCTAAAAGACACAACCCCATTCTGACTGCACACTAAAAGACACAACCCCATTCTGACTGTACACTGTAAAATACACAACCCCATTCTGACTGCACTCTAAAATACACAACCCCATTCTGACTGTACTCTAAAAGACACAACCCCATTCTGACTGTACTCTAAAAGACACAACCCCATTCTGACTGTACTGTAAAAGACACAACCCCATTCTGACTGCACTCTAAAAGACACAACCCCATTCTGACTGCACTCTAAAAGACACAACCCCATTCTGACTGTACTCTAAAAGACACAACCCCATTCTGACTGCACACTAAAAGACACAACCCCATTCTGACTGTACACTGTAAAATACACAACCCCATTCTGACTGCACTCTAAAATACACAACCCCATTCTGACTGTACTCTAAAAGACACAACCCCATTCTGACTGTACACTAAAAGACACAACCCCATTCTGACTGCACTCTAAAATACACAACCCCATTCTGACTGTACTCTAAAAGACACAACCCCATTCTGACTGCACTCTAAAAGACAACCCCATTCTGACTCTACTCTAAAAGACACAACCCCATTCTGACTGTACTCTAAAAGACACAACCCCATTCTGACTGTACTGTAAAAGACACAACCCCATTCTGACTGCACTCTAAAAGACACAACCCCATTCTGACTGCACTCTAAAAGACACAACCCCATTCTGACTGCACTCTAAAAGACACAACCCCATTCTGACTGCACTCTAAAAGACACAACCCCATTCTGACTGTACTCTAAAAGACACAACCCCATTCTGACTGCACACTGTAAAAGACACAACCCCATTCTGACTGTACACTCTAAAAGACACAACCCCATTCTGACTGTACTCTAAAAGACACAACCCCATTCTGACTGTACTCTAAAAGACACAACCCCATTCTGACTGTACACTGTAAAAGACACAACCCCATTCTGACTTTCCCTAAAAGACACAACCCCATTCTGACTGCACTCTAAAAGACACAACCCCATTCTGACTGCGCTCTAAAAGACACAACCCCATTCTGACTGTGCTCTAAAAGACACAACCCCATTCTGACTGCACAACCCCATTCTGACTGCACTCTAAAAGACAACCCCATTCTGACTGCACTCTAAAAGACACAACCCCATTCTGACTGCACTCTAAAATTCTGACTGTACAACCCCATTCTGACTGTACTCTAAAAGACACAACCCCATTCTGACTGCACTCTAAAAGACACAACCCCATTCTGACTGCACTCTAAAAGACACAACCCCATTCTGACTGTACACTGTAGAAGACACAACCCCATTCTGACTGCACTCTAAAAGACACAACCCCATTCTGACTGTACACTGTAGAATACACAACCCCATTCTGACTGTACACTAAGCGACACAACCCCATTCTGACTGCACTCTAAAAGACACAACCCCATTCTGACTGTACTCTAAAAGACACAACCCCATTCTGACTGCACTCTAAAAGACACAACCCCATTCTGACTGCACTCTAAAAGACACAACCCCATTCTGACTGCACTCTAAAAGACACAACCCCATTCTGACTGCACTCTAAAAGACACAACCCCATTCTGACTGTACTCTAAAAGACACAACCCCATTCTGACTGCACACTAAAAGACACAACCCCATTCTGACTGTACACTGTAAAATACACAACCCCATTCTGACTGCACTCTAAAATACACAACCCCATTCTGACTGTACTCTAAAAGACACAACCCCATTCTGACTGTACTCTAAAAGACACAACCCCATTCTGACTGTACTCTAAAAGACACAACCCCATTCTGACTGTACTCTAAAAGACACAACCCCATTCTGACTGCACTCTAAAAGACACAACCCCATTCTGACTGTACTCTAAAAGACACAACCCCATTCTGACTGGACTGTAAAAGACACAACCCCATTCTGACTGCACTCTAAAAGACAACCCCATTCTGACTCTACTCTAAAAGACACAACCCCATTCTGACTGTACTCTAAAAGACACAACCCCATTCTGACTGTACTGTAAAAGACACAACCCAATTCTGACTGCACTCAACCCTAAAAGACACAACCCCATTCTGACTGCACTCTAAAAGACACAACCCCATTCTGACTGCACTCTAAAAGACACAACCCCATTCTGACTGCACTCTAAAAGACACAACCCCATTCTGACTGTACTAAAAGACACAACCCCATTCTGACTGCAAAAAGACACAACCCCATTCTGACTGCACTCTAAAAGACACAACCCCATTCTGACTGCACTCTAAAAGACACAACCCCATTCTGACTGTACTCTAAAAGACACAACCCCATTCTGACTGCACACTAAAAGACACAACCCCATTCTGACTGTACACTGTAAAATACACAACCCCATTCTGACTGCACTCTAAAATACACAACCCCATTCTGACTGTACTCTAAAAGACACAACCCCATTCTGACTGTACACTGTAAAAGACACAACCCCATTCTGACTTTCCCTAAAAGACACAACCCCATTCTGACTGCGCTCTAAAAGACACAACCCCATTCTGACTGCGCTCTAAAAGACACAACCCCATTCTGACTGTGCTCTAAAAGACACAACCCCATTCTGACTGCACAACCCCATTCTGACTGCACTCTAAAAGACAACCCCATTCTGACTGCACTCTAAAAGACACAACCCCATTCTGACTGCACTCCAAAAGACACAACCCCATTCTGACTGTACTCTGAAAGACACAACCCCATTCTGACTGTACAACCCCATTCTGACTGTACTCTAAAAGACACAACCCCATTCTGACTGCACTCTAAAAGACACAACCCCATTCTGACTGCACTGTAAAAGACACAACCCCATTCTGACTGTACACTGTAGAAGACACAACCCCATTCTGACTGCACTCTAAAAGACACAACCCCATTCTGACTGTACACTGTAGAATACACAACCCCATTCTGACTGTACACTAAGCGACACAACCCCATTCTGACTGCACTCTAAAAGACACAACCCCATTCTGACTGTACTCTAAAAGACACAACCCCATTCTGACTGCACTCTAAAAGACACAACCCCATTCTGACTGCACTCTAAAAGACACAACCCCATTCTGACTGTACTCTAAAAGACACAACCCCATTCTGACTGTACTCTAAAAGACACAACCCCATTCTGACTGTACTCTAAAAGACACAACCCCATTCTGACTGGACTGTAAAAGACACAACCCAATTCTGACTGCACTCTAAAAGACACAACCCCATTCTGACTGTACTCTAAAAGACACAACCCCATTCTGACTGTACTCTAAAAGACACAACCCCATTCTGACTGGACTGTAAAAGACACAACCCAATTCTGACTGCACTCTAAAAGACACAACCCCATTCTGACTGCACTCTAAAAGACACAACCCCATTCTGACTGCACTCTAAAAGACACAACCCCATTCTGACTGCACTCTAAAAGACACAACCCCATTCTGACTGCACTCTAAAAGACACAACCCCATTCTGACTGTACTCTAAAAGACACAACCCCATTCTGACTGCACACTAAAAGACACAACCCCATTCTGACTGTACACTGTAAAATACACAACCCCATTCTGACTGCACTCTAAAATACACAACCCCATTCTGACTGTACTCTAAAAGACACAACCCCATTCTGACTGTACTCTAAAAGACACAACCCCATTCTGACTGTACTGTAAAAGACACAACCCCATTCTGACTGTACTCTAAAAGACACAACCCCATTCTGACTGCACTCTAAAAGACACAACCCCATTCTGACTGTACTCTAAAAGACACAACCCCATTCTGACTGGACTGTAAAAGACACAACCCAATTCTGACTGCACTCTAAAAGACACAACCCCATTCTGACTGCACTCTAAAAGACACAACCCCATTCTGACTGCACTCTAAAAGACACAACCCCATTCTGACTGTACTCTAAAAGACACAACCCCATTCTGACTGCACTCTAAAAGACACAACCCCATTCTGACTGTACACTGTAAAAGACACAACCCCATTCTGACTGCACTCTAAAAGACACAACCCCATTCTGACTGTACTCTAAAAGACACAACCCCATTCTGACTGTACTCTAAAAGACACAACCCCATTCTGACTGTACTGTAAAAGACACAACCCAATTCTGACTGCACTCTAAAAGACACAACCCCATTCTGACTGCACTCTAAAAGACACAACCCCATTCTGACTGCACTCTAAAAGACACAACCCCATTCTGACTGTACTCTAAAAGACACAACCCCATTCTGACTGCACACTAAAAGACACAACCCCATTCTGACTGTACACTGTAAAATACACAACCCCATTCTGACTGCACTCTAAAATACACAACCCCATTCTGACTGTACTCTAAAAGACACAACCCCATTCTGACTGTACACCGTAAAAGACACAACCCCATTCTGACTGCACTCTAAAATACACAACCCCATTCTGACTGTACTCTAAAAGACACAACCCCATTCTGACTGCACTCTAAAAGACACAACCCCATTCTGACTCTACTCTAAAAGACACAACCCCATTCTGACTGCACTCTAAAAGACACAACCCCATTCTGACTGCACTGTAAAAGACACAACCCCATTCTGACTGTACACTGTAGAAGACACAACCCCATTCTGACTGCACTCTAAAAGACACAACCCCATTCTGACTGCACTCTAAAAGACACAACCCCATTCTGACTGTACACTAAAAGACACAACCCCATTCTGACTGCACTCTAAAAGACACAACCCCATTCTGACTGTACTCTAAAAGACACAACCCCATTCTGACTGCACTCTAAAAGACACAACCCCATTCTGACTGTACTCTAAAAGACACAACCCCATTCTGACTGCACTGTAAAAGACACAACCCCATTCTGACTGCACTCTAAAAGACACAACCCCATTCTGACTGCACTCTAAAAAAGACACAACCCCATTCTGACTGCACTCTAAAAGACACAACCCCATTCTGACTGCACTCTAAAAGACACAACCCCATTCTGACTGCACTCTAAAAGACACAACCCCATTCTGACTGTACTCTAAAAAAGACACAACCCCATTCTGACTGCACACTAAAAGACACAACCCCATTCTGACTGTACACTGTAAAAGACACAACCCCATTCTGACTGCACTCTAAAATACACAACCCCATTCTGACTGTACTTCTAAAAGACACAACCCCATTCTGACTGTACTCTAAAAGACACAACCCCATTCTGACTGCACTGTAAAAGACACAACCCCATTCTGACTGCACTCTAAAAGACACAACCCCATTCTGACTGCACTCTAAAAGACACAACCCCATTCTGACTGCACTCTAAAAGACACAACCCCATTCTGACTGTACTCTAAAAGACACAACCCCATTCTGACTGCACTCTAAAAGACACAACCCCATTCTGACTGCACTCTAAAAAAGACACACAACCCCATTCTGACTGCACTCTAAAATACACAACCCCATTCTGACTGTACTCTAAAAGACACAACCCCATTCTGACTGTAAAAGACACTGTAAAAGACACAACCCCATTCTGACTGCACTCTAAAATACACAACCCCATTCTGACTGTACTCTAAAAGACACAACCCCATTCTGACTGCACTCTAAAAGACAACCCCATTCTGACTCTACTCTAAAAGACACAACCCCATTCTGACTGTACTCTAAAAGACACAACCCCATTCTGACTGCACTCTAAAAGACACAACCCCATTCTGACTGCACTCTAAAAGACACAACCCCATTCTGACTGTACTCTAAAAGACACAACCCCATTCTGACTGTACACTGTAAAAGACACAACCCCATTCTGACTGCACTCTAAAAGACACAACCCCATTCTGACTGCACTCTAAAAGACACAACCCCATTCTGACTGCGCTCTAAAAGACACAACCCCATTCTGACTGTGCTCTAAAAGACACAACCCCATTCTGACTGCACAACCCCATTCTGACTGCACTCTAAAAGACAACCCCATTCTGACTGCACTCTAAAAGACACAACCCCATTCTGACTGCACTCTAAAAGACACAACCCCATTCTGACTGTACTCTAAAGACACAACCCCATTCTGACTGTACAACCCCATTCTGACTGTACTCTAAAAGACACAACCCCATTCTGACTGCACTCTAAAAGACACAACCCCATTCTGACTGCACTCTAAAAGACACAACCCCATTCTGACTGTACTCTAAAAGACACAACCCCATTCTGACTGTACTCTAAAAGACACAACCCCATTCTGACTGTACACTGTAGAATACACAACCCCATTCTGACTGTACACTAAGCGACACAACCCCATTCTGACTGCACTCTAAAAGACACAACCCCATTCTGACTGTACTCTAAAAGACACAACCCCATTCTGACTGTACTCTAAAAGACACAACCCCATTCTGACTGCACTCTAAAAGACACAACCCCATTCTGACTGTACTCTAAAAGACACAACCCCATTCTGACTGCACACTAAAAGACACAACCCCATTCTGACTGTACACTTCTAAAACTCTAAAAGACACAACCCCATTCTGACTGCACTCTAAAAGACACAACCCCATTCTGACTGTACTCTAAAAGACACAACCCCATTCTGACTGCACTCTAAAAGACACAACCCCATTCTGACTGTACTCTAAAAGACACAACCCCATTCTGACTGCACTCTAAAAGACACAACCCCATTCTGACTGCACTCTAAAAGACACAACCCCATTCTGACTGTACTCTAAAAGACACAACCCCATTCTGACTGGACTGTAAAAGACACAACCCAATTCTGACTGCACTCTAAAAGACACAACCCCATTCTGACTGCACTCTAAAAGACACAACCCCATTCTGACTGCACTCTAAAAGACACAACCCCATTCTGACTGCACTCTAAAAGACACAACCCCATTCTGACTGTACTCTAAAAGACACAACCCCATTCTGACTGCACTCTAAAAGACACAACCCCATTCTGACTGTACACTGTAAAAGACACAACCCCATTCTGACTGCACTCTAAAAGACACAATCCCATTCTGACTGTACTCTAAAAGACACAACCCCATTCTGACTGTACAACCCCATCTAAAAGACACAACCCCATTCTGACTGCACTCTAAAAGACACAACCCCATTCTGACTGTACTCTAAAAGACACAACCCCATTCTGACTGACTGCACTCTAAAAGACACAACCCCATTCTGACTGCACTCTAAAAGACACAACCCCATTCTGACTGCACTCTAAAAGACACAACCCCATTCTGACTGCACTGTAAAAGACACAACCCCATTCTGACTGCACTCTAAAAGACACAACCCCATTCTGACTGCACTCTAAAAGACACAACCCCATTCTGACTGCACTCTAAAAGACACAACCCCATTCTGACTGTACTCTAAAAGACACAACCCCATTCTGACTGCACTCTAAAAGACACAACCCCATTCTGACTGTACACTCTAAAAGACACAACCCCATTCTGACTGTACTCTAAAAGACACAACCCCATTCTGACTGTACTCTAAAAGACACAACCCCATTCTGACTGGACTCTAAAAGACACAACCCCATTCTGACTGCACTCTAAAAGACACAACCCCATTCTGACTGCACTCTAAAAGACACAACCCCATTCTGACTGCACTCTAAAAGACACAACCCCATTCTGACTGCACTCTAAAAGACACAACCCCATTCTGACTGCACTCTAAAAGACACAACCCCATTCTGACTGTACTCTAAAAGACACAACCCCATTCTGACTGCACTCTAAAAAGACACAACCCCATTCTGACTGTACACTCTAAAATACACAACCCCATTCTGACTGCACTCTAAAAGACACAACCCCATTCTGACTGTACTCTAAAGACACAACCCCATTCTGACTGTACTCTAAAAGACACAACCCCATTCTGACTGCACTCTAAAAGACACAACCCCATTCTGACTGCACTCTAAAGACACAACCCCATTCTGACTGCACTCTAAAAGACACAACCCCATTCTGACTGCACTCTAAAAGACACAACCCCATTCTGACTGTACTCTAAAAGACACAACCCCTGATTCTGACTGCACTGTAAAAGACACAACCCCATTCTGACTGTACACTGTAAAAGACACAACCCCATTCTGACTGCACTCTAAAAGACACAACCCCATTCTGACTGTACTCTAAAAGACACAACCCCATTCTGACTGCACTCTAAAAGACACAACCCCATTCTGACTGCACTCTAAAATACACAACCCCATTCTGACTGTACTCTAAAAGACACAACCCCATTCTGACTGCACTCTAAAAGACACAACCCCATTCTGACTGCACTCTAAAAGACACAACCCCATTCTGACTGTACTCTAAAAGACACAACCCCATTCTGACTGTACACTGTAAAAGACACAACCCCATTCTGACTTTCCCTAAAAGACACAACCCCATTCTGACTGCACTCTAAAAGACACAACCCCATTCTGACTGCACAACCCCATTCTGACTGTGCACTCTAAAAGACACAACCCCATTCTGACTGCACAACCCCATTCTGACTGCACTCTAAAAGACAACCCCATTCTGACTGCACTCTAAAAGACACAACCCCATTCTGACTGCACTCCAAAAGACACAACCCCATTCTGACTGTAAAGACAAACCCCATTCTGACTGCACTCTAAAAGACACAACCCCATTCTGACTGCACTCTAAAAGACACAACCCCATTCTGACTGCACTCTAAAAGACACAACCCCATTCTGACTGTACTCTAAAAAGACACAACCCCATTCTGACTGCACTCTAAAAGACACAACCCCATTCTGACTGTACACTGTAAAAGACACAACCCCATTCTGACTGCACACTAAAAGACACAACCCCATTCTGACTGCACTCTAAAAGACACAACCCCATTCTGACTGTACTGCTAAAAGACACAACCCCATTCTGACTGCACTCTAAAAGACACAACCCCATTCTGACTGCACTCTAAAAGACACAACCCCATTCTGACTGCACTCTAAAAGACACAACCCCATTCTGACTGTACTCTAAAAGACACAACCCCATTCTGACTGTACTCTAAAAGACACAACCCCATTCTGACTGTACTCTAAAAGACACAACCCCATTCTGACTGGACTGTAAAAGACACAACCCAATTCTGACTGCACTCTAAAAGACACAACCCCATTCTGACTGCACTCTAAAAGACACAACCCCATTCTGACTGCACTCTAAAAGACACAACCCCATTCTGACTGCACTCTAAAAGACACAACCCCATTCTGACTGCACTCTAAAAGACACAACCCCATTCTGACTGCACTCTAAAAGACACAACCCCATTCTGACTGCACTCTAAAAGACACAACCCCATTCTGACTGCACTCTAAAAGACACAACCCCATTCTGACTGCACTCTAAAAGACACAACCCCATTCTGACTGTACTCTAAAAGACACAACCCCATTCTGACTGCACACCCCATTCTGAAAAGACACAACCCCATTCTGACTGTACACTCACAACCCCAAAAGACACAACCCCATTCTGACTGCACTCTAAAAGACACAACCCCATTCTGACTGTACTCTAAAAGACACAACCCCATTCTGACTGTACTCTAAAAGACACAACCCCATTCTGACTGCACTTCTGACTGTACTAAAAGACACAACCCCATTCTGACTGCACTCTAAAAGACACAACCCCATTCTGACTGTACTCTAAAAGACACAACCCCATTCTGACTGCACTCTAAAAGACACAACCCCATTCTGACTGTACTCTAAAAGACACAACCCCATTCTGACTGCACTCTAAAAGACACAACCCCATTCTGACTGCACTCTAAAAGACACAACCCCATTCTGACTGCACTCTAAAAGACACAACCCCATTCTGACTGCACTCTAAAAGACACAACCCCATTCTGACTGCACTCTAAAAGACACAACCCCATTCTGACTGTACCCCATTCTGACTAAAAGACACAACCCCATTCTGACTGCACTCTAAAAAAGACACAACCCCATTCTGACTGTACTCTAAAAGACACAACCCCATTCTGACTGCACACTAAAAGACACAACCCCATTCTGACTGTACACTGTAAAAGACACAACCCCATTCTGACTGCACTCTAAAATACACAACCCCATTCTGACTGTACTCTAAAAGACACAACCCCATTCTGACTGCACTCTAAAAGACACAACCCCATTCTGACTGCACTCTAAAAGACACAACCCCATTCTGACTGCACTCTAAAAGACACAACCCCATTCTGACTGTACTCTAAAAGACACAACCCCATTCTGACTGCACTCTAAAAGACACAACCCCATTCTGACTGTACACTGTAAAATACACAACCCCATTCTGACTGCACTCTAAAATACACAACCCCATTCTGACTGTACTCTAAAAGACACAACCCCATTCTGACTGTACTCTAAAAGACACAACCCCATTCTGACTGTACTGTAAAAGACACAACCCAATTCTGACTGCACTCTAAAAGACACAACCCCATTCTGACTGCACTCTAAAAGACACAACCCCATTCTGACTGTACTCTAAAAGACACAACCCCATTCTGACTGCACTCTAAAAGACACAACCCCATTCTGACTGCACTCTAAAAGACACAACCCCATTCTGACTGCACTCTAAAAGACACAACCCCATTCTGACTGTACTCTAAAAGACACAACCCCATTCTGACTGTACACTGTAAAAGACACAACCCCATTCTGACTGTACTCTAAAAGACACAACCCCATTCTGACTGCACTCTAAAAGACACAACCCCATTCTGACTGCGCTCTAAAAAGACACAACCCCATTCTGACTGTGCTCTAAAAGACACAACCCCATTCTGACTGCACAACCCCATTCTGACTGCACTCTAAAAGACAACCCCATTCTGACTGCACTCTAAAAGACACAACCCCATTCTGACTGCACTGTAAAAGACACAACCCCATTCTGACTGTACAACCCCATTCTGACTGTACTCTAAAAGACACAACCCCATTCTGACTGCACTCTAAAAGACACAACCCCATTCTGACTGCACTGTAAAAGACACAACCCCATTCTGACTGTACACTGTAGAAGACACAACCCCATTCTGACTGCACTCTAAAAGACACAACCCCATTCTGACTGTACACTGTAGAATACACAACCCCATTCTGACTGCACTGTAAAAGACACAACCCCATTCTGACTGTACACTCTAAAAGACACAACCCCATTCTGACTGCACTCTAAAAGACACAACCCCATTCTGACTGTACTCTAAAAGACACAACCCCATTCTGACTGCACTCTAAAAGACACAACCCCATTCTGACTGTACTCTAAAAGACACAACCCCATTCTGACTGTACTCTAAAAGACACAACCCCATTCTGACTGTACTCTAAAAGACACAACCCCATTCTGACTGCACTCTAAAAGACACAACCCCATTCTGACTGTACTCTAAAAGACACAACCCCATTCTGACTGGACTGTAAAAGACACAACCCCATTCTGACTGCACACTAAAAGACACAACCCCATTCTGACTGTACACTGTAAAGACACAACCCCATTCTGACTGCACTCTAAAAGACACAACCCCATTCTGACTGTACTCTAAAAGACACAACCCCATTCTGACTGCACTCTAAAAGACACAACCCCATTCTGACTGTACTCTAAAAGACACAACCCCATTCTGACTGCACTCTAAAAGACACAACCCCATTCTGACTGCACTCTAAAAGACACAACCCCATTCTGACTGCACTCTAAAAGACACAACCCCATTCTGACTGTACTCTAAAAGACACAACCCCATTCTGACTGCACTCTAAAAGACACAACCCCATTCTGACTGTACTCTAAAAGACACAACCCCATTCTGACTGCACTCTAAAAGACACAACCCCATTCTGACTGTACTCTAAAAGACACAACCCCATTCTGACTGCACTCTAAAAGACACAACCCCATTCTGACTGTACTCTAAAAGACACAACCCCATTCTGACTCCACTCTAAAAGACACAACCCATTCTGACTGCACTCTAAAAGACACAACCCCATTCTGACTGTACTCTAAAAGACACAACCCCATTCTGACTGCACTCTAAAAGACACAACCCCATTCTGACTGTACTCTAAAAGACACAACCCCATTCTGACTGTACTCTAAAAGACACAACCCCATTCTGACTGTACTCTAAAAGACACAACCCCATTCTGACTGCACTCTAAAAGACACAACCCCATTCTGACTGCACTCTAAAAGACACACAACCCCATTCTGACTGTGCTCTAAAAGACACAACCCCATTCTGACTGCACAAAAGACACAACCCCATTCTGACTGCACTCTAAAAGACAACCCCATTCTGACTGCACTCTAAAAGACACAACCCCATTCTGACTGCACTCCAAAAGACACAACCCCATTCTGACTGTACTCTGAAAGACACAACCCCATTCTGACTGCACTCTAAAAGACACAACCCCATTCTGACTGCACTCTAAAAGACACAACCCCATTCTGACTGCACTCTAAAAGACACAACCCCATTCTGACTGTACTCTGTAAAGACACAACCCCATTCTGACTGCACTCTAAAAGACACAACCCCATTCTGACTGCACTCTAAAAGACACAACCCCATTCTGACTGTACACTAAAAGACACAACCCCATTCTGACTGTACTCTAAAAGACACAACCCCATTCTGACTGTACTCTAAAAGACACAACCCCATTCTGACTGCACTCTAAAAGACACAACCCCATTCTGACTGCACTCTAAAAATACACAACCCCATTCTGACTGCACTCTAAAAGACACAACCCCATTCTGACTGTACTCTAAAAGACACAACCCCATTCTGACTGCACAAAAGACTTCTGACTGCAAAAAGACACAACCCCATTCTGACTGTACTCTAAAAGACACAACCCCATTCTGACTGCACTCTAAAAGACACAACCCCATTCTGACTGCACTCTAAAAGACACAACCCCATTCTGACTGCACTCTAAAAGACACAACCCCATTCTGACTGCACTCTAAAAGACACAACCCCATTCTGACTGCACTCTAAAAGACACAACCCCATTCTGACTGTACTCTAAAAGACACAACCCCATTCTGACTGCACTCTAAAAGACACAACCCCATTCTGACTGTACACTCTAAAAGACACAACCCCATTCTGACTGCACTCTAAAAGACACAACCCCATTCTGACTGTACTCTAAAAGACACAACCCCATTCTGACTGTACACAACCCCATTCTGAAAAGACACAACCCCATTCTGACTGTACTCTAAAAGACACAACCCCATTCTGACTGTACTCTGTAAAAGACACAACCCCATTCTGACTGCACTCTAAAAGACACAACCCCATTCTGACTGTACTCTAAAAGACACAACCCCATTCTGACTGGACTGTAAAAGACACAACCCAATTCTGACTGCACTCTAAAAGACACAACCCCATTCTGACTGCACTCTAAAAGACACAACCCCATTCTGACTGCACTCTAAAAGACACAACCCCATTCTGACTGCACTCTAAAAGACACAACCCCATTCTGACTGTACTCTAAAAGACACAACCCCATTCTGACTGCACTCTAAAAGACACAACCCCATTCTGACTGTACTCTAAAAGACACAACCCCATTCTGACTGCACTCTAAAAGACACAACCCCATTCTGACTGCACTCTAAAAGACACAACCCCATTCTGACTGTACTCTAAAAGACACAACCCCATTCTGACTGCACTCTAAAAGACACAACCCCATTCTGACTGCAACCCCATTCTGACTGCACTCTAAAAGACACAACCCCATTCTGACTGCACTCTAAAAGACACAACCCCATTCTGACTGTACTCTAAAAGACACAACCCCATTCTGACTGCACTCTAAAAGACACAACCCCATTCTGACTGTACACTGTAAAATACACAACCCCATTCTGACTGCACTCTAAAAGACACAACCCCATTCTGACTGTACTCTAAAAGACACAACCCCATTCTGACTGTACTCTAAAAGACACAACCCCATTCTGACTGCACTCTAAAATACACAACCCCATTCTGACTGTACTCTAAAAGACACAACCCCATTCTGACTGCACTCTAAAAGACACAACCCCATTCTGACTGTACTCTAAAAGACACAACCCCATTCTGACTGCAAAAGACAACCCCATTCTGACTGCACTCTAAAAGACACAACCCCATTCTGACTGCACTCTAAAAGACACAACCCCATTCTGACTGCACTCTAAAGACACAACCCCATTCTGACTGCACTCTAAAAGACACAACCCCATTCTGACTGTTCTAAAAGACACAACCCCATTCTGACTGCATTCTGAAAGACACAACCCCATTCTGACTGTACTCTAAAAGACACAACCCCATTCTGACTGCACTCTAAAAGACACAACCCCATTCTGACTGTACACTGTAAAAGACACAACCCCATTCTGACTGCACTCTAAAAGACACAATCCCATTCTGACTGTACTCTAAAAGACACAACCCCATTCTGACTGCACTCTAAAAGACACAACCCCATTCTGACTGCACTCTAAAAGACACAACCCCATTCTGACTGTACTCTGAAAGACACAACCCCATTCTGACTGCACTCTAAAAGACACAACCCCATTCTGACTGTACTCTAAAAGACACAACCCCATTCTGACTGTACAACCCCATTCTGAAAAAAGACACAACCCCATTCTGACTGCACTCTAAAAGACACAACCCCATTCTGACTGCACTCTAAAAGACACAACCCCATTCTGACTGCACTCTAAAAGACACAACCCCATTCTGACTGCACTCTAAAAGACACAACCCCATTCTGACTGTACTCTAAAAGACACAACCCCATTCTGACTGTACTCTAAAAGACACAACCCCATTCTGACTGCACTCTAAAAGACACAACCCCATTCTGACTGTACACTGTAAAAGACACAACCCCATTCTGACTGTACTCTAAAAGACACAACCCCATTCTGACTGTACTGTAAAAGACACAACCCCATTCTGACTGCACTCTAAAAGACACAACCCCATTCTGACTGCACTCTAAAAGACACAACCCCATTCTGACTGCACTCTAAAAGACACAACCCCATTCTGACTGCACTCTAAAAGACACAACCCCATTCTGACTGTACTCTAAAAGACAAAACCCCATTCTGACTGTACACTGTAGAATACACAACCCCATTCTGACTGCACTCTAAAAGACACAACCCCATTCTGACTGTACACTGTAGAATACACAACCCCATTCTGACTGCACTCTAAAAGACACAACCCCATTCTGACTGTACTCTAAAAGACACAACCCCATTCTGACTGCACTCTAAAAGACACAACCCCATTCTGACTGTACTCTAAAAGACACAACCCATTCTGACTGTTCCCTAAAAGACACAACCCCATTCTGACTGACTGTACTCTAAAAGACACAACCCCATTCTGACTGCACTCTAAAAGACACAACCCCATTCTGACTGCACTCTAAAAGACACAACCCCATTCTGACTGCACTCTAAAAGACACAACCCCATTCTGACTGCACTCTAAAAGACACAACCCCATTCTGACTGTACTCTAAAAGACACAACCCCATTCTGACTGTACTGTAAAAGACACAACCCCATTCTGACTGCACTCTAAAAGACACAACCCCATTCTGACTGCACTCTAAAAGACACAACCCCATTCTGACTGCACTCTAAAAGACACAACCCCATTCTGACTGTACTCTAAAAGACACAACCCCACTCTGACTGCACTCTAAAAGACACAACCCCATTCTGACTGTTCTGACTGCACACAACCCCATTCTGACTGCACAACCCCATTCTGACTGCACTCTAAAAGACACAACCCCATTCTGACTGTACACTGTAGAATACACAACCCCATTCTGACTGCACTCTAAAAGACACAACCCCATTCTGACTGCACTCTAAAAGACACAACCCCATTCTGACTGTACTCTAAAAGACACAACCCCATTCTGACTGCACTCTAAAAGACACAACCCCATTCTGACTGTACTCTAAAAGACACAACCCCATTCTGACTGTACACTAAAGACACAACCCCATTCTGACTGCACTCTAAAAGACACAACCCCATTCTGACTGTACTCTAAAAGACACAACCCCATTCTGACTGCACTCTAAAAGACAACCCCATTCTGACTGCACTCTAAAAGACACAACCCCATTCTGACTGCACTCCAAAAGACACAACCCCATTCTGACTGTACTCTGAAAGACACAACCCCATTCTGACTGCACTCTAAAAGACACAACCCCATTCTGACTGACTTCTGACTGTACTCTAAAAGACACAACCCCATTCTGACTGCACTCTAAAAGACACAACCCCATTCTGACTGCACTCTAAAAGACACAACCCCATTCTGACTGCACTCTAAAAGACACAACCCCATTCTGACTGTACACTGTAAAAGACACAACCCCATTCTGACTGCACTCTAAAAGACACAACCCCATTCTGACTGCACTCTAAAAGACACAACCCCATTCTGACTGCACTCTAAAAGACACAACCCCATTCTGACTGCACTCTAAAAGACACAACCCCATTCTGACTGCACACACCCCATTCTGACTGCACTCTAAAAGACAACCCCATTCTGACTGCACTCTAAAAGACACAACCCCATTCTGACTGCACTCTAAAGACACAACCCCATTCTGACTGTCTAAAAGACACAACCCCATTCTGAAAGACACAACCCCATTCTGACTGCACTCTAAAAGACACAACCCCATTCTGACTGTACTCTAAAAGACACAACCCCATTCTGACTGTACAAAAGACCCCATTCTGACTGCACTCTAAAAGACACAACCCCATTCTGACTGCACTCTAAAAGACACAACCCCATTCTGACTGCACTCTAAAAGACACAACCCCATTCTGACTGTACACTGTAAAAGACACAACCCCATTCTGACTGCACTCTAAAAGACACAACCCCATTCTGACTGTACAACTTCTGACTATACAAAAGACCCCATTCTGACTGCACTCTAAAAGACACAACCCCATTCTGACTGCACTCTAAAAGACACAACCCCATTCTGACTGTACTCTAAAAGACACAACCCCATTCTGACTGCACTCTAAAAGACACAACCCCATTCTGACTGTACTCTAAAAGACACAACCCCATTCTGACTGTACTCTAAAAGACACAACCCCATTCTGACTGCACTCTAAAAAAGACACAACCCCATTCTGACTGCACTCTAAAAGACACAACC
>NC_088408.1:3488715-3548715 GCF_034236695.1 Oncorhynchus nerka | reverse complement strand
TACGTAACATGTAAAGAGTTGGTTCCATGTTTCATGAGCTGTTCCATACGAGGGCCTCCCAAGTGGCGCTGCGGTCTAACTACAGCCCCGGGTTCGATCCCAGGCTGTGTCACAGCTGACCGTGACCGGGACACCCATGAGGCGGTGCACAATTGGCCCAGCATCGTCCGGGTTAGGGGAGGGTTTGACCCAGCGTCGTCTCGGGTTAGGGGAGGGTTTGGCCCAGCATCGTCTCGGGTTACGGGGAGGGTTTGGCCCAGCGTCGTCTCGGGTTAGGGGAGGGTTTGGCCCAGCGTCGTCTCGGGTTAGGGGAGGGTTTGGCCCAGCATCGTCCGGGTTAGGGGAGGGTTTGGCCCAGCATCGTCCGGGTTAGGGGAGGGTTTGGCCCAGCATCGTCCGGGTTAGGGGAGGGTTTGGCCCAGCATCGTCCGGGTTAGGGGAGGGTTTGGCCGGCTGGGATTTCCTTGGCCCATCGGGCTTGTATGGCGTCACAAGATCCTGAGGCCCATTGTCGTGCTGTTCATCACCTCCTGTTTCAGCATGATAATGCACGGCCTCATGTCACAAGGATCTGTACACAATTCCTGGAAGCTGAAAATGTCCCAGTTCTTCCATGGCCTGCATACTCACCAGACATGTCACCCATTGAGCATGTTTGGGATGCTCTGGATCAAAGTGTATGACAGCGTTTTCCAGTTCCCTCCAATATCCAGCAACTTTACACAGCCATTGAAGAGGAGCGGGACAACATTCCACAATCAACAGCCTGATCAACTCTATGCCAAGGTGATGTGTCGTGCTGCATGAGGCAAATGGTAATCAGACCAGATACTGACTGGATCTGAGCCGCGTTCCTACCTTTTTTTTAAAGGTATCTACGACCAATAGCTACATATCCGTATTCCAAAATTAGGGGCTAATTTATTTATTTAAATTGACTGAAAACTTTTAATTTGTTGTGTTTATATTTTTGTTCAGTATATTTACAGTATTTTTGTTCAGTACATTTACAGTATTTTTGTTTAGTATATTTACAGTATTTTTGTTCAGTATATTTACATAATTTCTGTTAAGTATATTTACAATATTGCTGAGCTACATCCCCAATTGTTTGAATTATGATTTATTGACGTAGCTTAGGGAGCTGGATTTATTGACATAGTTTAGGGAGCTGGATTTATTGATGTAGCTTAGGGAGCTGGATTTATTGACGTAGCAGAGGTAGCTGGATTTTTTTACGTAGCTCAGGGAGCTGGATTTATTGGGAGCTGGATTTATTGACATAGTTTAGGGAGCTGGATTTATTGACATAGTTTAGGGAGCTGAATTTATTGACATAGTTTAGGGAGCTGGATTTATTGACGTAGCTTAGGGAGCTGGATTTATTGACCGTTTAGGGAGCTGGATTTATTGACCGTTTAGGGAGCTGGATTTATTGACATAGTTTAGGGAGCTGGATTTATTGACATAGTTTAGGGAGCTGGATTTATTGACATAGCTTAGGGAGCTGGATTTATTGACATAGCTTAGGGAGCTTGATTTATTGACATAACTTAGGGGGCTGGATTTATTGATGTAGCTTAGGGAGCTTTATTTTTTGACGTAGCTCAGGAAGCTTGATTTATTGACGTAGCTTCGGGAGCTTGATTTATTGACATAGTTTAGGGAGCTAGATTTATTGACATAGCTTAGGGAGCTAGATTTATTGACATAGCTTCGGGAGCTGGATTTATTGACGTAGCTTAGGGAGCTTGATTTATTGACATATCTTAGGGAGCTAGATTTATTGACATAGCTTAGGGAGCTAGATTTATTGACATAGCTTAGGGAGCTTGATTTATTGACGTATCTTAGGGAGCTTGATTTATTGATGTAGTTTAGGGAGCTGGATTTATTGACGTAGCTTAGGGGGCTGGATTTATTGACAGTTTAGGGAGCTGGATTTATTGACATGGCTTAGGGAGATGGATTTATTGACATAGCTTAGGGAGCTGGATTTATTGACAGTTTAGGGAGCTGGATTTATTTACAGTTTAGGGAGCTGGATTTATTGACATAGTTTAGGGAGCTGGATTTATTGACATAGTTTAGGGAGCTGGATTTATTGACATAGCTTAGGGAGCTGGATTTATTTACAGTTTAGGGAGCTGGATTTATTGACATTTTAGGGAGCTGGATTTATTTACAGTTTAGGGAGCTGGATTTATTGACATAGCTTAGGGAGCTGGATTTTTGACATAGTTTAGGGAGCTGGATTTATTGACATAGCTTAGGGAGCTGGATTAATTGACATAGTTTAGGGAGCTGGATTTATTGACGTAGCTTAGGGAGCTGGATTTATTGACAGTATAGGGAGCTGGATTTATTGACATAGCTTAGGGAGCTGGATTTATTGACGTAGCTTAGGGAGCTGGATTTATTGACAGTATCGGGAGCTGGATTTATTGACATAGCTTAGGGAGCTGGATTTATTGGGAGCTGGAACTTATTGACATAGCTTAGGGAACTGGATTTTTGACATAGTTTAGGGAGCTGGATTTATTGACATAGCTTCGGGAGCTGGATTTATTGATGTAGCTTAGGGAGCTTGATTTTTTGAAGTAGCTTCGGGAGCTTGATTTTTTTTGACGTACCTTAGGGAGCTGGATTTATTGATGTAGCTTAGGGAGCTGGATTGTTTGACGTAGCTCAGGGAGCATGATTTATTGACGTAGCTTAGGGAGCTGGATTTATGGACATAGCTTAGGGAGCTAGATTTATTGACATATCTTAGGGAGCTAGATTTATTGACATAGCTTCGGGAGCTGGATTTATTGACGTAGCTTAGGGAGCTTGATTTATTGACGTAGTTTAGGGAGCTGGATTTATTGACAGTTTAGGGAGCTGGATTTATTGACATAGCTTAGGGAGCTGGATTTATTGACAGTTTAGGGAGCTGGATTTATTGACATAGTTTAGGGAGCTGGATTTATTGACATAGCTTAGGGAGCTGGATTTATTGACATAGCTTATGGAGCTGGATTTATTGACAGTTTAGGGAGCTGGATTTATTGACATAGCTTAGGGAGCTGGATTTATTGACAGTATAGGGAGCTGGATTTATTGACATAGCTTAGGGAGCTGGATTTATTGACGTAGCTTAGGGAGCTGGATTTATTGACAGTATCGGGAGCTGGATTTATTGACATAGCTTAGGGAGCTGGATTTATTGACAGTATAGGGAGCTGGATTTATTGACATAGCTTAGGGAGCTGGATTTATTGACGTAGCTTAGGGAGCTGGATTTATTGACAGTATCGGGAGCTGGATTTATTGACATAGCTTAGGGAGCTGGATTTATTGACATAGTTTAGGGAGCTGGATTTATTGACATAGCTTAGGGAACTGGATTTTTGACATAGTTTAGGGAGCTGGATTTATTGACATAGCTTCGGGAGCTGGATTTATTGATGTAGCTTAGGGAGCTTGATTTTTTGAAGTAGCTTCGGGAGCTTGATTTTTTTTGACGTACCTTAGGGAGCTGGATTTATTGATGTAGCTTAGGGAGCTGGATTGTTTGACGTAGCTCAGGGAGCATGATTTATTGACGTAGCTTAGGGAGCTGGATTTATGGACATAGCTTAGGGAGCTAGATTTATTGACATATCTTAGGGAGCTAGATTTATTGACATAGCTTCAGGAGCTGGATTTATTGATGTAGCTTAGGGAGCTTGATTTCTTGAAGTAGCTTAGGGAGCTTGATTTATTGACGTAATTTAGGGAGCTGGATTGATTGATGTAGCTTAGGGAGCTGGATTTATTGACGTAGCTTAGGGGTCTGGATTTATTGACAGTTTAGGGAGCTGGATTTATTGACATAGTTTAGGGAGCTGGATTTATTGACATAGCTTAGGGAGCTGGATTTATTGACATAGCTTATGGAGCTGGACTTATTGACAGTTTAGGGAGCTGGATTTATTGACATAGCTTATGGAGCTGGATTTATTGACATAGTTTGGGGAGCTGGATTTATTGACATAGTTTGGAGAGCTGGATTTATTGACATAGCTTAGGGAGCTGGATTTATTGACAGTTTAGGGAGCTGTATTTATTGACATAGCTTAGGGATCTGGATTTATTGGGAGCTGGATTTATTGACATAGCTTAGGGAGCTGGATTTATTGACATAGTTTGGGGAGCTGGATTTATTGACATAGTTTAGGGATAAAACACAATACTTTATAGCCTTTAACCTTTATTTAACTAGGCAAGTCACGTAACCAATGTGATATTTTTTTATAAAACCATTATGATGTTTCCTTGACGTGACATTATGATGTTTCCTTGATGTGACATTATGATGTTTCCTTGATGTGACATTATGATGTTTCCTTGATGTGACATTATGATGTTTCCTTGACGTGACATTATGATGTTTCCTTGATGTGACATTATGATGTTTCCTTGATGTTTCCTTGATGTGACATTATGATGTTTCCTTGACGTGACATTATGATGTTTCCTTGACGTGACATTATGATGTTTCCTTGATGTGACATTATGATGTTTCCTTGACGTGACATTATGATGTTTCCTTGATGTTTCCTTGATGTGACATTATGATGTTTCTTTGCAATACTGTAATATTATGACGTCCTGTTATGGTTCTCGTCAGGTCATCCACAGGGGGAATCTCTCTGTATTCACTAGGAACCAAACAGAAGCAAACCAAACGGGAGGGACTTATCTGAATTTGTCCAATAGAAACTCTCATTTTTCGTTGCAAATCGTCTTCCATTGTCAAAACGTTTTGCAACTGGGAAGTTCACAAGATCACCAGGCTATTAGGTTCCCTTTATTTAATTTAAGTCCCCCCAGTCTGATGTTTCCCCCCAGTTGACATTTGAGTTCCCCCATGTGACATTATGTGTTTCCTGATTTTAGTTTTCCTTGACGTCTGATTTAGTTTTTAGTTCCCAGTCTGATTTAGTTTCCCCCCCAGTCTGATTTAGTTTCCCCAGTCTGATTTAGTTCTGATTTAGTGACCCAGTCTGATTTAGTCCCCCAGTCTGATTTAGTTTCCCAGTCTGATTTAGTGTTTCCCCAGTCTGATTTAGTTCCCCCAGTCTGATTTAGTCCCCCAGTCTGATTTAGTGACATTATGATGTTTCCCCAGTCTGATTTAGTCCCCCAGTCTGATTTAGTCCCACAGGGGGAAGTTCCCCAGTCTGATTTAGTCCTGATTTAGTCTGTTTAGGGACCCAGTCTGATTTAGTTCCCCCCCAGTCTGATTTAGTCCCCCAGTCTGATTTATCCCCCAGTCTGATTTAGTCAAAACCCCAGTCTGATTTAGTTCCCCCAGTCTGATTTAGTTCCCCCAGTCTGATTTAGTCCCCCAGTCTGATTTAGTTCCCCCAGTCTGATTTAGTTCCCCAGTCTGATTTAGTCCCCCAGTCTGATTTAGTGCTGATTTAGTTCCCCCAGTCTGATTTAGTTCCCCCAGTCTGATTTAGTTCCCCCAGTCTGATTTAGTCCCCCAGTCTGATTTAGTCCCCCCCAGTCTGATTTAGTCCCCCAGTCTGATTTAGTCCCCCAGTCTGATTTAGTCCCCCAGTCTGATTTAGTCCCCCAGTCTGATTTAGTGCCCCCTGATTTAGTTCCCCCCAGTCTGATTTAGTCCCCCAGTCTGATTTAGTGCCCCCCCAGTCTGATTTAGTTCCCCCAGTCTGATTTAGTGCCCCCAGTCTGATTTAGTGCCCCCCCTGATTTAGTCCCCCAGTCTGATTTAGTGCCCCCAGTCTGATTTAGTGCCCCCAGTCTGATTTAGTCCCCCAGTCTGATTTAGTGCCCCCAGTCTGATTTAGTCCCCCCAGTCTGATTTAGTCCCCCTGTCTGATTTAGTGCCCCCAGTCTGATTTAGTCCCCCAGTCTGATTTAGTCCCCCAGTCTGATTTAGTCCCCCAGTCTGATTTAGTCCCCAGTCTGATTTAGTTCCCCCAGTCTGATTTAGTCCCCAGTCTGATTTAGTCCCCCAGTCTGATTTAGTCCCCCAGTCTGATTTAGTGCCCCCCCAGTCTGATTTAGGTCCCCCCAGTCTGATTTAGTCCCCCAGTCTGATTTAGTCCCCCAGTCTGATTTAGTCCCCCCCAGTCTGATTTAGTCCCCCAGTCTGATTTAGTCCCCCAGTCTGATTTAGTGCCCCCAGTCTGATTTAGTTCCCCCAGTCTGATTTAGTCCCCCCCCAGTCTGATTTAGTGCCCCCAGTCTGATTTAGTCCCCCAGTCTGATTTAGTCCCCCTGATTTAGTCCCCCAGTCTGATTTAGTCCCCCAGTCTGATTTAGTGCCCCCAGTCTGAGTCCCCCAGATTTAGTGCCCCCAGTCTGATTTAGTCCCCCAGTCTGATTTAGTCCCCCAGTCTGATTTAGTCCCCCAGTCTGATTTAGTCCCCCCAGTCTGATTTAGTGCCCCCAGTCTGATTTAGTGTCCCCCCAGTCTGATTTAGTCCCCCAGTCTGATTTAGTCCCCCAGTCTGATTTAGTCCCCCAGTCTGATTTAGTCCCCCAGTCTGATTTAGTCCCCCAGTCTGATTTAGTCCCCCAGTCTGATTTAGTCCCCCCCCCCAGTCTGATTTAGTCCCCCCAGTCTGATTTAGTTCCCCCCAGTCTGATTTAGTCCCCCCAGTCTGATTTAGTCCCCCAGTCTGATTTAGTTCCCCAGTCTGATTTAGTCCCCCAGTCTGATTTAGTTCCCCCAGTCTGATTTAGTCCCCCAGTCTGATTTAGTCCCCCCAGTCTGATTTAGTGCCCCCAGTCTGATTTAGTGCCCCCAGTCTGATTTAGTCCCCCAGTCTGATTTAGTCCCCCAAGTCTGATTTAGTCCCCCCAGTCTGATTTAGTCCCCCCAGTCTGATTTAGTGCCTGGTCTTATCCATTCTGTTCTAATCAGTCCTGCACAGCTTGTGGGAATTGTAGAAGGAAACAGAACAGGCACATCTGTGTTCCTATCTTTCAGGATCTTTTCAAAAGCTAGAGACACATTTACCGGAGGTTACTGATGTAACCCTGCTTCTATGAACCAAGTGTCATTTTTATTGTTTTTCTTTCATAGTTTCGTGACCCCCATTTTCAAATCAGGTGACCCCACAGGGGGTCGCGACCCCCATTTTCAAATCAGGCGACCCCCATTTTCAAATCAGGTGACCCCCATTTTCAAATCAGGTGACCCCCATTTTCAAATCAGGCGACCCCCATTTTCAAATCAGGCGACCCCACAGGGGGTCGCGACCCCCATTTTCAAATCAGGTGACCCCCATTTTCAAATCAGGTGACCCCACAGGGGGTCGCAACCCCCATTTTCAAATCAGGCAACCGCTATTTTCAAATCAGGCGACCCCGCAGGGGGTCGCGACCCCCTAGTTTGGTAAATGTTGCTGTAGACCTTTTAGTGTTGAAAACCTTGTGACGACCACATAATAACTTCTTGTGAAAACCAGGAAATAGTCGGGTGCTGTTTTCATTCATCTTCTTCTCGTTTGGTTTGGTGATGGGTTCCAGTGTCGATTGATGACCGGGCTTTGTGAGGTGTGAAGTCAGCCAGGATTAGGACGGAGGTTTTAGGGCATCTAAATAGACATCTCTCCTCTCCTCCATCTTCACGGACGTGAAAAAGCTGGACAGGTACAAGCTAAGTAAAGCCATTTGGTTGTCACTTAAGTCTGTGTTCTCAGATCAGTTCAGATTATGATAAGGACAGGAGACTAGGAGAGGAAGCCTAAGTAGATGCACCCTTGGTCTCCAGGCGTTCGTCTTTAGGATACCTGTGGGTTTCTCTCTTTCAGCAAACTGTTCGTTCAGGGCTGTAGGCTGACATTATTTTGGTACTTCCATGATTGCCTGAAGAAGTATTTTGGGAGTCTGTGGTGGTCTGTCGGTAGAGCTTTGTGTTCATGTTTTAGGAGCAGGATCCGGGACACGTTTTATTGACCCAGAATCGTTTTTAATTTAACACTTCTTTATTTATTTTTTATATAACCTTATTATTGAAGATTATACTACAAGAATGTTGTTTTGTGTACATCCAAGCATCTTTGTTTGTTTTTAAACTGTAATGTGCTGTGTTACAATAAACAGACTGTTTGACGTGAAGTTATTTACCACAGATATGAGGAATACTGAATCAATAAACATCTGTATTTACCAGATATGAGGAATACTGAATCACTGCTTCGTTTCATTATTACCGACAGCGTGGTGGTGATGATGATGATGATCGGAGTCCGTCTGACCTCACTGTGTCCTGTCACTGTCCACAGGAGTCTGTAGAGTATAGTGTAGTGTATAGTCTATAGTGTAGTATATAGTCTAGTCTATAGTGTAGTATATAGTCTATAGTGTATAGTGTAGTATATAGTCTATAGTGTATAGTGTAGTATATAGTCTATAGTGTAGTGTAGTCTATAGTCTATAATCTAGTGTATATAGTATAGTCTATATTGTATAGTGTAGTGTATATAGTGTAGTCTATAGTCTAGTCTATAGTCTATAGTTTTTCTGTAGTCTCTAGTATAGTCTATAGTCCATAGTGTAGTATATAGTCTAGTATATACTCTACAGTGTAGTCTATGTCTATAGTGTAGTCTATGTCTATAGTGTAGTCTAGTCTGTCTGTCTATAGTGTAGTCTATGTCTATAGTGTGGTCTATGTCTATAGTGTAGTCTATGTCTATAGTGTAGTCTATAGTGTATAGTGTAGTCTATATAGTCTAAAGTGTAGTCTAGTCCATAGTGTAGTCCATAGTGTAGTCTATAGTCTAGTATATACTCTACAGTGTAGTCTATAGTCCAGTATATATGTCTATAGTGTAGTCTATAGTCTATAGTGTAGTCTATGTCTATAGTGTAGTCTGTCTATAGTGTAGTCTATGTCTATAGTGTATAGTGTAGTCTATATTCTATAGTGTAGTCTATAGTGTATAGTGTAGTCTATATTCTATAGTGTAGTCTATATTCTATAGTGTAGTCTATAGTCTATAGTGTAATCTATATTATATAGTGTAGTCTATGTCTATAGTGTAGTCTATAGTCTATATTCTATAGTGTAGTCTATAGTCTATAGTGTAGTCTATATTCTATAGTGTAGTCTATATTCTATAGTGTAGTCTATAGTCTATAGTGTAGTCTATGTCCATAGTGTAGTCTATGTCTGTAGTGTAGTCTATGTCTATAGTGTAGTCACAGTAAAATCACAATGAATGTTTCCTGATTCAGCAACACAGTAAAATCACACTGAATGTCTCCTGATTCAGCAACACAGCGTTGCTGGAGCGTTGCTGGACTGGTTGGGGAGCGTTGCTGGAGCGTTGCTGGACTGGTTGGGGAGCGTTGCTGGACTGGTTGGGGAGCGTTGCTGGAGCGTTGCTGGACTGGTTGGGGAGCGTTGCTGGAGCGTTGCTGGACTGGTTGGGGAGCGTTGCTGGACTGGTTGGGGAGCGGTTGGGGAGCAGTAGACGTTTAACGGAGGCGTAAACCGTTACAGAGTCGCTGCTCCTTTAAATTCCGTGACCCAGTTTCACAGCATGGCTGTCGGGGAGCACAGGGGGGATAATAGGAACTGCAAGGTGAATGTGAGGAGAATTGATGATAACGGGAGTATCACCCCCCCAGCGTGTTCGTGGGATGACTCCATCAGTAGATAGGGACATGCACATTGCATCAGTACGGACACCTCACCTCAAAATACAGGAGTCCTCATCTGGCATCATCTATCCGTTCTGTGGTTCTGTCTGTCTGTGGTTCTGTCTGTCCTGTGGTTCTGTCTGTCCTGTGGTTCTGTCTGTCCTGTGGTTCTGTCTGTCCTGTCGTTCTGTCTGTCCTGTGGTTCTGTCTGTCCTGTGGTTCTGTCTGTCTGTGGTTCTGTCTGTCCTGTGGTTCTGTCTGTCTGTGGTTCTGTCTGTCCTGTGGTTCTGTCTGTCCTGTGGTTCTGTCTGTCTGTCGTTCTTTCTGTCTGTGTCATTCTTGTCTGTCTGTCTGTCATATCAGACCGCTGTTGTGTATGACAACTAATATTGGCATATTTGAAAGCTATAAGATGATAACCAGAGGAGTTTTACATGGTTATTCATATAATCACGGATTGATCTGAAACATGAAAAACGAACCATATGCTACTGGTCTGAGATGAACATGCCAATAAAGCTGATCTTTCTCTCATGGAGAAAATGGCAATATGATGCAGACATGGTTCTCCACTCTCTCTTCTCCCTCTTTCTCCTTCTCTCTGTCCTCTCTCACTCCTGTAATTTTCCTCTCTATATCTTTTTAGGCCCCCCCCTCTGTCTCCTCTCCCTCTCTGTCGCTCTGTCCTCTCTCACAGTTGCTCTCTCTCTCCTCTCTCTCTCTCTGGTGGATTCAGTGAGAGACAGCGGGGGAGAGAGAGAGATGGAGAGACAGGGGTTGTATCTCTTACAGTATAAGCCCGTTTAGATTCACTGTGTCCTTTGGTTTCTGTCTGTCTGTCTCACTGTCTGACTGTCTCACTGTCTGACTGTCTCACTGTCTCTCATCCGCTCGCTGCAACCTAACGGCAACATCAGTCAAGCGCTGGGGGAATGCTTTATGCTGCTATGCCTGGCACAGTTTAGACACTCCCCAGTTAGCATATAACGTTCTGAGAACCATGTGTTTCTTAGAGATTGCTGAGAGCGTGGTCGTCCTTAAACAACATTCCCACAACTCTCCCCAGTCAGCATATAACGTTCTGAGAACCATGTGTTTCTTAGAGATTGCTGAGAGCATGGTTATCCTTAAACAACATTCCCACAACTCTCCCCAGTCAGCATATAACGTTCTGAGAACCATGTGTTTCTTAGAGATTGCTGAGAGCATGGTTGTCCTTAAAAAACATCCCCACCTCTCTCCCCAGTTAGCATATAACGTTATAAGGTTAAATATTAGACATGTGTAAGCAGAATGAAGGCTGAGCCCATGTGAATGTACAGAGCTGGATCAACATTGAGTTACCTGATTCCATATGTGTTATTTCAGAGTTTTGATGTCTTCACTATTATTCTACAATGTAGAAAATAGTACAAATAAAGAAAAACCCTTGAATGAGAAGGTGTTCTAAAACTTTTAGATATAGATATTTTCTACAACAGCTTTCGGAAAGTATTCAGACCCCTTGACGTTTTTCCACATTTTGTTACGTTACAGCCTTATTTTAAAATGGATTCATTCAAATATTTTCCTCATCAATCCACACATAATACCCCATAATGACTAAGTGAAAACAGGTTTAGGCATTTAAAAAAAAAAACTCTTACAATTAAAAACAGAAATACTTTAATTACTTTAATTACATAAGTATTCAGACCCTTTGCTACGAGGCTTGAGATTGAGTTCAGGTGCATCTTGTTTCTATTAATCATCTTTGAGATGTTTCTACAACTTGGAGTCCACCTGTGGTAAATTCAATTGATTGGACATGGTATGGAAAGGCACACACCTGTCTATATAAGGTCCCACAGTTGACAGGTGCATGTCAGAGCAGAAACCAAACCATGAGGTTGAAGGATTTGTCCGTAGAACTCTGAGACAGGATTGTGTCGAGGCACAGATCTGGGGAAGGGGACCAACACATTTCTGCAGACTGGTTCACCTTCCAACAGGACAACGATCCTAAGCACACAGCCAAGACAACAGAGGAGTGGCTTCAGGACAAGTCACTGAATGTCCTTGAGTGGCCCAGCCAGAGCCCGGACTTGAACCCCATCTAACATCTCTGGAGAGACCTGAAAATAGCTGTACAGCAACACTCCCCAACAAACCTGACAGAGCTTGAGAGGATCTGCAGAGAAGAATGGGAGAAACTCCCCAAATACAGGTGTACCAAGCTTGTAGCACCAAACCCAAGAAGACTGGAGGCTGTAATCACTGCCAAAGGTGGTTCAACAAAATACTGAGGTAAATGTCTAAACCTGTTTTTGTCATTATAGGGTATTGTGTGGAGATTGATGTTTTTTTAAAATAAAACTGTAACGAAATGTGGGAAAAGTCCAGGGGTCTGAATACTTTCTGAATGCACTAGTTTCTAGTTTCCATTCTATTTTTTAAACATGAAATATTTGATAATTTTCAAGACTCTTGTAAGTTTAATACATATGCAGCATGTCAAATATCTCAGGGACAAAACAAAAACAGTGGAAATCAAACAAATGCTTTAGAAAGCTGAAATGGTTATTTTAGTCTCTACTTAATGGATGTGAAATAAAAAATGTCTCAAATTAATATTTTATTAAAAATCGAACTCTGAGAAACAAAATCCCCCTCTGACTTATTCCACATGTTGTTGTTACAGGACATGTTAGAATCACCTTTGGCATTCTGGGTAAGTCTCTAAGAGCTGTGAGGCATTCTGGGTAAGTCTCTAAGAGTGATTACAGCTGTGAGTCTCTCTGGGTGAGTCTCTAAGAGTGATTACAGCAGTGAGTCTTTCTGGGTAAGTCTCTAAGAGTGATTACAGCTGTGAGTCTTTCTGGGTGAGTCTCTAAGAGTGATTACAGCTGTGAGTCTTTCTGGGTGAGTCTCTAAGAGTGATTACAGCAGTGAGTCTTTCTGGGTAAGTCTCTAAGAGTGATTACAGCTGTGAGTCTTTCTGGGTGAGTCTCTAAGAGTGATTACAGCTGTGAGTCTTTCTGGGTGAGTCTCTAAGAGTGATTACAGCTGTGAGTCTTTCTGGGTGAGTCTCTAAGAGTGATTACAGCTGTGAGTCTTTCTGGGTGAGTCTCTAAGAGTGATTACAGCAGTGAGTCTTTCTGGGTAAGTCTCTAAGAGTGATTACAGCTGTGAGTCTTTCTGGGTGAGTCTCTAAGAGTGATTACAGCTGTGAGTCTTTCTGGGTGAGTCTCTAAGAGTGATTACAGCTGTGAGTCTTTCTGGGTGAGTCTCTAAGAGTGATTACAGCTGTGAGTCTTTCTGGGTGAGTCTCTAAGAGTGATTACAGCTGTGAGTCTTTCTGGGTGAGTCTCTAAGAGTGATTACACACCTGGATAATACAATATTTACACATTCTTTTCATAATTCTTCAAGCTCTGTCAATGTCTTCTTGGTAAACAACTCCAGTGTATATTTGGCCATTTGGCCTTGTGTTTTAGGTTATATCTACAGATGGACTAGCTACAGATGGACTAGCTACTAGCTACAGATGGACTAGCTACAGATGGACTCGCTACAAATGGACTAGCTACAGATGGACTACCTACTATCTACAGATGGACTACCTACAGATGGACTACCTACTATCTACAGATGGACTAGCTACAGATGGACTACCTACTATCTACAGATGGACTAGCTACAGATGGACTACCTACTATCTACAGATGGACTAGCTACAGATGGACTACCTACTATCTACAGATGGACTAGCTACAGATGGACTACCTACTACCTACAGATGGACTACCTACTATCTACAGATGGACTAGCTACAGATGGACTACCTACTATCTACAGATGGACTAGCTACAGATGGACTAGCTACAGATAGACTACCTACTATCTACAGATGGACTAGCTACAGATGGACTAGCTACAGATGGACTAGCTACAGATGGACTACCTACTATCTACAGATGGACTACATACTATCTACAGATGAACTAGCTACAGATGGACTACCTACTATCTACAGATGGACTACCTACAGATGGACTACCTACTACCTACAGATGGACTACCTACTATCTACAGATGGACTACCTACAGATGGACTAGCTACAATCTACAGATGGACTAGCTACAGATGGACTACCTACTATCTACAGATGGACTAGCTACAGATGGACTGCCTACAGATGGACTAGCTACAGATGGACTACCTACTATCTACAGATGGACTAGCTACAGATGGACTATCTACAGATGGACTACCTACTATCTACAGATGGACTACCTACTATCTACAGATGAACTAGCTACAGATGGACTACCTACTATCTACAGATGGACTACCTACTATCTACAGATGGACTACCTACTATCTACAGATGGACTACCTACTATCTACAGATGGACTACCTACAGATGGACTACCTACTATCTACAGATGGACTACCTACAGATGGACTACCTACTATCTACAGATGGACTACCTACAGTGTATATTTGGCCATTTGGCCTTGTGTTTTAGGTTATTGTCCTGCTGTAAGGTGAATGCATCTGTGTCTGGTGGAAAGCAAACTGAACCAGGTTTTCCTCTAGGATTTTGCTTAGCTCCATTCTGGTTATTTTTATCCTGAAAAACTCCCCTGTCCTAAATGACTACAAGCATACCTATAACAAGATGCAGCCACCACCATGCTTGAAAACATGGAGAGTTGTACTCAGTAATGTGTTGTGTTTAGGGGCAAATCCAATACAACACTTTGTGTTCAGGACAAAAAGTCAATTGCTTTGCCACATGTTTTGGAATATTACTTTAGTGTCTTGTTGCAAACAGGAGGCATGTTTTGCAATATTACTTTAGTGTCTTGTTGCAAACAGGAGGCATGTTTTGCAGTATTACTTTAGTGTCTTGTTGCAAACAGGAGGCATGTTTTGCAGTATTACTTTAGTGTCTTGTTGCAAACAGGAGGCATGTTTTGCAGTATTACTTTAGTGTCTTGTTGCAAACAGGAGGCATGTTTTGCAGTATTACTTTAGTGTCTTGTTGCAAACAGGAGGCATGTTTTGCAGTATTACTTTAGTGTCTTGTTGCAAACAGGAGGCATGTTTTGCAGTATTACTTTAGTGTCTTTTGCAAACAGGAGGCATGTTTTGGAATATTTGTCATTCTAGGCTTCCTTCTTTTCACTCTGTCATTTAGGTTAGTAATTGTGGAATACCTACAATGTTGTTGATCCACATGTTACAAATCAATAACTAATTCTCCGTTCGTCACAAAATCAAACTAGATATGATTTATTCTAAAAATGTCCAGCATACTTGGAACAACCTTTGTTTGATAGAAATACACGTCTCTAAAACGGCTTGATAGAAATACATAATATCTATAAAACGGCTTGATAGAAATACATAATATCTATAAAACGGCTTGATAGAAATACATAATATCTATAAAACGGCTTGATAGAAATACATAATATCTATAAAATGCTTGAAGAAATACATAATATCTATAAAACGGCTTGATAGAAATACATAATATCTATAAAACGGCTTGATAGAAATACATAATATCTATAAAACCATAATATCTATAAAACGGCTTGATAGAAATACATAATATCTATAAAACGGCTTGATAGAAATACATAATATCTAAAAACGGCGATAGCTTGATAGAAATACATAATATCTATAAAACGGCTTGATAGAAATACATAATATCTATAAAACGGCTTGATAGAAATACATAATATCTATAAAACGGCTTGATAGAAATACATAATAAAAAACGGCATAATGATAGAAATACATAATATCTATAAAACGGCTATAGAAATACATAATATCTATAAAACGGCATGATAGAAATACATAATATCTATAAAACGGATAGAAATACTAATGATAGAAATACATAATATCTATAAAACGGCTTGATAGAAATACATAATATCTATAAAACGGCTTGATAGAAATACATAATATCTATAAAACGGCTTGATAGAAATACATAATATCTATAAAACGGCTTGATAGAAATACGTCTATAAAACGGCTTGATAGAAATACAAATATAAAACGTTTGATAGAAATATAATATCTATAAAACGGCTTGATAGAAATACATAATATCTATAAAACGGCTTGATAGAAATACATAATATCTATAAAACGGCTTGATAGAAATACATAATATCTATAAAACGGCTTGATAGAAATACATAATATCTATAAAACGGCTTGATAGAAATACATAATATCTATAAAACGGCTTGATAGAAATACATAATAAAAGCGGCTTGATAGAAATACTCTAAAACGGCGGCTTGATAGAAATACATAATATCTATAAAACGGCTTGATAGAAATACATAATATCTATAAAACGGCGATAGAAATACATAATATCTATAAAACGAAATACATAATATCTATAAAACGGCTTGATAGAAAACGGCTTGATAGAAATACATAATATCTATAAAACGGCTTGATAGAAATACACGTCTCTAAAACGGCTTGATAGAAATACACGTCTCTAAAACGGCTTGATAGAAATACGGCATTTAAAGTGATTTGAAAATCAATAACATTTTCCCTGACTTTGACATCATCATGAAACTAGTATTTATTATATAAATGTCTAGTATGTTATGCTTGTCTTTTGTAAGCCAATAGTGGCTAACCAGGGGTGCGATAATGTGGCTTTGATTGGATAGAAACCAGGAGCTTGTTAATGACAGTTTTGTGATGGAACAGATTTTAGAAAATCAATGAATCTTTCAGAATTGCTTGGTGAGTTACTGGTAGGTGGGATGGGTGACACTGTCAGCTGGCGATCTACCTGTTAGGAGACACTGTCAGCTGGCGATCTACCTGTTAGGAGACACTGTCAGCTGGTGATCTACCTGTTAGGAGACACTGTCAGCTGGTGATCTACCTGTTAGGAGACACTGTCAGGAGATCTACTGTCAGCTGGCGATCTACCTGTTAGGAGACACTGTCAGCTGGCGATCTACCTGTTAGGAGACACTGTCAGCTGGCGATCTACCTGTTGGGTGACACTGTCAGCTCGCGATCTACCTGTTAGGAGACACTGTCAGCTGGCGATCTACCTGTTGGGAGACACTGTCAGCTGGTGATCTACCTGTTAGGAGACACTGTCAGCTGGCGATCTACCTGTTAGGAGACACTGTCAGCTGGCGATCTACCTGTTAGGAGACACTGTCAGCTGGTGATCTACCTGTTAGGAGACACTGTCAGCTGGCGATCTACCTGTTGGGAGACACTGTCAGCTGGCGATCTACCTGTTGGGAGACACTGTCAGCTGGCGATCTACCTGTTAGGAGACACTGTCAGCTGGCGATCTACCTGTTGGGAGACACTGTCAGCTGGCGATCTACCTGTTGGGAGACACTGTCAGCTGGCGATCTACCTGTTGGGAGACACTGTCAGCTGGCGATCTACCTGTTGGGAGACACTGTCAGCTGGCGATCTACCTGTTAGGAGACACTGTCAGCTGGCGATCTACCTGTTGGGAGACAATTTCATTCCCTTCATCTGAACATTGGAGTGTCAGCCACAATCAAGCATAACAGAGAACATAATATTTGAGTACATTATTATTCGCGAATATATGTCATCTCCAAACCAGATCTCAAAGACGACCAGAACCCGTTGCAGAGAACTTCAACCACTGCATTCAGTACATTATATAAAATACTACATAATAGGCATGAAATGGTTGACTATAAAGTGTGTCAGTTGTTCTGAGGAGATTAAAGGTCGCCCTCTAGTGGAATCAGATGGAATTATTTCTGGTATTTTACATACAGTCCATTTGGAAAGTATTCAGACCCTTTTTGTTACGTTACAACCTTATTATAAAATGGATTATGATTTCTATCCCCTCAATCTACATACAGTAGTTGCCAAAACAAAAACAGGTTTTTAGAAATGTTGATAAATGTACACACAAAAATGTAAGAACTGGGGAGTGTTGCTGCACAGCTATTTTCTGGACCCTCCAGAAATGTTCGATCGGGTTCAAGTCTGGGTTCTGGCTGGGCCACTCAAGGACATTCAGAGACTTGTCCTGAAGCCACACCTGCGTTGTCTTGGCTGTGTGTTTAGGGTCGTGTTCCTGCTGGAAGGTAAACCTTTGCCCCAGTCGGAGGTCCTGGAGCAGGTTTTCATCAAGGATCTCTCTGCACTTTGCTCCGTTCATCTTTCCCTCGATCCTGACTAGTCTCCCAGTCCCTGAACAACATCCCCACAGTATGATGCTGCCACCACCATGCTTCACTAGTCTCCCAGTCCCTGAACAACATCCCCACAGCATGATGCTGCCACCACCATGCTTCACTAGTCTCCCAGTCCCTGAACAACATCCCCACAGTATGATGCTGCCACCACCATGCTTCACTAGTCTCCCAGTCCCTGAACAACATCCCCATAGCATGATGCTGCCACCACCATGCTTCACTAGTCTCCCAGTCCCTGAACAACATCCACACAGCATGATGCTGCCACCACCATGCTTCACCGTAGGCATTGAAGGACGGCAGATAACCTGTTCAATCTTGGCTTCATCCGACAAGATAATCTTGTTTCTTATGGTCTGAGTCCTTTAGGTGTCTTTTGGCCAACTCCAAGCACGCTGTCATGTGCCTTTTACTGAGGAGTGGCTTCTGTCCGAACCTTCCAGGAGGACTACCATCTCCACAGAGGAAGTCTGGAGCTCTGTCAGAGTGACCATCGGTCAGGGAGGTGACCAAGAACCCAAGGCCCTTCTCCCCAGATTGCTCAGTTTGGCCAGGTGACCAGCTCTAGGAAGAGTCTTGGTGGTTCCAAACTTCTTCCATTTAAGAATGATGGAGGCCACTGTGTTCTTGGGGACCTTCAATGGCCCACTTCTCCTTCAATGCTGCAGAATGATGGAGGACACTGTGTTCTGGGGACCTTCAATGTTGATGGAGGCCACTGTGTTCTTGGGGACCTTCAATGCTGCAGAATGATGGAGACCACTGTGTTCTTGGGGACCTTCAATGCTGCAGAATGATGGAGCACTGTGTTCTGGGGCCCTTCAATGCTGCAGAATGATGGAGGCCACTGTGTTCAATGCTGGAATGATGGAGGCCCTTCCCCAATGATGATGGAGGTCACTGTGTTCCCCTTTAATGCTGCAGAATGATGGAGGCCACTGTGTTCTTGGGGCCCTTCTGCTGCAGAATGATGAGACTCCTTAAATGCTGCAGAATGATGGAGGTCACTGTGTTCTTGCCCTTTAATGCTGCAGAATGATGGAGGCCACTGTGTTCTTGGGGCCCTTTAATGAGAATGATGGAGGCATGTGTTCTTGGGGACCTTCAATGCTGCAGAATGATGGAGGCCACTGTGTTCTTGGGGACCTTCAATGCTGCAGAATGATGGAGGCCACTGTGTTCTTGGGGACCTTCAACGCTGAAGAAATGTCTTGGTACCCTTCCCCAGATCTGTGCCTCGACACAATCCTGTCTCTGAGCTCTACGGACAATTCCTTTGACCTCATGGCTTGGTTTTTGCTCTGACATGCACCTGTCAACTGTGGGACCTTTATATAGACAGGTGTGTGACTTTCCAAATCATGTAGAAACATCTCAATGATGATCAATGGAAACAGGATGCACCTGAGCTCAATTTCAAGTCTCATAGTAAAGGGGTCTGAATACTTACGTAAATTAGATTATTTTAATAAACTTGCAAAAATGTCTAAAAACCTGTTTTTGCTTTGTCATTATGGGGTATTGTGTGCAGCTTGATGAGGAACATAGATTTACTAAGATTTTCAAACAAGGCTGTAATTTAACAAAATGAGGAAGGGACCTGATTACTTTCCGAAAGCACTGCATCATCTAGGTCCTGTAGACCGTTGGTACATCTAGGTACAGTAGACAGTAGTTCCTGGTATTAGTAGGTACATCTAGGTCCTGGTAGTACCATCACCCAGTGTGAACCCCCCCTCCCTCTCTCTCTCTCGTTCCTCAGCTCCTGTAGACATCTTCTAGGTCCCGGTAGTAGTAGACATCTTCTAGGTCCCGGTAGTAGTAGACATCTTCTAGGTCCCGGTAGTAGTAGACATCTTCTAGGTCCCGGTAGTAGTAGACATCTTCTAGGTCCCGGTAGTAGTAGACATCTTCTAGGTCCCGGTAGTAGTAGACATCTTCTAGGTCCCGGTAGTAGTAGACATCTTCTAGGTCCCGGTAGTAGGAGACATCTTCTAGGTCCCGGTAGTAGTATACATCTAGGTCCCGGTAGTAGTAGACATCTAGGTCCTGGTAGTAGTAGACATCTTCTAGGTCCTGGTAGTAGTAGACATCTTCTAGGTCCTGGTAGTAGTAGACATCTTCTAGGTCCTGGTAGTAGGAGACATCTTCTAGGTCCCGGTAGTAGTAGACATCTTCTAGGTCCCGGTAGTAGTAGACATCATCTAGGTCCCGGTAGTAGTAGACATCATCTAGGTCCCGGTAGTAGTAGACATCTTCTAGGTCCCGGTAGTAGTAGACATCTTCTAGGTCCCGGTAGTAGTAGACATCTTCTAGGTCCCGGTAGTAGTAGACATCTTCTAGGTCCCGGTAGTAGTAGACATCTTCTAGGTCCCGGTAGTAGTAGACATCTTCTAGGTCCCGGTAGTAGTAGACATCTTCTAGGTCCCGGTAGTAGTAGACATCTTCTAGGTCCCGGTAGTAGTAGACATCTTCTAGGTCCCGGTAGTAGTAGACATCTAGGTCCCGGTAGTAGTAGACATCTTCTAGGTCCCGGTAGTAGTAGACATCTTCTAGGTCCCGGTAGTAGGAGACATCTTCTAGGTCCCGGTAGTAGGAGACATCTTCTAGGTCCCGGTAGTAGTAGACATCTAGGTCCCGGTAGTAGTAGACATCTAGGTCCCGGTAGTAGTAGACATCTTCTAGGTCCCGGTAGTAGTAGACATCTTCTAGGTCCTGGTAGTAGTAGACATCTTCTAGGTCCTGGTAGTAGTAGACATCATCTAGGTCCTGGTAGTAGGAGACATCTTCTAGGTCCTGGTAGTAGTAGACATCTTCTAGGTCCTGGTAGTAGTAGACATCTTCTAGGTCCTGGTAGTAGTAGACATCTTCTAGGTCCTGGTAGTAGTAGACATCTTCTAGGTCCTGGTAGTAGTAGACATCTAGGTCCTGGTAGTAGTAGACATCTAGGTCCTGGTAGTAGTAGACATCTAGGTCCTGGTAGTAGTAGACATCTAGGTCCTGGTAGTAGTAGACATCTTCTAGGTCCTGGTAGTAGTAGACATCTTCTAGGTCCTGGTAGTAGGAGACATCTTCTAGGTCCTGGTAGTAGTAGACATCTTCCTGGTAGGTCTAGGTCCCGTAGTAGTAGACATCTTCTAGGTCCTGGTAGTAGTAGACATCTAGGTCCTGGTAGTAGTAGACATCTAGGTCCTGGTAGTAGTAGACATCTAGGTCCTGGTAGTAGTAGACATCTAGGTCCTGGTAGTAGTAGACATCTAGGTCCTGGTAGTAGTAGACATCTTCTAGGTCCTGGTAGTAGTAGACATCTTCTAGGTCCTGGTAGTAGTAGACATCTTCTAGGTCCTGGTAGTAGTAGACATCTAGGTCCTGGTAGTAGTAGACATCTAGGTCCTGGTAGTAGTAGACATCTAGGTCCTGGTAGTAGTAGACATCTAGGTCCTGGTAGTAGTAGACATCTAGGTCCTGGTAGTAGTAGACATCTAGGTCCTGGTAGTAGTAGACATCTAGGTCCCGGTAGTAGTAGACATCTAGGTCCTGGTAGTAGTAGACATCTAGGTCCTGGTAGTAGTAGACATCTAGGTCCTGGTAGTAGTAGACATCTAGGTCCTGGTAGTAGTAGACATCTAGGTCCTGGTAGTAGTAGACATCTAGGTCCTGGTAGTAGTAGACATCTTCTAGGTCCTGGTAGTAGTAGACATCTTCTAGGTCCTGGTAGTAGTAGACATCTTCTAGGTCCTGGTAGTAGTAGACATCTAGGTCCTGGTAGTAGTAGACATCTTCTAGGTCCTGGTAGTAGTAGACATCTTCTAGGTCCTGGTAGTAGTAGACATCTAGGTCCTGGTAGTAGTAGACATCTTCTAGGTCCTGGTAGTAGTAGACATCTAGGTCCTGGTAGTAGTAGAGATCTAGGTCCTGGTAGTAGTAGACATCTAGGTCCTGGTAGTAGTAGACATCTAGGTCCTGGTAGTAGTAGACATCTTCTAGGTCCTGGTAGTAGTAGACATCTAGGTCCTGGTAGTAGGAGACATCTTCTAGGTCCTGGTAGTAGTAGACATCTTCTAGGTCCTGGTAGTAGGAGACATCTTCTAGGTCCTGGTAGTAGGAGACATCTTCTAGGTCCTGGTAGTAGGAGACATCTTCTAGGTCCTGGTAGTAGGAGACATCTTCTAGGTCCTGGTAGTAGTTTTATTTAACATGTTTTGTGGTGAATCGGTGGAACGAAACCAAAAACGACAATGAAACGGTTTAATTTGACGCTTTATTTTAACAGATCAAACTCAAATCATTTTAGGGTAATTTTATCAGATGAATCCTTTAGAAGGGAAATAATAACTCATTTTAGTCACAACGTTCAGCTCCAGACCCTGGACCATCTCGTCTCCAACCAGAGACTTGTTGAACTCCGACAGCTCCTGCTCCAGGTAGTCAGAACAGGTGTGTTGGTTTAGCTTTTAGCCGATACGCTAGTCTCTTCTCTTTGGAAGACCTGCACACGGTACAGACAGTCAGAACAGGTGTGTGTGTGTGTGTGTGTAGACAGGAAGCAGGACGTTAAGTTGGTTGAAGTCAGCCCAGGTGTAACTGCGTATCTAGACCAGCAGGTGTGCTTTCAGAAGGCTTTGAACAGCTGGTTGGGCAGGTACCCCAGATGAAGGAAGGAGGTCTGAGCTTCTCTCTCCAGATTGGCCAGCTCCTGAACTGTAGGAGCCAACGCAGCCACATGACCACTAAAGTTACCACCTGGAGAGAGAGACAGAGAGACGTAATGAACTAAGCTTTAAATTATATTATATATACACACACAAAAGAATGTGGACAACTTAGTGAATTCTATTTCAGCCACACCCGTTGCTGACTGGTGTATAAAATCGAGCACACAGCCATGCAATCTCCATAGACAAACATTGGCAGTGTTGCGAAGTGGAAATGTCTAGGAGCAACAACGGCCCCCGCCGTAAAGTGGGTTTCCGTGGCCGAGCAGCGACACGCAAGCCTTAGATCACCATGCGCCGTGCCAAGCGTTGGCTGGTGTGAAGCTTCACCATCTGGCTGCTTTAGTGTGTATAAAAACGCCAGTAGCGATCCCGTCTAACACACACCTGCTGCTGCTCTGCGCTTGCCGTAGGTCACCTTGCCGTCAAAGTCGTCCACAGGAACCTTGATGTCCGGTTCACACTGGGTGATGGTACACTTTAAATGTTCCTCTACATCGGACAGGAGCTGAGGAACGGAGAGAGAGAGGGAGAGAGAGAGGGAGAGAGAGAGGGGAGGGGGGAGAGGGTTCACACTGGGTGATGGTACACTTTAAATGTTCCTCTACATCGGACAGCAGCTGAGGAACGGAGAGACTCATGGAGAGAGAGAGGAGGGGAGGGGGAGAGGGTTCACACTGGGTTGGGTAGACTTTAAATGCGAGGAGAGCAGCTGAGGAACGGAGAGACTCATGGGGGGTTAGGGTAGAGCGAGGAGAGGGGTAGAGCGAGGGGGTTGGGGTAGAGCGAGGGGTTGAGGGTAGAGCGAGGGAGGGGGAGTAGAGCGAGGAGAGGGGTTGGGTAGAGCGAGGGAGAGGGTTGAGGAGGGAGGGGCGAGCGAGGGGGTTGGGGTAGAGCGAGGAGAGGGTTGGGTAGAGCGAGGAGAGGGTTGGGGTAGAGCGAGGGAGAGGGGTTGGGGTAGAGCGAGGGAGAGGGGTTGGGGTAGAAGCGAGGGAGAGGGGTTGGGGTAGAGCGAGGGAGAGGGGGTTGGGGTAGAGCGAGGGGTTGGGGTTGAGAGCGAGGGGTTAAAGCGGGGGTTGGGGTAGAGCGAGGGGGTTGGGGTAGAGCGAGGGAGAGTGGAGAGAGAGAGAGAGTGGAGAGAGAGAGAATGGAAGGAGGGAGTATGAAGAGCAGAGGAACAGAGGTAGTATTGGTTTCCTCACCTCCTTCTCATTGTACCAGATGGTACATCCTCCATCGTCCTTCAGCCTGGTGTTGTGACACCCTCTTCCCCGGTTAGCACACGTATGGTACCACACCTACAGACAGAATGAGTCAGTGACCTGTTGACCTGAGACCACACCTACAGACAGAATGAGTCAGTGACCTGTTGACCTGAGATCACACCTACAGACAGAATGAGTCAGTGACCTGTTGACCTGAGACCACACCTACAGACAGAATGAGTCAGTGACCTGTTGACCTGAGACCACACCTACAGACAGAATGAGTCAGTGACCTGTTGACCTGAGACCACACCTACAGACAGAATGAGAGTCAGTGACCTGTTGACCTGAGACCACACCTACAGACAGAATGAGTCAGTGACCTGTTGACCTGAGACCACACCTACAGACAGAATGAGTCAGTGACCTGTTGACCTGAGACCACACCTACAGACAGAATGAGTCAGTGACCTGTTGACCTGAGACCACACCTACAGACAGAATGAGTCAGTGACCTGTTGACCTGAGACCACACCTACAGACAGAACGAGTCAGTGACCTGTTGACCTGAGACCACACCTACAGACAGAACGAGTCAGTGACCTGAGACCACAGAATTATGGTACCACACCTACAGACAGAACGAGTCAGCGACCTGTTGACCTGAGACCACACCTACAGACAGAATGAGTCAGTGACCTGTTGACCTGAGATCACACCTACAGACAGAATGAGTCAGTGACCTGTTGACCTGAGACCACACCTACAGACAGAATGAGTCAGTGACCTGTTGACCTGAGACCACACCTCCTCCCCACCAGACAGAATGAGTCAGTGACTCTGCCCCAGACTAGTTGACCTGAGACCACACCTACAGACAGAATGAGTCAGTGACCTGTTGACCTGAGACCACACCTACAGACAGAATGAGTCAGACTGATATTACTGACCTTGACCTGAGACCACACCTACAGACAGAATGAGTCAGTGACCTGTTGACCTGAGACCACACCTACAGACAGAATGAGTCAGTGACCTGTTGACCTGAGACCACACCTACAGACAGAATGAGTCAGTGACCTGTTGACCTGAGACCACACCTACAGACAGAATTACTGAGTCAGTGACCTGACCTCTGACCTGAGACCACACCTACAGACAGAACGAGTCAGACCTGAGACCACAGAATTATGGGTACCACACCTACAGACAGAACGAGTCAGACGACCTGACCTGAGACCACACCTACAGACAGAACTCCAGTGACCTGTTGACCTGAGACCACACCTACAGACAGAACGAGTCAGCAGACCTGTTGACCTGAGACCACACTGCTCTCCCACAGACAGAACTGAGTCAGTGACCTGCTTGACCTGAGACCACACCTACAGACAGAATTACAGTGACCTGTTGACCTGAGACCACACCTCCCCCACAGACAGAATGAGTCAGTGACCTCTTGACCTGAGACCACACCTACAGACAGAATGAGTCAGTGACCTGTTGACCTGAGACCACACCTACAGACAGAATGAGTCAGTGACCTGTTGACCTGAGACCACAGAATTACAACACACATTCTGACTGATGGCCTTACCTTCTCCTTCTCCATGGCAACGAGAGAGATGGCCAACCCCATCCTAAAAGATGAAGAGAAACGTGACTTTTTCTAGATGTGGTTTTCCCAGACAGATGAAACCTAGTTTAGAACTAAAAAGCATCGTCAACACAGATTCAGACTAGATATTACTGACCTCTCTGTTCTCTCTCTCTCCACCAGACTAGATATTACTGACCTCTGACCCCACCAGACTAGATATTACTGATCTCTCTGCTCTCCCCACCAGACTAGATATTACTGACCTCTGACCCCACCAGACTAGATATTACTGACCTCTCTCCCCACCAGACTAGATATTACTGACCTCTCTGCTCTCCACCAGACTAGATATTACTGACCTCTCTGCTCTCCCTCTCCCCACCAGACTAGATATTACTGACCTCTCTGCTCTCCCCACCAGACTAGATATTACTGACCTCTCTGCCCCCCCAGACTAGATATTACTGACCTCTGACCCCACCAGACTAGATATTACTGACCTCTCTGCCTCTCCCCCACCAGACTAGATATTACTGACCTCTGCTGCTCTCCCCACCAGACTAGATATTACTGACCTCTAGATATTACTGACCTCTGCTCCCCACCAGACTAGATATTACCAGACTAGATGACCTCTGCCCCCACCAGACTAGATATTACTGACCTCTGACCCCACCAGACTAGATATTACTGACCTCTCTCCCCACCAGACTAGATATTACTGACCTCTCCCCCACCAGACTAGATATTACTGACCTCTCTCCCCACCAGACTAGATATTACTGACCTCTGACCCTCTCCCCACCAGACTAGATATTACTGACCTCTCTGACCTCTCCCCACCAGACTAGATATTACTGACCTCTCTGCTCTCCCCACCAGACTAGATATTACTGACCTCTGATATTACTGACCCCACCCCACAGACTAGATATTACTGACCAGACTCCCCCTCCCCAGACTAGATATTACTGACCTCTCTGCTCCCCACCAGACTAGATATTACTGACCTCTGACTCCCCACCAGACTAGATATTACTGACCTCTCCCCACCAGACTAGATATTACTGACCTCTCCCCACCAGACTAGATATTACTGACCTCTCTGACTAGATATTACTGACTCCCACCAGACTAGATATTACTGACCTCTGACCCCACCAGACTAGATATTACTGACCCCACCAGACTCTGACCCCTCCCCACCAGACTAGATATTACTGACCTCTCTCCCCACCAGACTAGATATTACTGACCTCTCTGCTCTCCCCCACCAGACTAGATATTACTGACCTCTCTGCTCTCCCCACCAGACTAGATATTACTGACCTCTCTGCCCCCACCAGACTAGATATTACTGACCTCTGACCCCACCAGACTAGATATTACTGACCTCTCTCTGACCTCCTCCCCATCAGACTAGATATTACCACCAGACTAGATATTACTGACCTCTGCTCCCCACCAGACTAGATATTACTGACCTCTCTGCTCCCCACCAGACTAGATATTACTGACCTCTCTGACCCCACCAGACTAGATATTACTGACTGACCTCTCTCTCCCCACCAGACTAGATATTACTGACCTCTGACTCCCTCTGCCCCACCAGACTAGATATTACTGACCTCTCTGATATTACTGACCCTCTCCCCACCAGACTAGATATTACTGACCTCTCTGACTCTGACCCCTCCCCACCAGACTAGATATTACTGACCTCTCTGCTCCCCACCAGACTAGATATTACTGACCTCTCTGCTCTCCCCACCAGACTAGATATTACTGACCTCTCTGCTCTCCCCACCAGACTAGATATTACTGACCTCTCTGCTCTCCCCACCAGACTAGATATTACTGACTGACCTCTCCCCACCAGACTAGCCTCTCCCACCAGACTAGATATTACTGACCTCTCTGCTCTCCCCCCACCAGACTAGATATTACTGACCTCTCTGCTCTCCCCACCAGACTAGATATTACTGACCTCTCTGCTCTCCCCCCACCAGACTAGATATTATTACTGACCTCTCTCCCCACCAGACTAGATATTACTGACCTCTCTGCTCTCCCCCACCAGACTAGATATTACTGACCTCTCTGCTCCCCCACCAGACTAGATATTACTGACCTCTCTGCCTCCCCACCAGACTAGATATTACTGACCTCTCTCCCCCACCAGACTAGATATTACTGACCTCTCTGATATTACTGACTCTCCCCACCAGACTAGATATTACTGACCTCTGCCTCTGCTCCCCACCAGACTAGATATTACTGACCTCTCTGCCCCCACCAGACTAGATATTACTGACCTCTCTGACTCTCCCCCCCCCACCAGACTAGATATTACTGACCTCTCCCCACCAGACTAGATATTACTGACCTCTCTCTCCCACCAGACTAGATATTACTGACCTCTCTGCTCTCCCCACCAGACTAGATATTACTGACCTCTCTGCCTCCCCACCAGACTAGATATTACTGACCTCTCTGCCTCCACCAGACTAGATATTACTGACCTCTCTGCCCACCAGACTAGATATTACTGACCTCTCTGCCCCACCAGACTAGATATTACTGACCTCTCTGCTCTCCACCAGACTAGATATTACCCCACCAGACTAGATATTACTGACCTCTCTGCTCTCCCCACCAGACTAGATATTACTGACCTCTCTGACTAGATCTGACCCTCTGCTCCCCACCAGACTAGATATTACTGACCTCTGCCTCCCCACCAGACTAGATATTACTGACCTCTGCTCCCCACCAGACTAGATATTACTGACCTCTCTCCCCACCAGACTAGATATTACTGACTCTCTCCCCACCAGACTAGATATTACTGACCTCTCTGCTCTCTCCCCACCAGACTAGATATTACTGACCTCTGCTGCTCCCCACCAGACTAGATATTACTGACCTCTCTGCCTCTCCCCCACCAGACTAGATATTACTGACCTCTCTGCTCTCCCCACCAGACTAGATATTACTGACCTCTCTGCTCCCCCCCACCAGACTAGATATTGACCTGACCAGACTCTGCTCTCCCCACCAGACTAGATATTACTGACCTCTCTGCTCTCCTCTCTCCCCCACCAGACTAGATATTACTGACCTCTCTGCTCCCCCACCAGACTAGATATTACTGACCTCTCTGACCCCACCAGACTAGATATTACTGACCTCTCTGACCCCACCAGACTAGATATTACTGACCTCTCTGCTCCCCCCACCAGACTAGATATTACTGACCTCTCTGCTCTCCCCACCAGACTAGATATTACTGACCTCTCTGCTCTCCCCACCAGACTAGATATTACTGACCTCTCTGACTCTCCCCACCAGACTAGATATTACTGACCTCTCCCCCACTGACCTCTCTGCTCTCTCCCCACCAGACTAGATATTACTGACCTCTGTTCTCTGACCTCCCCCCACCAGACTAGATATTACTGACCTCCCCACCAGACTCTCCCCCCCACCAGACTAGATATTACTGACCTCTGTTCTCTCTCTCCCACCAGACTAGATATTACTGACCTCTCCCCCACCAGACTAGATATTACTGACCTCTCTGCCCACCAGACTAGATATTACTGACCTCTCTGCTCTCCCCCACCAGACTAGATATTACTGACCTCTCTGCTCTCCCCACCAGACTAGATATTACTGACCTCTCTGCTCTCCCCACCAGACTAGATATTACTGACCTCTCTCCCCCACCAGACTAGATATTACTGACCTCTCCTCCCACCAGACTAGATATTACTGACCTCTCTGATATTACTGACCTCCCCACCAGACTAGATATTACTGACCTCTCTGCTCTCTCCCCACCAGACTAGATATTACTGACCTCTCTGCTCTCCCCACCAGACTAGATATTACTGACCTCTCTCCCCACCAGACTAGATATTACTGACCTCTCTGCTCTCCCCACCAGACTAGATATTACTGACCTCTCTGACTAGATATTACTGACCTCTCACCAGACTAGATATTACTGACCTCTCTGCCTCCCCACCAGACTAGATATTACTGACCTCTCTGCTCTCCCCACCAGACTAGATATTACTGACCTCTCTGACTAGATATTACTCCCCACCAGACTAGATATTACTGACCTCTCTGACTAGATATTACTCCCCCCCACCAGACTAGATATTACTGACCTCTCTGCTCTCTCCCACCAGACTAGATATTACTGACCTCTCTGCTCTCCCCACCAGACTAGACCAGACTAGATATTACTGACCTCTCTAGATATTACTGACCTCTCTGCTCTCCCCACCAGACTAGATATTACTGACCTCTCTGACCCTCTCCCACCAGACTAGATATTACTGACCTCTGCTCTCCCCCACCAGACTAGATATTACTGACCTCTCTCCCCACCAGACTAGATATTACTGACCTCTCTCTCCCACCAGACTAGATATTACTGACCTCTCTGCCCCACCAGACTAGATATTACTGACCTCTGCTCTCCCCACCAGACTAGATATTACTGACCTCTCTGCTCTCCCCCCCCACCAGACTAGATATTACTGACCTCTCTGCCCCACCAGACTAGATATTACTGACCTCTCTGACTAGATATTACTGACCTCTCTCCCCACCAGACTAGATATTACTGACCTCTCTGATATTACTGACCTCTCCCCACCAGACTAGATATTACTGACCTCTCTGACTCTGACCTCCCCCCCACCAGACTAGATATTACTGACCTCTCTGCTCTCCCCACCAGACTAGATATTACTGACCTCTCTCCCCACCAGACTAGATATTACTGACTCTCTGCTCCCCCACCAGACTAGATATTACTGACTCTCTCTCTCCCCACCAGACTAGATATTACTGACCTCTCTGCTCTCCCCACCAGACTAGATATTACTGACCTCTCTGCCCACCAGACTAGATACTACTGATCTCTCTGCCCACCAGACTAGATATTACTGACCTCTCCCCCACCAGACTAGATATTACTGACCTCTCTGCTCTCCCCTCTCCCCACCAGACTAGATATTACTGACCTCTCTCTCCCCACCAGACTAGATATTACTGACCTCTGCTCTCCCCCACCAGACTAGATATTACTGACCTCTGCTCCCCCACCAGACTAGATATTACTGACCTCTCTGCTCTCCCCCACCAGACTAGATATTACTGACCTCTCTGCTCTCCCCACCAGACTAGATATTACTGACCTCTCTGCTCTCCCACCAGACTAGATATTACTGACCTCTCTAGATATTACTGACCTCTCCCCCCCACCAGACTAGATATTACTGACCTCTCTGCCTCTCTCCCCACCAGACTAGATATTACTGACCTCTCTGACTAGATATTACTCTCTCTCCCCACCAGACTAGATATTACTGACCTCTCTAGACCCTCTCCCCCACCAGACTAGATATTACTGACTCTCCCCCACCAGACTAGATATTACTGACCTCTCTGCCTCCCCCACCAGACTAGATATTACTGACCTCTCTGCTCTCCCCACCAGACTAGATATTACTGACCTCTCTGCTCCCCCACCAGACTAGATATTACTGACCTCTCTGACCCCACCAGACTAGATATTACTGACCTCTCTCCCCCACCAGACTAGATATTACCTCTCTGCTCTCTCCACCAGACTAGATATTACTGACCTCTGCTCTCTGCTGACCTCTCCCCACCAGACTAGATATTACTGACCTCTCTGCCCCCACCAGACTAGATATTACTGACCTCTGACCCCCCCACCAGACTAGATATTACTGACCTCTGACCCCACCAGACTAGATATTACTGACCTCTCTCTCCCACCAGACTAGATATTACTGACCTCTGACCCCACCAGACTAGATATTACTGACCTCTGACCCCACCAGACTAGATATTACTGACCTCTCCCCTCCAGACCCTCTCTGCTCTCCCCCACCAGACTAGATATTACTGACCTCTGACCCCCCCCACCAGACTAGATATTACTGACCTCTCTGCTCTCTCCCACCAGACTAGATATTACTGACCTCTCTGCTCTCCCCACCAGACTAGATATTACTGACCTCTGTTCTCCCACCAGACTAGATATTACTGACCTCTCTGCTCTCCCCACCAGACTAGATATTACTGACCTCTCTGCTGACTCCCCACCAGACTAGATATTACTGACCTCTCTGCTCTCCCCACCAGACTAGATATTACTGACTAGATATTACTGACCTCTCTGCTCTCCCCACCAGACTAGATATTACTGACCTCTCTGCTCTCCACCAGACTAGATATTACTGACCTCTCTGACCCCACCAGACTAGATATTACTGACCTCTCTGCCTCCCCCACCAGACTAGATATTACTGACCTCTCTCCCCACCAGACCCCCCCCCCCACCAGACTAGATATTACTGACCTCTCTGCTCTCCCCACCAGACTAGATATTACTGACCTCTCTGACTAGATATTACTGACCACCAGACTAGATATTACTGACCTCTCCCCCACCAGACTAGATATTACTGACCTCTCTGCTCTCCCCACCAGACTAGATATTACTGACCTCTCTGCTCTCCCCACCAGACTAGATATTACTGACCTCTCTGCTCTCCCCCCACCAGACTAGATATTACTGACCTCTGCTCTGCCCACCAGACTAGATATTACTGACCTCTCTGACCCCCCAGACCAGATATTACTGACCTCTCTGCTCTCCCCACCAGACTACCGATCTCCCCACCAGACTAGATGGACGTCTCCCCAGTTTTGCTTCTCATCTGGCAGAGTCACGACTGATCACTGGAACACATTGATCAGGGTCAACATGGATTAAAAAGCAACAGGATATTACTGACTTGGACCTGAAAAGGAGGTTATATCTGTGTCTCCCCACCAGACTAGATTAATCTCATGGTCTGTGTTGTGTTTCTGTGTTAATCTCATGGTCTGACTGTATTGTGTTAATCTCATGGTCTGTGTCTGTGTTAATCTCATGGTCTGTGTCACTGTGTTTCTGGATTAAAAGCAACAATCTCATGGTCTGTGTCTGTGTTAATCTCATGGTCTGTGTTGTGTTTCTGTGTTAATCTCATGGTCTGTGTCTGTGTTAATCTCATGGTCTGTGTCTGTGTTAATCTCATGGTCTGTGTCTGTGTTAATCTCATGGTCTGTGTCTGTGTTAATCTCATGGTCTGTGTCTGTGTTAATCTCATGGTCTGTGTTGTGTCTCTGTGTTAATCTCATGGTCTGTGTCTGTGTTAATCTCATGGTCTGTGTTGTGTGTCTGTGTTAATCTCATGGTCTGTGTTGTGTGTCTGTGTTAATCTCATGGTCTGTGTTGTGTGTCTGTGTTAATCTCATGGTCTGTGTCAATCTCATGGTCTGTGTCTGTGTTAATCTCATGGTCTGTGTTAATCTCATGGTCTGTGGTGTTAATCTCATGGTCTGTGTCTGTGTTAATCTCATGGTCTGTGTTGTGTGTCTGTGTTAATCTCATGGTCTGTGTTGTGTGTCTGTGTTAATCTCATGGTCTGTGTTAATCTCATGGTCTGTGTGTTAATCTCACCGTAGGGGACTCCGTGGATGTCGATGCCCCTGGCCGCCACGTCTGTACAGATCAAAAACTTCACTTCCTGTTTCTGTAAGGAGATACAGGAAGTCAATATCATATTTGATGCTGTTGCTGAAAACAGAATAGAAAATAAAAGTGTAAAATAGGAAGTGTTTTATTTTATTTATTTTTCCTGTGAGAGACATTTATGAGGAACAGCTGGGGGTCCCACTGCCAACCATACCTCTAATCATGTCTACATCCCACATGGCCGCCTATTCCCCCCCGCTCCAGAGTAGTGCCCCGTGCCCCCCGCTCCAGAGTAGTGCCCCCCCCCGCTCCAGAGTAGTGCCCGTTCCCCCTGCTCCAGAGTAGTGCCCCGGTCATATCCCGCCAGTGGCTAAGTGAGGAAACGTCCCGCCAGTGGCTAAGTGAGGCCACGTCCCGCCCGTGGCTAAGTGAGGCCACGTCCCGCCCGTGGCTAAGTGAGGCCACGTCCCGCCAGTGGCTAAGTGAGGCACGTCCCGCCCGTGGCTAAGTGAGGCACGTCCCGCCCGTGGCTAAGTGAGGTCACGTCCCGCCCGTGGCTAAGTGAGGTCACGTCCCGTCAGTGGCTAAGTGAGGTCACGTCCCGCCAGTGGCTAAGTGAGGTCACGTCCCGCCCGTGGCTAAGTGAGGTCACGTCCCGCCCGTGGCTAAGTGAGGTCACGTCCCGCCAGTGGCTAAGTGAGGTCACGTCCCGCCCGTGGCTAAGTGAGGCCACGTCCCGCCCGTGGCTAAGTGAGGTCACGTCCCGCCCGTGGCTAAGTGAGGTCACGTCCCGCCCGTGGCTAAGTGAGGTCACGTCCCGCCCGTGGCTAAGTGAGGTCACGTCCCGCCCGTGGCTAAGTGAGGTCACGTCCCGCCAGTGGCTAAGTGAGGCTGCTGACCTTGAATCGGTCCAGATTGGTCTTGCGTTCATTGGGCTTCCGGTCACCATGGAGACAGACACAGGAAAGCTGGTGGCCTTTTTTATCTGGACCTAATGGAGGGAGGGGACAGGGTAAAACACACCTCCTTGTAGTAGTATTTATGTAGTACAGTGGTAGTATTCTAACTCACCTCCTCCCTGTACTATGAAGAACTGATCCATGTTGTAGTATTGTAGTATTTATGTAGTACAGTATTCTAACTCACGTCCTCCCTGTACTATGAAGTACTGCTCCATGTTGTAATAGTATTAATGTAGTACAGTAGTAGTATTCTAATTCACCTCCCCTGGAGAAGTACAGGAAATGTTGTAGTAGTATTTATCTGGTACAGTGGAGGGATTCTAATTCACCTCCTCCTGTACTATGAACACTGCTCCATGTTGTAGTATTGTAGTATTTATGTAGTACAGTTGTAGTATTCTAACTCACCTCCTCCCTGTACTATGAAGAACTGATCCATGTTGTAGTATTGTAGTATTTATGTAGTACAGTTGTAGTATTCTAACTCACCTCCTCCCTGTACTATGAAGAACTGATCCATGTTGTAGTATTGTAGTATTTATGTAGTACAGTTGTAGTATTCTAACTCACCTCCTCCCTGTACTATGAAGAACTGATCCATGTTGTAGTATTGTAGTATTTATGTAGTACAGTATTCTAACTCACCTCCTCCCTGTACCATGAAGTACTGCTCCATGTTGTAGTAGTATTTATGTAGTACAGTAGTAGTATTCTAACTCACCTCCCCCCTGTACGACGAAGTACTGCTCCATGTTGTAGTAGTATTTATGTAGTACAGTAGTAGTATTCTAATTCACCTCCCCCCTGTACGATGAAGTACTGCTCCATGTTGTAGTAGTATTTATGTAGTACAGTATTCTAACTCACCTCCTCCCTGTACTATGAAGTACTGCTCCATGTTGAAGTATTGTAGTATTTAAATAGTACAGTAGTAGTAATCTAACTCGCCTCCTCCCTGTACTATGAAGTACTGCTCCATGTTGTAGTATTTATGTAGTATAGTAGTAGTATTCTAACTGACCCACTCCCTGTACTATGAAGTACTTCTCCATGTTGTAGTATTGTAGTATTTATGTAGTACAGTATTCTAACTCACCTCCTCCCTGTACTATGAAGTACTGCTCCATGTTGAAGTATTGTAGTATTTAAATAGTACAGTAGTAGTAATCTAACTCGCCTCCTCCCTGTACTATGAAGTACTGCTCCATGTTGTAGTATAGTAGTAGTATTCTAACTGACCCACTCCCTGTACTATGAAGTACTGCTCCATGTTGTAGTATTTATGTAGTACAGTAGTAGTATTCTAACTCACCTCCTCCCTGTACTATGAAGTACTGCTCCATGTTGTAGTATTTATGTAGTATAGTAGTAGTATTCTAACTGACCCACTCCCTGTACTATGAAGTACTTCTCCATGTTGTAGTATTGTAGTATTTATGTAGTACAGTAGTAGTATTCTAACTCACCTCCTCCCTGTACGATGAAGTACTGCTCCATGTTGTCACAGTCGATCTTGGTCCGACAGAAGATGATGGCCTGGTCCATGTTGTGTTCCCTGATGGCTCTGATGGTGTACTCCCCCTTCAAGATCTTGATGGCCTCAGACCACATCTCTACACACACACACACACACACACACACACAGTAACAGGTCAGACCATAGCCTTACGCTAGAAAACAACAGGACATTACAATGTAATATCAGGGCTCCCCCTTTGACCAGTGCCCTATATAGTGCACTACTTTGACCAGGGCCCCTATATAGTGCATCACTTTGACCAGGGCCCCTATATAGTGCACTACTTTAACCAGGGCCCCTAAATAGTGCACTACTTTAACCAGGACCCCTATATAGTGCATCACTTTGACCAGGGCCCCTATATAGTGCACTACTTTAACCAGGACCCCTATATAGTGCATCACTTTGACCAGGGCCCCTATATAGTGCACTACTTTAACCAGGGCCCCTATATAGTGCACTACTTTAACCAGGGCCCCTATATAGTGCACTACTTTGACCAGGGCCCCTATATAGTGCACTACTTTGACCAGGGCCCCTATATAGTGCACTACTTTGACCAGGGCCATTATATAGTGCACTACTTTGACCAGGGCCCCTATATAGTGAACTACTTTGACCAGGGCCCCTATATAGTGCACTACTTTAACCAGGGCCCCTATATAGTGCACTACTTTGACCAGGGCCCCTATATAGTGCACTACTTTAACCAGGGCCCCTATATAGTGCACTACTTTGACCAGGGCCCCTATATAGTGCACTACTTTGACCAGGGCCCCTATATAGTGCACTACTTTGACCAGGGCCCCTATATAGTGCACTACTTTAACCAGGGCCCCTATATAGTGCACTACTTTAACCAGGGCCCCTATATAGTGCACTACTTTGACCAGGGCCCCTATATAGTGCACTACTTTCACCAGGATGCTTTAGAAACAAGGTGCCATTTGGGATGGAGGCTTTATGCAGGGGGTCAGTCTGACCTGAGCTGTTGGCTCCTGGTCTGGTGTTGTCTTTAGCATGGACCTCATCAGTCTGAAACACACAGGAGAGGAGGAAGGAGAGGAGAGAGGGAGGAGGAAGGAGAGGAGAGAGAGAGAGGAGAGAAAGGAGGGAGGAGAAAGGAGAGAAGGAGGAACGAGAGGAGAGAAGGAGGAACGAGAGGAGGGAGGAGAGAAAGGAAAGAGAAACGAGAGGAGGAGGAAGGAGGGAAAGGAGGAGGAAAGAGAGGAAGGAGGAATTAGAGTATTAAAATAAGACGGAGAGAACCCATAAGGGTTCATGCTCTCAGAAGATACCGAACATCCTCTACCTCAGGGTTTCCTAAACTCAGGTCTGGGGCTCCCCTGGGTACACCTTCTGATCTTTCAACTATACAGTTGATTTAAATAACTAACACATCAAGCTTTGATTATTTAAAATCAGCTGTGTAATTCTAAAAACCAAAAGGTGCACCCTGGGTCCCAGGCCCGAGTTTGGGAAGCCCCCTGCTCTACTCAACTCTATGGTGACCCCTGATCAAACCAGAAGTGCTTCTATTCTCTGACCCCAGACTGACCAGGAAGTAGTTCTATTCTCTGACCCCAGACTGACCAGGAAGTGGTTCTATTCTCTGACCCCAGACTGACCAGGAAGTGGTTCTATTCACTCTGACCCCAGACTGACCAGGAAGTGGTTCTATTCACTCTGACCCCAGACTGACCAGGATGTGGTTCTATTCACTCTGACCCCAGACTGACCAGGATGTGGTTCTATTCACTCTGACCAGGATGTGGTTCTATTCACTCTGACCCCAGACTGACCAGGAAGTAGTTCTATTCTCTGACCCCAGACTGACCAGGAAGTGGTTCTATTCACTCTGACCCCAGACTGACCAGGATATGGTTCTATTCACTCTGACCCCAGACTGACCAGGATGTGGTTCTATTCACTCTGACCCCAGACTGATGTGGTTCTATTCACTCTGACCAGGATGTGGTTCTATTCAGACTGACCAGGATGTGGTTCTATTCACTCTGACCCCAGACTGACCAGGAAGTGGTTCTATTCACTCTGACCAGGATGTGGTTCTATTCACTCTGAACCCAGACTGACCAGGATGTGGTTCTTGCGGTCGAGGCGTTCCCAGCTGCGGTCGTGTTTAGGGTTGACAGGTACGACCACGTGATGTACGGTCTCAGGGACAGAATCCTCTCCCTTCAGGTCCACCCAGGTGGGGAAGTGCATGATCCTCTCTGACAGCTTCTTTACGTCGAAGGAGTGGAGAGTCGCTGAGCAGACGATGACCTGGTACAGAGAGAGGAATAACAGAGTAATATATAGGATCAGACAGACACTAGGGGAATAACAGAGTAATATATAGGTTCAGACAGACACTAGGGGTATAACAGAGTAATATATAGGACCAGACAGACACTAGGGGAATAACAGAGTAATATATAGGACCAGACAGACACTAAGGGAATAACAGAGCAATATATAAGTTCAGACAGACAGACACTAGGGGAATAACAGAGTAATATATAGGATCAGACAGACACTAGGGGAATAACAGAGCAATATATAGGACCAGACAGACACTAGGGGAATAACAGTAATATATAGGATCAGACAGACACTAGGAGTATAACAGAGTAATATATAGGATCAGACAGACAGACACTAGGGGAATAACAGAGTAATATATAGGTTCAGACAAACACTAGGGGAATCAGACAGACACTAGGGGAATAACAGAGTAATATATAGGATCAGACAGACACTAGGAGTATAACAGAGTAATATATAGGATCAGACAGACACTAGGGGAATAACAGAGTAATATATAGGATCAGACAGACACTAGGGGAATAACAGAGTAATATATAGGTTCAGACAGACACTAGGGTAATATATAACAGAGTATAACAGAATAGGACAGACAGACACTAGGGAATAACAGAGGTTCAGACAGACACTAACAGAGTAATATATAGGATCAGACAGACACTAGGGGAATAACAGAGTAATATATAGGATCAGACAGACACTAGGGGAATAACAGAGTAATATATAGGATCAGACAGACACTAGGGGAATAACAGAGTAATATATAGGATCAGACAGACACTAGGGGAATAACAGAGTAATATATAGGATCAGACAGACACTAGGGGAATAACAGAGTAATATATAGGTTCAGACAGACACTAGGGGTATAACAGAGTAATATATAGGATCAGACAGACACGGGGAATAACAGAGTAATATATAGGTTCAGACAGACACTAGGGGTATAACAGAGTAATATATAGGATCAGACAGACACTAGGGGAATAACAGAGTAATATATAGGTTCAGACAGACACTAGGGGTATAACAGAGTAATATATAGGATCAGACAGACACGGGGAATAACAGAGTAATATATAGGTTCAGACAGACACTAGGGGTATAACAGAGTAATATATAGGATCAGACAGACACGGGGAATAACAGAGTAATATATAGGTTCAGACAGACACTAGGGGAATAACAGAGTAATATATAGGATCAGACAGACACTAGGGGAATAACAGTAATATATAGGATCAGACAGACACTAGGGGTATAACAGAGTAATATATAGGATCAGACAGACACTAGGGGAATAACAGAGTAATATATAGGATCAGACAGACACTAGGGGAATAACAGAGTAATATATAGGATCAGACAGACACTAGGGGTATAACAGAGTAATATATAGGATCAGACAGACACTAGGGGTATAACAGAGTAATATATAGGATCAGACAGACACTAGGGGTATAACAGAGTAATATATAGGATCAGGTTCCCTAGGGGTATAACAGAGTAATATATAGGTTCAGGTTCCCTAGGGGTATAACAGAGCAATATATAGGACCAGACAGACACTGGGGAATAACAGTAATATATAGCAGACAGACACTAGGAGTATAACAGAGTAATATATAGGTGACTTGAGGAATAACTGAGTAATATAGATTCTCATGATAAAGTCTGTATAGGATCAGACCTAGGAATAACAGTAATATATAGTCCATCCTGGGAATAACAGGAGATCAACAGACACTAGGGGAATAACAGAGTAATATATTCAGACACACTATAATAACAGGTTATACACTGGAATAAATAATATTACAGACAACCAGTAACTCACCAAGCAATAACAGAGTTTAAGATGCAGACACTTTAATATAAAAATCTGTTCCATCACAATTTAACTAGCAATATTATAGACAGACATAACAGAGTTAATATAACCTTCTGAATGAACCGTATAACAAATATATAGGATCAGACAGCACTAGGGGAATAACAGACTATGGATCAGATCTAGGGGAATAACAGAGTAACCTCAATAATATATAGTAGCCAGTATAACAGAGTAATATATAGGATCAGACAGACACTAGGGGTATAACAGAGTAATATAGGATAACCTAATCTGAATGAACCGTTAACCGCAGTGACCGGGGTGACTGGTTACACACTGGACAAATACTTAAACCCTCAATATGTAGCCAGTTCCATACAATTTCTAGCAATATTATATATATGTTAATGCTAACCTTCTGAATGAACCGTTAACCGCAGCGTCGGCTAACCTCAATATGTAGCCAGTTAGCCGTGCTAATGCTAACCTTCTGAATGAACCGTTAACCGCAGCGTCGGCTAACCTCAATATGTAGCCAGTTAGCCGTGCTAATGCTAACCTTCTGAATGAACCGTTAACTGCAGCGTCGGCTAACCTCAATATGTAGCCGGTTAGCCGCGCTAATGCTAACCTTCTGAATGAACCGTTAACCGCAGCGTCGGCTAACCTCAATATGTAGCCAGTTAGCCGTGCTAATGCTAACCTTCTGAATGAACCGTTAACCGCAGCGTCGGCTAACCTCAATATGTAGCCAGTTAGCCGTGCTAATGCTAACCTTCTGAATGAACCGTTAACTGCAGCGTCGGCTAACCTCAATATGTAGCCAGTTAGCCGTGCTAATGCTAACCTTCTGAATGAACCGTTAACTGCAGCGTCGGCTAACCTCAATATGTAGCCGGTTAGCCGCGCTAATGCTAACCTTCTGAATGAACCGTTAACTGCAGCGTCGGCTAACCTCAATATGTAGCCAGTTAGCCGTGCTAATGCTAACCTTCTGAATGAACCGTTAACTGCAGCGTCGGCTAACCTCAATATGTAGCCAGTTAGCCGCGCTAATGCTAACCTTCTGAATGAACCGTTCACTGCAGCGTCGGCTAACCTCAATATGTAGCCAGTTAGCCGCGCTAATGCTAACCTGACAAAGATATCCTGATTATTTGCATCAATTGGGTTTGGGTGGCCATACTTCTGCAAACTCTGCCATGACATGCTGCAGTAGGTCTACAATAAACGTGGTCAGACCGACACCTTCCTCGTTCTAAAGGAGAATAACTATACGTGTATATATATATATTTATTTTTTTTACCTCAAAACTAGTCTTCTGATGTGATTTAAGCATCGACATGGTCTCAGAAGATCCATTTGATGTTTTTATATTATGAATTGTTTACTGAACAAAACCAAAAAAGCAACATTTAAAAAAGTGTCGTCCCCATTTTTAAATGAGCTGAAATAAAAGATCCCATAAAGGGAAGAAACAGCTCATTTCTCAAATTCCCTATTAGTGAGAATTTCTCCTTCGCTGATGAAACTGTGGGTTTACAACAACTGAAGAATTGTAGAAAAAAGGTTGGAGACACCTGGTTTACAACTTAAATGTTTTGGGCAAATCTAAAATGTTGTATCAGTCGACACAGAACAGTAACAGACAGGCGGAATAGAAAATAACAGAAACACCTGACAGTCAGACAGACACTCATCCAGGACCAGACACTCATCCAGGACCAGACACTCATCCGGGACCAGACACCTGACAGTCAGACAGACACTCATCCAGGACCAGAAACCTGACAGTCAGACAGACACTCATCCAGGACCAGACACCTGACACTCATCCAGGACCAGACACCTGACACTCATCCAGGACCAGAAACCTGACACTCATCCAGGACCAGAAACCTGACAGTCAGACAGACACTCATCCAGGACCAGAAACCTGACAGTCAGACAGACACTCATCCAGGACCAGACACTCATCCAGGACCAGACACCTGACAGTCAGACAGACACTCATCCAGGACCAGACACTCATCCAGGACCAGACACTCATCCAGACACCTGACAGTCAGACAGACACTCATCCAGGACCAGACACCTGACAGTCAGACAGACACTCATCCAGGACCAGACACCTGACAGTCAGACAGACACTCATCCAGGACCAGACACTCATCCAGGACCAGACACTCATCCAGACACCTGACAGTCAGACAGACACTCATCCAGGACCAGACACCTGACAGTCAGACAGACACTCATCCAGGACCAGACACTCATCCAGGACCAGACACCTGACAGTCAGACATACACTCATCCAGGACCAGACACTCATCCAGGACCAGACACCTGACAGTCAGACAGACACTCATCCAGGACCAGACACTCATCCAGACACCTGACAGTCAGACAGACACTCATCCAGGACCAGACACCTGACAGTCAGACATACACTCATCCAGGACCAGACACTCATCCAGGACCAGACACTCATCCAGGACCAGACACCTGACCGTCAGACAGACACTCATCCAGGACCAGACACTCATCCAGGACCAGACACTCATCCAGGACCAGACACTCATCCAGACACCTGACAGTCAGACAGACACTCATCCAGGACCAGACACCTGACAGTCAGACAGACACTCATCCAGGACCAGACACTCATCCAGGACCAGACAGTCAGACAGACACTCATCAAGGACCAGACACTCATCCAGACACTCATCCAGGACCAGACACTCATCCAGGACCAGACACCTGACAGTCAGACATATACTCATCCAGGACCAGACACTCATCCGGGACCAGACACTCATCCGGGACCAGACACTCATCCGGGACCAGACACTCATCCGGGACCAGACACTCATCCAGGACCAGACACCTGACAGTCAGACAGACACTCATCCAGGACGAGACACTCATCCAGGACCAGATACCTGACAGTCAGACAGACAGTCATCCAGGACCAGACAGTCATCCAGGACCAGACAGTCATCCAGGACCAGACACTCATCCAGACACCTGACAGTCAGACAGACACTCATCCAGGACCAGACACTCATCCAGGACCAGACACTCATCCAGGACCAGACACTCATCCAGGACCAGAAACCTGCCCGTCAGACAGACACTCATCCAGGACCAGACACCTGACAGTCAGACAGACACTCATCCAGGACCAGACACTCATCCAGGACCAGACAGTCAGACAGACACCTGACAGTCAGACAGACACTCATCCAGGACCAGACACCTGACAGTCAGACAGGTACATACACACTCATCTAGGACCAGGAAGCGGACTTGAGACAAGGTGAGTTTCCCCGTAGAGATGAGGTCATCGAGGCGACCTGGTGTTCCAACCACGATGTCCACCTGGGCGGGAGAGGAGGAAAGGAGAGGAAAGGAGAGGAAGAGCGGAGAGGAAAGGAGGAAATGAGAGGAGAGGAGGAAAGGAAAGGAGAGGAGGAAAGGAGAGGAGCGGAAAGGAGAAGAGAGGAAAGGAGGAAATGAGAGGAAGAAAGGAGGAAATGAGAGGAAAGGAAGAAAGGAGAGGAAGAAAGGAGAGGAGAGGAAGAAAGGAGAGGAAGAAAGGAGAGGAGAGGAAGAGCCAGGTGGAGAAATGTTATTAAGTTAACTACTTGAAGTGGAACTGACAGCGTTTAACTACTTTGCAGATATGAAACAATCATGACAGAAATGTGAGTTATAGATCTGCCACTCATTGAAAGCAAGTCTAAGGAGTTGTAGATCTGTTCTGTGTGAAATGTCTATGTTTCCCGTTATTACGTTTAAGTTTAGCTTCTTTTACTTTAAAATATATGTTTGTACATCAGCGTCAAACAACTGAAAATACTATATTGGGTTCTGAAAATACTATATTGGGTTCTGAAAATACTATATTGGGTTCTGAAAATACTATATTGGGTACTGAAAATACTATATTGGGTTCTGAAAGTACACTTCCCAGTGGTTTAGAGATGGTACACTTCCCAGTGGTTTAGAGATGGTACACTTCCCAGTGGTTTAGAGATGGTACACTTCCCAGTGGTTTAGAGATGGTACACTTCCCAGTGGTTTAGAGATGGTACACTTCCCAGTGGTTTAAATGGTACACTTCCCAGTGGTTTAAATGGTACACTTCCCAGTGGTTTAGAGATGGTACACTTCCCAGTGGTTTAGAGATGGTACACTTCCCAGTGGTTTAGAGATGGTACACTTCCCAGTGGTTTAGAGATGGTACACTTCCCAGTGGATTAGAGATGGTACACTTCCCAGTGGTTTAGAGATGGTACACTTCCCAGTGGTTTAGATGGTACACTTCCCAGTGGTTTAGATGGTACACTTCCCAGTGGTTTAGATGGTACACTTCCCAGTGGTTTAGATGGTACACTTCCCAGTGGTTTAGATGGTACACTTCCCAGTGGTTTAGATGGTACACTTCCCAGTGGTTTAAATGGTACACTTCCCAGTGGTTTAAATGGTACACTTCCCAGTGGTTTATGATTCTCTACACCAGACCTGATTTAGTGAAACGGACATTTTATTACCCAGGAAATGATGCAGCGTTTCGCCTCCTTCATAAATTGTAGGAGGCGAAACGCTGAATGGAAGTTTAGTGGCAAAAATACACGTTCAAAAGGTTCTAAGTGTCTGAAATGTCCCTGTTTTTGAAAGAAAAGGAAACATTTTTGTCCATTAAAATAAAATAAAATTGATCAGAAATACAGTGTAGACATTGTTAATGTTGTAAATGACTATTGTAGCTGGAAACAGCTGGTTTTTAATGGAATATCTACATAGGCGAACAGAGGCCCATTGTGTTCCAATGGCACAATGTGTTAGCTAATCCTAGTTGATCATTTTAAAAGGCTAATTGATCATTAGAAAACCCCTTTTGCTGCTATGCTTGTGTAGCGTGGTTCGTTCTGCGTTGTGAACTTTTAATTAGGACGCTGCCACAACTGGAGGTCTGCTAGTTGAATTATCTTTATTTGCCCTGCACACGAAGAGACAACCCTTGGCAACTGATCATTAGAAAACCCTTTTGCAATTATGTTAGAACAGCTGAAAACTGTTGTCCCGATTAAAGAAGCTATAAAACTGGCCTTCTTTAGACTAGTTGAGTATCTGGAGCATCAGCATTTGTGGGTTCGATTACAGGCTCAACATGGCCAGAAACAAAGAACTTTCTTCTGAAACTCGTCAGTCTATTCTCGTACAACGCTGTGCACTACTCCAGTCACAGAACAGCAGAAACTGGCTCTAACCAGAATGGAAAGAGGAGTGGGAGGCCCCGGTGCACAACTGAGCAAGAGGACAAGTACATTAGAATGTCTAGTTTGAGAAACAGACGCCTCACATGTCCACAACAGGCAGCTTCATTAAATAGTACCCACAAAACACCAGTCTCAACGTCAACAGTGAAGAGGCGACTCTGGGATGCTGGCCTTCTAGGCAGAGTTCCTCTGTCCAGTCTCAACGTCAACAGTGAAGAGGAGACTCTGAGATGCTGGTCTTCTAGGCAGAGTTCCTCTGTCCAGTCTCAACGTCAACAGTGAAGAGGTGACTCTGGGATGCTGGCCTTCTAGGCAGAGTTCCTCTGTCCAGTCTCAACGTCAACTCTGAGAGTGAAGATGCTGGCCTTCTAGGCAGAGTTCCTCTGTCCAGTCTCAGACTCCGGGATGCTGGCCTTCTAGGCAGAGTTCCTCTGTCCAGTCTCAACGTCAACAGTGAAGAGGTGACTCTGGGATGCTGGTCTTCTAGGCAGAGTTCCTCTGTCCAGTCTCAACGTCAACAGTGAAGAGGAGACTCCGGGATGCTGGCCTTCTAGGCAGAGTTCCTCTGTCCAGTGTCTCTGTTCTTTTGTCCATCTTAATCTTTTCTTTTTATTGGCCGGTCTGAGAGATGGCTCTTTCTTTGCAACTCTGCCTTTGACTCTCTTAAAACAATTCCATATAGCTTGTTCCAACCTACCCCTTGTTCCAGTACAGCCAGCTGGTCTCTAGCAGGAACACCTCCGATGATCAGAAGATCTCTGGAATGACACACACACACACACCGCGTAATAGACACACACATACCGCATAGACACAAAGAGAGAGAGAGACACGCGCACAAAGAGAGAGAGACACGCGCACAAAGAGAGAGAGACACGCGCACAAGAGAGAGAGACACGCGCACAAAGAGAGAGAGACACACGCACAAAGAGAGAGACACACGCAAAGAGAGAGAGAGACACGCACAAAGAGAGAGAGACACGCGCACAAAGAGAGAGAGACACGCGCACAAAGAGAGAGAGACACGCGCACAAAGAGAGAGAGACACGCGCACAAAGAGAGAGACACACGCGCACAAAGAGAGAGAGACACGCGCACAAAGAGAGAGAGACACGCACACAAAGAGAGAGAGAGACACGCACAAAGAGAGAGAGAGACACGCACAAAGAGAGAGAGAGACACGCACAAAGAGAGAGAGAGACACGCACAAAGAGAGAGAGAGACACGCACAAAGAGAGAGAGAGACACGCACAAAGAGAGAGAGAGACACGCACAAAGAGAGAGAGAGACACGCACAAAGAGAGAGAGACACGCACAAAGAGAGAGAGAGACACGCACAAAGAGAGAGAGACACGCACAAAGAGAGAGAGAGACACGCACAAAGAGAGAGAGAGACACGCGCACAAAGAGAGAGAGAGACACGCGCACAAAGAGAGAGAGACACACGCACAAAGAGAGAGAGACACGCGCACAAAGAGAGAGAGACACGCACACAAAGAGAGAGAGACACGCACAAAGAGAGAGAGACACACGCACAAAGAGAGAGAGACACGCGCACAAAGAGAGAGAGACACACGCACAAAGAGAGAGAGACACGCACAAAGAGAGAGAGACACGCGCACAAAGAGAGAGAGACACGCGCACAAAGAGAGAGAGACACACGCAAAGAGAGAGAGACACACGCAAAGAGAGAGAGACACGCGCAAAGAGAGAGAGACACGCACAAAGAGAGAGAGACACACAGAGAGAGAGACACGCACAAAGAGAGAGAGAGACACGCACAAAGAGAGAGAGAGACACACGCAAAGAGAGAGAGACACGCACAAAGAGAGAGAGACACAAAGAGAGAGAGACACGCACAAAGAGAGAGAGAGACACGCACAAAGAGAGAGAGAGACACGCACAAAGAGAGAGAGAGACACGCACAAAGAGAGAGAGAGACACGCACAAAGAGAGAGAGACACGCAAAGAGAGAGAGACACACGCACAAAGAGAGAGAGACACACGCACAAAGAGAGAGAGACACACGCGCAAAGAGAGAGAGAGACACGCACAAAGAGAGAGAGAGACACGCACAAAGAGAGAGAGAGACACGCAAAGAGAGAGACACGCAAAGAGAGAGAGACACGCACAAAGAGAGAGAGAGACACGCAAAGAGAGAGAGACACACGCACAAAGAGAGAGAGACACACGCAAAGAGAGAGAGAGACACGCACAAAGAGAGAGAGAGACACGCAAAGAGAGAGAGACACACAAAGAGAGAGAGAGACACGCACAAAGAGAGAGAGAGACACGCACAAAGAGAGAGAGAGACACGCAAAGAGAGAGAGAGACACGCGCAAAGAGAGAGAGAGAGAGAGACACGCACAAAGAGAGAGAGACACGCAAAGAGAGAGAGACACGCGCAAAGAGAGAGAGACACACGCAAAGAGAGAGAGAGACACGCAAAGAGAGAGAGACACGCAAAGAGAGAGAGAGACACGCAAAGAGAGAGAGAGACACGCAAAGAGAGAGAGAGACACGCAAAGAGAGAGAGAGACACGCGCAAAGAGAGAGAGAGAGAGACACGCACAAAGAGAGAGAGACACGCGCAAAGAGAGAGACACGCACAAAGAGAGAGAGACACGCAAAGAGAGAGAGAGACACGCGCAAAGAGAGAGAGACACGCACAAAGAGAGAGAGAGACACACGCACAAAGAGAGAGAGACACGCGCACAAAGAGAGAGAGAGACACGCACAAAGAGAGAGAGAGAGACACGCACAAAGAGAGAGAGACACGCGCAAAGAGAGAGACACGCACAAAGAGAGAGAGACACACGCACAAAGAGAGAGAGACACGCAAAGAGAGAGAGAGACACGCGCAAAGAGAGAGAGACACGCACAAAGAGAGAGAGAGAGACACGCACAAAGAGAGAGAGAGACACGCACAAAGAGAGAGAGACACGCACAAAGAGAGAGAGAGACACGCACAAAGAGAGAGAGAGACACGCACAAAGAGAGAGAGACACGCACAAAGAGAGAGAGACACGCACAAAGAGAGAGAGACACGCAAAGAGAGAGAGAGACACGCAAAGAGAGAGAGAGACACGCGCAAAGAGAGAGAGACACACGCAAAGAGAGAGAGAGACACGCAAAGAGAGAGAGAGACACGCAAAGAGAGAGAGAGACACGCGCAAAGAGAGAGAGAGACGCACAGAGAGAGAGAGAGACACGCAAAGAGAGAGAGAGACACGCACAAAGAGAGAGAGAGACACGCACAAAGAGAGAGAGAGACACGCACAAAGAGAGAGAGAGACACGCACAAAGAGAGAGAGACACGCACAAAGAGAGAGAGAGACACACACAAAGAGAGAGAGACACGCACAAAGAGAGAGAGACACGCACAAAGAGAGAGAGACACGCAAAGAGAGAGAGACACGCAAAGAGAGAGAGACACGCAAAGAGAGAGAGACACACGCAAAGAGAGAGAGAGACACGCACAAAGAGAGAGAGAGACGCACAGAGAGAGAGAGAGACACGCAAAGAGAGAGAGAGACACGCGCACAAAGAGAGAGAGAGACACGCGCACAAAGAGAGAGAGAGACACACGCACAAAGAGAGAGAGAGACACGCACAAAGAGAGAGAGACACGCGCAAAGAGAGAGAGACACGCGCAAAGAGAGAGAGACACACGCAAAGAGAGAGAGACACACGCAAAGAGAGAGACACACACAAAGAGAGAGAGAGACACGCACAAAGAGAGAGAGAGACGCACAGAGAGAGAGACACACACACAAAGAGAGAGAGAGACACGCGCAAAGAGAGAGAGACACGCACAAAGAGAGAGAGACACGCACAAAGAGAGAGAGACACACGCACAAAGAGAGAGAGACACACGCGCAAAGAGAGAGAGACACACGCGCAAAGAGAGAGAGACACGCGCAAAGAGAGAGAGACACACACACAAAGAGAGAGAGAGACACGCGCAAAGAGAGAGACACGCAAAGAGAGAGAGAGACACGCAAAGAGAGAGACACGCGCAAAGAGAGAGAGACACACGCAAAGAGAGAGAGACACACGCAAAAGAGAGAGAGACACACGCACAAAGAGAGAGAGACACACGAAAGAGAGAGAGAGACACGCAAAGAAAGAGAGAGAGAGACACGCACAAAGAGAGAGACACACGCACAAAGAGAGAGAGAGACACGCACAAAGAGAGAGAGACACACGCAAAGAGAGAGAGACACACGCAAAGAGAGAGAGACACACAAAGAGAGAGAGAGACACGCACAAAGAGAGAGAGACACACGCACAAAGAGAGAGAGACACGCACAAAGAGAGAGAGACACACGCGCAAAGAGAGAGAGACACACGCACAAAGAGAGAGAGAGACGCGCACAAAGAGAGAGACACACACAAAAAGAGAGAGAGACACACGCAAAGAGAGAGAGACACACAAAGAAGAGAGAGACGAAAGAGACACACGCACAAAGAGAGAGAGAGACACGCGCAAAGAGAGAGAGACACGCGCAAAGAGAGAGAGAGACACGCGCAAAGAGAGAGAGAGACACGCGCAAAGAGAGAGAGAGACACACACAAAGAGAGAGAGACACACGCGCAAAGAGAGAGAGAGACACACACAAAGAGAGAGAGACACACGCAAAGAGAGAGAGACACACACACAAAGAGAGAGACACACACAAAGAGAGAGAGACACACACACAAAGAGAGAGAGACACACACACAAAGAGAGAGAGACACACACAAAGAGAGAGAGACACGCGCAAAGAGAGAGAGAGACACACAAAGAGAGAGAGAGACACACAAAGAGAGAGAGAGACACACGCACAAAGAGAGAGACGCACAAAGAGAGAGAGAGACAGACAGAGAGGTATGTACCGTACCTGAGCTTGGGATTGTCCACATATCTCTTACACTGGTTAACGTTGTTGAGGGTCTGTTCAGCGAGCTCTTTAGAAGGCTCAACGATCAGAGCTTTGGGACCACAGGAAGCAGCCTTCACCTCCGACACCTTAACACTGCCTGCATCAGAGAGAGACACATTCAACTACCAGGGAAGCACAAAGGGAGAAAGTCTCGTTGGAATATCCAGGACGCGGTCTAAAGGGGGCGGGGTTATTGAGGTATTAGTGGCTAAACAGTATTCATTGGTTAGTTTCTCATGTGTCTGGCTGGGCTTGACCACACCCCCTACCCGTCTGGCTGGGCTTGACCACACCCCCTACCCGTCTGGCTGGGCTTGACCACACCCCCTACCCGTCTGGCTAGACCTACCTGTCTGGCGTGCTGGATTTGACCACACCTGCTACCTGTCTGGCTAGACCTACCTGTCTGGCGTGCTGGATTTGACCACACCTGCTACCTGTCTGGCTAGACCTACCTGTCTGGCGTGCTGGATTTGACCACACCTGCTACCTGTCTGGCTAGACCTACCTGTCTGGCTAGACCTACCTGTCTGGCGTGCTGGATTTGACCACACCTGCTACCTGTCTGGCTAGACCTACCTGTCTGGCTAGACCACACCTGCTACCTGTCTGGCTAGACCACACCTCTGGCTACCTGTCTGGCGTGCTGGATTTGACCACACCTGCTACCTGTCTGGCTAGACCTACCTGTCTGGCTAGACCTACCTGTCTGGCGTGCCACACCTGGTCTGGCGTGCTGGATTTGACCACACCTGCTACCTGTCTGGCTAGACCTGTCTGGCGTGCTGGACCACACCTGTCTGGCTAGACCTACCTGTCTGGCCTGCTGGATTTGACCACACCTGCTACCTGTCTGGCTAGACCTACCTGTCTGGCTAGACCTACCTGTCTGGCGTGCTGGATTTGACCACACCTGCTACCTGTCTGGCTGGACCTACCCGTATGTCTGTCTGGCTGGACCTACCCGTATGTCTGTCTGGCTGGACCTACCTGTCTGGCTGGCTGGCTGGACCTACCTGTCTGTCTAGCTGGATTAGACCACACCTCCTACCTGTCTGGCTGGATTAGACCACACCTCCTACCTGTCTGGCTGGATTAGACCACACCTCCTACCTGTCTGGCTGGATTTGACCACACCTCCTACCTGTCTGGCTGGATTTGACCACACCTCCTACCTGTCTGGCTGGATTTGACCACACCTACCTGTCTGGCTGGATTTGACCACATGTCCCTCAGAAGCTTGGTCCACCGCTACGAAGCCCGTCTTGGGAGGATTCTTAAACTCCTCCCCCCCAAAGTTAAACTTCAGCTCTGCATTCTGTCAGATGGAGAGAAGAGAGAACGTCTATCAGAGCCCCACGTCTGTCAGAGCCCCACGTCTGTCAGAGCCCCACGTCTGTCAGAGCCCCACGTCTGTCAGAGCCCCACGTCTATCAGAGCCCCACGTCTGTCAGAGCCCCACGTCTGTCAGAGCCCCACGTCTGTCAGAGCCCCACGTCTGACCGGTGAGTCTGTCAGAGCCCCACGTCTATCAGAGCCCCACGTCAGTCAGAGCCCCACGTCTGTCAGAGCCCCACGTCTGTCAGAGCCCCACGTCTGACCGGTGAGTCTATCAGAGCCCCACGTCTATCAGAGCCCCACGTCTGACCGGTGAGTCTATCAGAGCCCCACGTCTATCAGAGCCCCACGTCTGACCGGTGAGTCTGTCAGAGCCCCACGTCTGTCAGAGCCCCACGTCTATCAGAGGCCCACGTCTGACCGGTGAGTCTGTCAGAGCCCCACGTCTATCAGAGGCCCACGTCTATCAGAGGCCCTCGTCTATCAGAGGCCCTCGTCTGTCAGAGGCCCTCGTCTGTCAGAGGCCCTCGTCTGTCAGAGGCCCTCGTCTGTCAGAGGCCCTCGACTGTCAGAGGCCCACGTCTGTCAGAGGCCCACGTCTGTCAGAGGCCCACGTCTGTCAGAGGCCCACGTCTGTCAGAGGCCCTCGACTGTCAGAGGCCCTCGACTGTCAGAGGCCCACGACTGTCAGAGGCCCTCGACTGTCAAAGGCCCACGCCTATCAGAGGCCCTCGTCTGTCAGAGGCCCACGTCTGTCAGAGGCCCACGTCTGTCAGAGGCCCACGTCTGTCAGAGGCCCACGTCTGTCAGAGGCCCACGTCTGTCAGAGGCCCACGTCTGTCAGAGGCCCACGTCTGTCAGAGGCCCACGTCTGTCAGAGGCCCACGTCTGTCAGAGGCCCACGTCTGTCAGAGGCCCACGTCTATCAGAGGCCCACGTCTATCAGAGGCCCACGTCTATCAGAGGCCCACGTCTATCAGAGGCCCACGTCTGTCCGGTGAGTCTATCAGAGCCCCACGTCTATCAGAGGCCCACGTCTATCAGAGGCCCACGTCTGACCGGTGAGTCTATCAGAGCGTATGAATACATGCAGATAACTGTATGTCTTATCGTTCTTTTTTACAAACCAATATAACACATAATGATATATTAATGTTGTAAAGGTATAATATACTCCAACTTATCTACCTTGTTGTGTTACAGCCTGAATTCAAATCGGATTAAGTTCTCCCATTTACACACAAAACCCCATTATGACAAAGTGAAACATTTTAGACATTTTTGTAAAAATGTATTTAAAAAAAAGACACTCAGAAATCTCATTTACACCCTTGAATAGTCGATACGTGTTAAAATCACTTTTTTTGCAGTGATTACAGCCGTGAGTCTTTCTGGGTGAGTCTCTAAGAGTGATTACAGCTGTGAGTCTTTCTGGGTAAGTCTCTAAGAGTGATTACAGCTGTGAGTCTTTCTGGGTAAGTCTCTAAGAGTGATTACAGCTGTGAGTCTTTCTGGGTAAGTCTCTAAGAGTGATTACAGCTGTGAGTCTTTCTGGGTAAGTCTCTAAGAGTGATTACAGTGAGTCTTTCTGGGTAAGTCTCTAAGAGCTGTGAGTCTTTCTGGGTAAGGTCTTTCTGGAGTCTTTCTGGGTGAGTCTCTAAGAGTTGTGAGTCTTTCTGGGTAAGTCTCTAAGAGCTGTGAGTCTTTCTGGGTAAGGTCTTTCTGGGTAAGTCTCTAAGAACTGTGAGTCTTTCTGGGTGAGTCTAAGAGTTTACAGCTGATTAGTCTTTCTGGGGTAAGCTCTGAAATTGGTTGTTGATCAGCTGTGTTTTCTGGGTAAGTCTCTGAGAGTGATTACAGCTTGAGTCTTTCTGGGTAAGTCTTGAGTGATTTGAGCCGTAGTCTACAGTAAGTCAAGAGTGACACATCTAGTCATTCAAGGGTTTTTCTTTATTTTTAGCTAGTTTTCTGGGTATTGTCTAGAATAATAGTGAAGTCATCAACACTATGAAATAACACAATATGGAATCATGAGCTAGTCTTTCTGGGTAACAAGAGCGTTGAACAAATCAAAATATATTTTATATTTGAGATTATTCAAAATAACCACCCTTTTTCTTGATGACTGCCAAGAGCAAACAAAGTCTCTCAAGTTCTACCAGCTGTGAGAAAATAGTAAAAATAAATACAATCCCTTGAAATGAGTCTGTTCTAACACTTTTGAGCTGTGAGTCTTTCTGTGTGTGTAAGTCTCTGTGAGTGATTACAGCGTGAGTCTGTGTGGGTAAGTGTGTGTACAGTGATTACAGTGAGTCTTTCTGGGTAAGTGTGTAAGAGTGATTACAGCCGTGAGTCTGTGTGGTGTGTGTGAGTGATTACAGCCTTGAGTCTGTCTGTGTAAGTCTGTGTGTGTGTTACAGCTGTGAGTCTTTCTGTGTGTGTGTGTGTACATACCTTGAGTCTTTCTGTGTGTCTCTAAGAGTGATTACAGCCGTGAGTCTTTCTGGGTAAGTCTCTTGAGCTGATTACAGTGTGAGTCTTTCTGGGTAAGTCTCTGAGAGTGATTACAGCCGTGAGTCTTTGACTGTGTGTCTCTGAGTGATTACAGCCGTGAGTCTTTCTGGGTGTCTCTGTGTGATTACAGCCTTGAGTCTTTCTGGGTGTCTCTGTGAGTGATTACCCGTGGCTGTGTGGGTGTGTGAGCTGTGTACTTTCTGGGTAAGTCTTGAGCTGTGAGTCTTTCTGTGTCTGTAAGAGCTGTGAGTCTTTCTGGGTAAGTCTATAAGAGTGATTACAGCTGTGAGTCTTTCTGGGGTAAGTCTCTTGAGTTGTGTGTCTTTCTGTGTGTAAGTCTCTTGGAGCTGTGTGTCTTTCTGTGTGGTCTTTCTGGGTAAGTCTTGACTGTGTGAGTTGTGAGTCTTTCTACCTTGAGCTGTGTGTCTTTCTGTAAGGTCTTTCTGGGTAAGGTCTTTCTGGGTAAGTCTCTAAGAGCTGTGAGTCTGTGTGTGTGTCTAAGAACTGTGAGTCTGTGTGTGTGTGTAAGAACTTGAGTCTTTCTGTGTCTCTGAACATGAGTCTTGGCTGTGAGTGTGTTTGTACATGATTATTAGAAAATACAATGTGTTGTGTGCAAATTGGTTGTTGATCATTGTTAGACAGACATTTTGAAGTCTTGTCATAGATTTGAGTGATTTACAGTACCAGTCAACAGTTTGGACACACCTACCTTGAAGGTGTTTTTCTTTGTTTTTACTATTTTGACATTGTGTGTGTGTCAACACTGTGAAATAACCTTGGAATGTGTGTGTGTGTTGAACAAATCAAAATATATTTTGTGTTTGAGATTATTCAAAATAACCTTTGCTGTGTGACTGTGTGAGCAAACAAAGCCTTCACTGTGTGTCTGTGAAAATGTAAAAAATAAATACAATCCCTTGGCTGAGTCGTGTGTGTAACACTTTTGACCTTGGCTGTGTGAAGAGTGTGTGTGTGTGTACATACCTTGACTGTGTGTGTGTGTGTACATACCTTGACTGTGTGTGTGTGTGTGTGTGTACATACCTTGACTGTGTGTGTGTGTGTGTACATACCTTGACTGTGTGTGTGTGTGTGTGTGTACATACCTTGACTGTGTGTGTGTGTGTGTGTACATACCTTGACTGTGTGTGTGTGTGTGTACATACCTTGACTGTGTGTGTGTGTACATACCTTGGCTGTGTGTGTGTGTACATACCTTGGCTGTGTGTGTGTGTGTGTACATACCTTGGCTGTGTGTGTGTGTGTGTGTACATACCTTGACTGTGTGTGTGTGTGTGTGTGTACATACCTTGACTGTGTGTGTGTGTGTACGTACATACCTTGACTGTGTGTGTGTGTGTGTACATACCTTGACTGTGTGTGTGTGTGTGTACATACCTTGACTGTGTGTGTGTGTGTGTGTACATACCTTGACTGTGTGTGTGTGTACATACCTTGACTGTGTGTGTGTGTGTGTGTACATACCTTGACTGTGTGTGTGTGTACATACCTTGGCTGTGTGTGTGTGTGTGTGTACATACCTTGACTGTGTGTGTGTGTGTGTGTACATACCTTGACTGTGTGTGTGTGTGTGTGTACGTACATACCTTGACTGTGTGTGTGTGTGTGTACATACCTTGACTGTGTGTGTGTGTACATACCTTGACTGTGTGTGTGTGTACATACCTTGACTGTGTGTGTGTGTACATACCTTGACTGTGTGTGTGTGTACATACCTTGACTGTGTGTGTGTGTGTGTGTGTGTGTGTACATACCTTGACTGTGTGTCTGTGTGTGTGTGTGTGTACATACCTTGAGAACACAGGAAGCAAAGAAGGGCTGGTTCTTCAGAAGAGCTGGGATCTCAAACGCCAAGCCCAGGTCAGTACCTGAGAGAGAGAGATTGAGCGAGAGCCCAGGTCAGTACATGAGAGAGAGAGCGAGAGAGAGCGAGAGCCCAGGTCAGTACATGAGAGAGAGCAAGAGAGAGCGAGAGCCCAGGTCAGTACATGAGAGCGAGAGAGAGCGAGAGCCCAGGTCAGTACATGAGAGAGAGAGAGAGAGAGCGAGAGCCCAGGTCAGTACATGAGAGCGAGAGAGAGCGAGAGCCCAGGTCAGTACATGAGAGCGAGAGAGAGCGAGAGCCCAGGTCAGTACATGAGAGAGAGCGAGAGCCCAGGTCAGTACATGAGAGCGAGAGAGAGCGAGAGCCCAGGTCAGTACATGAGAGAGAGCGAGAGCCCAGGTCAGTACATGAGAGAGAGAGAGAGAGCGAGAGCCCAGGTCAGTACATGAGAGAGAGAGAGAGAGCGAGAGCCCAGGTCAGTACATGAGAGAGAGCCCAGGTCAGTACATGAGAGAGCGAGAGCCCAGGTCAGTACATGAGAGAGAGAGCGAGCCCAGGTCAGTACATGAGAGAGAGAGAGCCCAGGTCAGTACATGAGAGAGAGCGAGAGCCCAGGTCAGTACATGAGAGAGAGAGAGAGAGAGAGAGATCGAGAGCGAGAGCCCAGGTCAGTACATGAGAGAGAGAGAGAGAGAGAGAGCGAGAGCCCAGGTCAGTACATGAGAGAGAGATAGAGCGAGAGCCCAGGTCAGTACATGAGAGCGAGAGAGAGAGAGCCCAGGTCAGTACATGAGAGCGAGAGAGAGAGAGCCCAGGTCAGTACATGAGAGAGCGAGAGCCCAGGTCAGTACATGAGAGAGCGAGAGCCCAGGTCAGTACATGAGAGAGCGAGAGCCCAGGTCAGTACATGAGAGAGCGAGAGCCCAGGTCAGTACATGAGAGACAGAGCCCAAGGTCAGACACTCAAGAGGTTGGTACTGGTACTGGACCGAGACCAGGTCATATCCCCAAATGAAGAGAGCGATCTCACGACAATACCTTTTAATAGAGTACATGAATAGATAGATCTTCCAGGTCTTCCTCCCACAGAGAGAGGAGCCCAGGTCTTCCTCCCACAGAAAGGAGGGTCTTCCTCCCACATGAGAGGAGGATCTTCCTCCCACAGAGAGGAGGGTCTTCCTCCCAGGTCTTCCTCCACAGAGAAGGAGGGTCTTCCTCCCACAGAAGGAGAGGTCTTCCTCCCACAGAGAGGAGGAGTCTTCCTCAGTACATGAGAGAGAGGTCTTCCTCCCAGGTCAGGACATGAGAGAGTCCTCCTGGGGTCTTCCTCCTGTCTGACACAGAGTCTTCCTCCCACAGACACTCCCAATGGATCTTTCCCCCACAGAAAGGATCTTCCTCCACAGAAAGGGGATCTTCCTCCCAATAAAGAAACGATCTTCCTCCCACAGAAAAGGATCTTCCTCCCACAGAAAGGAGGATCTTCCTCCCACAGATAGGAGGATCTTCCTCCCACAGAAAGGAGGATCTTCCTCCCACAGAAAGGAGGATCTTCCTCCCACAGAAAGGAGGGTCTTCCTCCCACAGAAAGGATCCCACAGAAAGGATCTTCCTCCCACAGAAAGGGTCTTCCTCCCACAGAAAGGATCTTCCTCCCACAGAAAGGATCTTCCTCCCACAGAAAGGAAAATTCCTGTCTATTTGTGAAGAAACCACCCTGATCAACTGTTTAGTCAAATCCCAGCTTAGTCATTTACTTGTGGCCCAAAATCAAAGTGACAACATATATTTTTTTCCTAATTTACATTTTAAAAAAATATTGGAAAAAACATTTACATTAGTATTCAGACCCTTTTGCTATGAGACTTGAAATTGAGCTCAGGTGCATCTTGTTTCCATTTATCATCCCTGAGATGTTTCTACAACTTGATTGTAGTCCACCTGTGGTAAATTCAATTGATTGGACATGATTTGGAAAGTCACACACCTGTCTATATAAGGTCCCACAGTTGACAGGTGCACGTCAGAGCAAAAACCAAGCCATGAGGATGAAGGAATTGTCCTTAGAGCTCCGAGACTGGATGGTGTCGAGGCACAGATCTGGGGAAGGGTACCAAGACATTTCTTCAGCGTTGAAGGTCCCCAAGAACACAATGGCCTCCATCATTCTTAAATGGAAGAAGTTTGGAGCCACTAAGACTCTTCCTAGAGCTGGCCGCACAGACAAACTGACCAATCAGGGGACAAGAGCCTTGGTCAGGGAGGTGACCAAGAACCCGATGGTCACTTTGACAGAGCTCCAGAGTTGTGGAGATGGGAGAACCTTCCAGAAGAACAACCATCTCTGCAGCACTCCACCAATCAGGCCTTTATGGTAGAGTGGCCAGACGGAAGCAACTCCTCAGTAAAAGGAACATAACAGCCCACTTGGAGTTTACCAAAGGCACCTGACTCTCAGATCATGAGAAGCAAGGTTCTCTGGTCTGATGAAACCAAGATTGAAGTCTTTGGCCTGAATGCCAGTGGCTCCAACCCTAATCTAGCGCACCTGACTCTAGTAATTAGCTGGTTGATAAACCTAAGTTAAAACCTCCAGGAGGGTCTCTCTCCGGGAACCGGGCTGGTGAACCCTGACCTACACAGTACACACAATACAGGAAGGGAAGGTATCAAACCGTTTTTGGAGAAGGAGAGGAGTCCGTTGTCTAGATCCAGATAACATCCCATGGTGTCATGCATGGTGAACTCCTACAGGACAGAGAGAGAGACAGACAGCATGGTGAACTCCTACAGGACAGAGAGAGACAGACAGCATGGTGAACTCCTACAGGACAGACAGCATGGTGAACTCCTACAGGACAGACAGCATGGTGAACTCCTACAGGACAGACAGCATGGTGAACTCCTACAGGACAGACAGCACGGTGAACTCCTACAGGACAGAGAGAGACAGACAGCATGGTGAACTCCTACAGGACAGACAGCATGGTGAACTCCTACAGGACAGAGAGAGAGAGAGACAGCATGGTGAACTCCTACAGGACAGAGAGAGAGAGAGACAGCATGGTGAACTCCTACAGGACAGAGAGAGAGACAGCATGGTGAACTCCTACAGGACAGAGAGAGAGACAGCATGGTGAACTCCTACAGGACAGAGGGAGACAGACAGCATGGTGAACTCCTACAGGACAGACAGCATGGTGAGACAGACAGCATGGTGAACTCCTACAGGACAGACAGCATGGTGAACTCCTACAGGACAGACAGCATGGTGAACTCCTACAGGACAGACAGCATGGTGAACTCCTACAGGACAGACAGCATGGTGAACTCCTACAGGACAGAGAGAGAGACAGACAGCATGGTGAACTCCTACAGGACAGAGAGAGAGACAGACCGCATGGTGAACTCCTACAGGACAGAGAGAGACAGAATGGTGAACTCCTACAGGACAGAGAGAGAGACAGACAGCATGGTGAACTCCTACAGGACAGAGAGAGAGACAGACAGCATGGTGAACTCCTACAGGACAGAGAGAGAGACAGACAGCATGGTGAACTCCTACAGGACAGAGAGAGACAGACAGCATGGTGAACTCCTACAGGACAGAGAGAGACAGACAGCATGGTGAACTCCTACAGGACAGAGAGAGACAGACAGCATGGTGAACTCCTACAGGACAGAGAGAGACAGACAGCATGGTGAACTCCTACAGGACAGAGAGAGACAGACAGCATGGTGAACTCCTACAGGACACAGAGAGAGACAGCATGGTGAACTCCTACAGGACAGAGAGAGACAGCATGGTGAACTCCTACAGGACAGAGAGAGACAGACAGCATGGTGAACTCCTACAGGACAGAGAGAGAGAGACAGACAGCATGGTGAACTCCTACAGGACAGAGAGAGACAGACAGCATGGTGAACTCCTACAGGACAGAGAGAGAGAGACAGACAGCATGGTGAACTCCTACAGGACAGAGAGAGACAGACAGCATGGTGAACTCCTACAGGACAGAGAGAGAGAGACAGACAGCATGGTGAACTCCTACAGGACAGAGAGAGAGAGACAGACAGCATGGTGAACTCCTACAGGACAGAGAGAGACAGACAGACAGCATGGTGAACTCCTACAGGACAGAGAGAGACAGACAGACAGCATGGTGAACTCCTACAGGACAGAGAGAGACAGACAGCATGGTGAACTCCTACAGGACAGAGAGAGAGACAGACAGCATGGTGAACTCCTACAGGACAGAGAGAGAGACAGACAGCATGGTGAACTCCTACAGGACAGAGAGAGACAGACAGCATGGTGAACTCCTACAGGACAGAGAGAGACAGACAGCATGGTGAACTCCTACAGGACAGAGAGAGACAGACAGCATGGTGAACTCCTACAGGACACAGAGAGAGACAGCATGGTGAACTCCTACAGGACAG